>NW_002060954.1:834073-1037472 GCF_000150275.1 Trichoplax adhaerens | reverse complement strand
TGTTAACTTCACATGAAAATCAATATGAAACTTAAAAAAAAGTGCAGTCACATTGTTTATCATTACCATTTACATAATTAAATTTATCATTTTATAGTTGGATAATAGAATGTTTTGGAAAATGGGAGGTAATTGGAAAGTTTTTTATGGAACTAAAGGAAAAGATCGAGGTAAAAGATATTTATAACATTATAAGCATAAGACTACTGAAAAACTGAATTAAAGCTAAATATATCATGTCTAGAATATGGTCATGATCATATCTTGAAACTGTAAGGATAGATAGAACACAACTACAAACATGTTAAAATAGGCAGTATTGAGACTACTGAATCAAAATTGATGACAAAATAATCAAATGCATTATATTAGAGACATAACTATAATCGTCTAACTTAAAAAGAGCTATAACACGATTATAAGCTTATCGAATAGGCAATGCTGAGGTTACGGTACTAACCGAAATCAATTACAAATGGTTAATAATCTACACAATATTGTCAACATTTAGACATGTTTACTGACATTAATGCTTTTGTTTTTAATTTTCAATATTACCCTAAACTTATTACATAATTTCACTTTAATCAACAGCGCTGATATTCGTTTCGAGCAATACATATTGCAGGAAATTTCAAGAAATCCAGCTAACAGATTATTTTCCTGCTGAATTTTGGGATAAATCGCCAGATATTCAAGTAATAAAACGATTTAGATTGGATTTACAATTGCTATCTCATTGACGTAATTCAATATTAAACTCAGGCTTTTGAATGGTACTCGGGAGGATCGAGTAATAATAAGAACGATAACTATGAATTCAAAGTGAAATTATTACGACATGGTCGTAAAGTCGTGCGAGAATACAATAGTGGTCAGATTACAGATTTGTCCGCTAATAAATGGCATAAAGAGGTTGTAACTTTTAGAAATTACGGAACCGGAGTCAGAATTATACATTTTGAATCATCAGGTAGTATACTAATGTTTAGGAAATTTATAGTTAAAAAAGTGTGTAGAAGATTATGTACCTGATAGATCGATACTTACGTTCATATCACAACATAAAAGGTCAAAATGTAGACGGAAAATTCCTGAATCAAGGCCCCATTATGGCTATGGCATCTGTAAGAGTCAAGCTTAGAAATATACCGCGAGCTGGGGATTCGTTAGGAGATATAACATTGGGTAAAACTAAATCAACGAAGATTGGTCGACGTAGAAGAATCTTGCATCAAGTATTCCTAGATAATAAAGGATTACTCAGCGATGACGAAATTCTAAACCGTCAGATGCATAGTGCAAGTCACCGACTACGAAAAAATAGTGGCAAGCTTTTTTCAGAACATTCACTTAACACCATCAAAGTTAATGGAGATAGCGATATTGATAGCTTGCCATTTAAAGAATCAATATTATTTGATAATCCAGAAAATGATTCAGAGGGTGATTTACAGACTGGTAGTCTGCAAGATCAAGAAATGGAAGGACAGAAGCTAATAGATGAGGCAAAATAAAAGTTTTAAATTAAAATTTTAGCAATATTAAAGCATTCTATTATTTAGTGTGAGCTTTGAGATAGCTTAAGCAAATGACGTACGTGGCTGTTACTAATGATAGTACTTACTGCACAGATTGAAGATCGTATCCTGACTGAAACATATCATGAGAGACGTAAATCTCGGTTGGTAATGAATATTATCATATTAGAATTTCTTCGTGCATATGGATAGGTTATTAATTTTTGCTTTCGGACTAATTGTAACAATATTATTAGCGCAACATATGAAAATCTAACTCAAGAGCTTGAGAAGCGGTATTTAAATTCACACGGAGCAGTCATATATGACCACGCACATACTAAATGGAATTATAGATGCAATCATCCAGAAGTTATAGAGGTTAGTTTTAAATTCAAGTACTGGTATCACCTATAATAAAATTCGAATAAAACAGGGAAAGTTTAATCAAATAGAATTTATAAGTAATGACTGCTCTATATTTGTATAAGCATTTCTTGGAAGACTATATATTTTAATATGCTGTACTAAATATTCATTATACGGTAGGCTATGTATGCTCTTGGTTCTATGTATGAAAAAGAAATGAGACTAGACGAGGCAATTCAATGTTATAAAGATGCAATACAACGACAAATAAAAATAAAATCTACTACACAGAAATTACTGCTAGTACGGGGTCTTTTGGGATTTGGGTAGGTCATTGCAAGCAATATGCGTACGTATACTTACTAATTATATACGTAGTAATTCCATCAACAATTTCTTGGCCATTGTAGATCTGTTTTAAGCACTCAAAAAAATTTACTGGAAAGTAAACGCGTAATTTTCAGAGCCCTGGAAGTAGCGACGGATTTCTTAGGCTCTGATCATCCGTATGTGACATCTATATTAAGTGTGGTATGTACTAACACCTGGTATTAAACGTTTATATTATATACTGCATTTGCCGACAGTAATAAAATATTTTCTGACAAATCTTTACATTCTTTATGTTAATAAAATAAATGGAAATCACGGATACCAGATAATATAAAATTTATTTTCGATTCTTTGTTAATAAAATTCTAGTTTGGTCAGCTATCTTATAAACAAAATAGCTATCGAGAAGCCTTGACATTCTATATAGAAGATTTAGCAGTAACCTGTAAAAAATTTGGCATTATTCATCCGCGGACCGCAGGTAATAGTCCTATTAAGAACTAAGTCGAACCGAATTATGGCGAATAGAAGACTATCTATTAATTTTTTAACTGTATATAACGTATATAATATCACGATGTTGCACTATGAATTTTTGTAGCGGTAGTTTATATAGTACTGTATTGTACATGCTTACTTTTCATTATCAAGATTAAGTGGATTTATGTATTAAGGTCTAAATCTCCTTCTTCGGTAGGCATACTCAATAATATAGCTTTAGCATATGCCGATTTACAAAAAGATAGTGCAGAAGCGATTTATTCCGTTGTATTGTCTATCCTTGGGGATTACTACGGCGACACTCCGAATATTCATGCTGCCATTGCTCGATTTAACTTAGCATGCTTTTATCAAAGCACAAATATGCACCAGCGTGCCGAATATCAATTTAGGACTGCCGCTAATTTATTCGACACTTTATTAGGAAGTTCTCATCCTCACACTGAAGAAGCCATGCAGTTGTATCAAGACTCTTGTGCAATCTAATATCAGTATACATATGGACTTGTTTAGTAATGTACACAATAGGTATCAAGAATTTACAAGTATCAGTTGATAAATTTTTCATTGACTGGAGAGCGTATACTTTATCTTTGTATTTTATCATTGCATAGTAAGTGCGTATGGATTATTCTGGTACCTATATGCATCTCGACTGGGCTAAAGCTCTGCATATAATTTACTCATTTGCAATATTTCTTATCTTTTACACTAAATATAAATTACATGCGGTTGTTATTACCACACTATGTGCAATACAATCTTTAGAGGCACACGCATCTCACTTTTATGAAAGCACTTATAAGCCTCCCTGATATAAAATTTTATAACGTACAAAATCACTCTTTTAATCAAATGTTATTCAGTATATGAAAGATTTTTCTTGTTAATCATTCAAGCGATAAAGTCCTTGCCATATTTTATTACACTATCTCTAAGTAGATAGTCGACATATCAAACAAGAAAATGCAAAATAAATATAAAATTTTATACTTTGCTATACTACAATTAACTAATCATTTAATTTACATAATTATAATTAAAGAAAAGTTCATTTAAATAATAAAAAGATTGGCAATAATCATCTTAGCGCATTTGTGCTTTAAATTATGTAATTATTAATCATTGAAGTATCCATATTTGCAGGGATAAGAATACAAACATGATTTTAGTAGTAGCAATCTCATATTTCTAATTACGTTAAATCACGCGCATGCCGAGTATGTTTATGCAAAAGAACCCACGGTTGTTGCAAACTGCATATAAAATATAATAAAAAGTGAAAGTAGTACATTACACTAATCACGGCAATTAGTGTGGATCACACTAGGTAGTGTTGTCGGTGATCTTAGCTAATTACCCGGTAACAATATCGCCAAAATCGCTAAACCATTATATTCGTAGAATTTTATGCAGTTAAATGGAATCGACTGCTAACTGTAACAACATTGTGATGCTAAGAAGCTGTTTAGATTTTGATATTAATCGGTTTTTGAAGGAGGCCTTCGTCTAAGTTTGTTGTTGATAACTCCAAGAGTAGTAATTATATTACCAAATGCCAAGACGAAGAATAATATACTTAAGGCTGGAAACTGAAATGAAGTTAGGTTAGGTTAGTTATGATATTTTAGACCTTCAAATGACGTCACTCAGTTACTAACGCTAATCTATACGATGTACATGTATACTTTTTGTATATTTGGTATTAAATATATTAGTTGGTATGAACCTGCCATTCGTAACAATCTTGCTTAATTGCTATGTTATATAACGTATAAGCGCAGTAAAGCTGGAAAGCCTGAAATATATAAGATTAAAATAAGTCAGTAACAATTTAAACTAAATTAAACCTTTTTGGATGTGAAGTTATGTCACTAACGTAAACAGCAAACAGAAAGGGGAGTAAGAAGCTCAATCCACGCCACATGAACGCACGAAAGCCCTCTAGAAAATTTATTAATATTATCGATTAAATGAAGAAATCAGAGTTTTAAAATCTTCGAGCAGTAATTGACCGATTGAGCATCGTAATCATTAGAACTGATCTCATAGTATTTTGTAAACATTCCAAATAAATCATACCACCAGTGACGACCATTTTTTCTGTTTCACCGAGAGTCTTTAGACGATACAAACAGCCTCGTTGATAATAATACTGGAGTACTTGTACGAAGCCTAGCGGTACAAAGTGTATGGCTTGATTTGAATATGTTCATTGTTTTCATATATTTCATGTTATATTTTTAGTTAAAATTTATTTGAGCATGAATTATATGTAAGATAGACCTTGAAACAATGATGAATAATTAAACGTTTCTCTGAAGGCGTAGTAACGTTGATTAATCGGGCTGTCGAGAAAAAAATTAAATATAAATGAGTTATAGTTAATATTGTTGATACCCGCTACATGAACAAACAAATATAGTTTGCCGTATTTTACAGAAAGGATAGTTCTGATATCCGTGTGTATTAACTCACGTCTTATTTCTACATTTAGTCGAGGTTATAATTCAGATTTACGCCAGTAGCGTAAGATTATACGTATATGTTAATAACGATTGCAATTTACTTACCTTACTAAAAGAATACATGATAAAATTGCAGAAAAGTAATGATGAATAATCCACCATCCTTTGATTCTATATATAATATACAACGACAAAGAATATTGAGCGAATGTTATAAAATTATCTACGAATATACGAATAAACGTAAGGTTTATGAATCATTGAGAACAACGTTTAGGCCACAATTTTTATACCATGCGTTGCATAGTGTGACTAAAATTCATCTACTGAGTGAATCCTAAAAATGTAAAATATATGTAGTTCCTCCAATCGCTTTTATAAAAAATCTAAACAACGCCATGTACATTTATGCAACACTTGAAGACAGACTCATTCGTTTAGGCGCATGTCCAGCCAAAAACATGCACCATCTGTGTCATTGTAAAAACTAAAAACTTTACCTTGAGCCGTTAAGACGTAAAATATGCTCCCTGATAGTGACTGTGCAATAGTACCAAACCAATACAAAATGAAATAAATGATCCAGGATACTAGATACCAGAAAATTATGGCTTTAGTATTTTAGAAAAGATACTAAAATTAGGAATACTAAATTAATTATTCTCTAACAATAGTAGGCAGCCCTATATATGCAATTTTTCCATTTACTAATGTTACAAAATAGTTCAATTGGCAATATTATCGTTCTTTAATATCATATACGAATAGTAGTTTGCATGAAATTAGGTACAAAGAAGCTTACGTACACGTTACTAACTAGTAGGTTGATACAAGTTAAGGCCAACGATAACGTGGTAATGTTTAATTTGAATGTTTCATATTCATCTTTATAGTCGAACCTAAAGATAGTTTTATGGATTGGATGATTTAATACATGAAATAATCACGTTTATGAGGTAATTTTATTTGAACCTAGTAAGTGTAATAAATTGTTGTATAATCTGTAAACACTCGTAGAAAATATTTAAATTAGTGATTATTTAATTGAATGGTAGTTTAAGATTGTAGCTGTTCAACAAAAGAGTTGAATGCTAACTAGGTTAAGTCAAGTTGTCATTTGAAATTGTATACGTACCTTTCTGTTTCACTAAGTAGTGTCAAGTTAACCTGGCCCAATATCAATCTCAGTAGCAAACTAATGAATTCATAATTATATTATTATTAATAGGAGGTATAATATTGTGTTTTGCAGAAGGACAATCAAATCGTCGCAGTCAAAACAGTAGTACTGTATATCAGTCATTCTACAGTAGCATTAATGCATGATCTTTCTGCGGTCCATTCACAGTGGATTATACCTGTTTGTTTTTGGCAAATTTAATTGTATCTCGGAAAGTTTTTGCTGCCTTTCTTTAATATCAGATTTAATTTTATCGCAAATGTTTCTTTCTTCCGGAGATAGATCATTTTTTTGCAGCCTAATAATTTAATTATTTAGCAAGATAAATTTTGATACAGTTGTCATGGAAAAACAAGAGCTACTAATCACACTTGTCAAAATATTCAGATTCCAAGAAGTAAATTTCAGTACTGTAATGCTCATTATATTGCTAAATAGCAGAATAACTGACATACGCGTACAATATCACCGGCTTTACTACAGGTGATTACTTCACGATTACATTAGTCCTGTAGGTCCGCTTAGTGGCAATGAAATCTCTCTATATAGGACTTTTACCTCATTGATTGACGAGTATGTATGCTACTGGTTGAAAATGTTCCAACTTTGTATAATCACTATCATACAAGTTACTGTAACTAGGCTAAACCGATAAAGATCCACTATCAGCCTACACATATAATTCATTCATATGTACGTACTGTAGTGTGCAGTAATCGAAATATAACTTACTTTCTCATGGATGATTGTATCGTTCTTAATCGCTTGTTTTGATGATCAATAACATGCTTGCATTTGCCTTGGACGTTGTGGAGATCTTCAGCCTTCTTGGTGTATTCAACATATTGATCGTCCTAATCAAGGATTATCGATAACAGTTTTGGAACTAGCAGATAGCTGATCATCAATTCCTAGTCATCTACGCGTATTCTATTATTCTACATTATCATTTCATTGGTGAATTATCATTATCTAGTCAATGAACAAGTTGTGATTTCGTATAGACGATGTCATGCCCACTTTCAAGCGCACCTCTAAACGAGCGAACTCTTTGGTTAGATCTTGAAATTCTTCGCTGATCTGGGTAACACTGTTTAATTCGACAGCCATGTTATTGCTTGCCCTAGTATCTACTCTTGTACTAGATGGAAATAGGGCGATCTTCTGCGCGATTTTCTGCTTCAACCGTAACGGAAACTGCTGTATGTACTATAACACTGCTGTTTAATGCCGTATAAATACCATGGCTAAGCTATTGACCGCTAGGCTATTTGACTTGCAACTCAAACTGTTGACAGTGCTCCATCGGCGTCACAGTCAACAGTAAACAGCTACCCATACCGTACCGAAACGTACCGAACCGTACCGCAGGCCTACCGTGTCGTGTTGTGCTACTTTGGGTGGCCACGGTGTGTGCACGAAGTTGACTTATTATTTATTTACTATCGTAACCTCTGTTGCACTGAGAGACTGTGTACTACAGTATTGCAGTGTGCACGTGTGCACTTGAAAGGTGACTCTCAGCCAAGCGTCTTGGCGTACAACTGTCCTGGTAAAGTCATCGTCGAGCATTGGTGTCTTTTTTCTAGTGGTCTATCCATGGTGTAGTTAGTCAATAAGCACTGAACCGTGACTGCTCAATGGGGTAACGGTATGATTGAGCAGGTCATGACTGAGCGGACCATACGTCGAGTGGACAATCAGGAGGTGCCACGTAATCACGGGTCAGATTGTGATTGCGCCTGTTTGGCAGTGTTTGCTCAAGCCGGATTGACTGTACAGTACATTGCTTACAGTACAGTATACTGTACAGTACAGTACAGTACTACACTGTACAGTACAGTACAGTACACTATACTGTACACGTACTGTACACTGTACAGTACAAGTTACCTTCACGGCTTCACCACAGTACTGTACTGTACAGTGTGTCATTTAAACAAAGTACTGTACTGTATTACCAGTGACTACAGTATGTACTGTACTGTACGGTACAGTATAGCCATGGATTACTAAAACAAACAGTAGCGTACTGTACTACTGTATGACTATGGATAGGCTAAAGATAGCTACTGTACAGTGTACAGTGTACAGTAGGAGTACATTCACTAAAAGAATTCAAGAACTACTGTACAGTATTTCGTATTATCCGTCAACACTGTTTAGTGTTGAGGTTGGCAAGTCAGGAGAACCATGAAGGCAAGAATGGTTTCCTTTCATTATAATTTGGAACATATCCAGGAAATGTGCTGATCATTTTCAATCCAATTCGTTTATTAATTGACTCGTCTTATCGGAATACCTAAAGATACCAGTAAAGTTCAAAGCACTTATAACTGGTAAATAGGTTATATCGAATAGCGAAATAGACTTGATGCGAATATTGTAAATTAAAATTGGGCTGCCAATTTGTACAGGTTATTGGAGAATGACAAATTCTGCCCAAAATCTCATTTTATGTCGTATTGCAATGGAATCATGTTTTATCGCTATCGGTAGTATAGATTGCACGTAGAGATGATCCTCCACTCCTCTACCATACTGTAGACGATCTACTGTTTTGAACAGTATTGTATCATCAAGAACTAACATGAAGTCTTGACTGTAAATATTATAGACGCGTATATATACAGTACAGTACTGTACGTCTGATGCTAACCCATTGATCGTATAACACCGGATGATGATACATCGTTCATATTATTATATATATAACATAAAACATACGAGTACATTTAGAATGAACGGTTTAGTAGTTCATCTCTCAGCATTATGTGTGGAATTCTCTCTATAATACCTGAGAACAGTTTTAGGCTTTATTTACAGTAGGAAAACTCTTCTTAATCTGAATTAAACTATTCGAGTACGTGATGTCCTGTACTTCGCATATAAAGCAGTCGTAGTTTTCAATTATCTTCATTTATTGATTTTGTATGGATTCATTTTAATATGCAGTATAGTTGAGTGATGCAGCGTCAATAAGTACTGTCTACGCCATATCCTCTACGTAGTTCACGTTATTTAATCAGTAATGTATAGGATTTAATAAGACACACAAAATATTACTACACGTTCAGATTAAAGAGCCTTTAATAATAATTAATGGATGGTACATCCAGATTTCATTGTATAGAACTTTTGGGTATATAAAAACATCGTAAAGGAACAGAAAAGTTAAACTTTCAGCTAACTGAGTCCTTGCTTTTATTATGTTACATTTGTAGTCTTAATTCAAACCAATTTTACATCTTATCAACTACAACAACTAAATTTGAAAGATGAGAACAACATTACTGGCAACGTCTACATTGGCTGCAACGTGTGCTACGATAGGACACGCTTATTACCTTAAGCAACAATTCTATCCAACTGTTGTCTATGTTACCAAATCCAATGTCTGCATGGCTGTATGTATATTGTATTAATTATCTATTTTCAGTAATACTTTAATACATTGAATGGATGTAACCTTGAAGCCTTGCTAGTTGTAATATTCCAATATGAATTGCAAAATTTTATACTTGTTTCCATATCATCACCTCGTAAGCGTTAACTCATGAGTTATTGTGGATATTCTAATAATAATAAAATGTCGTATTACTGCTTTAAACTTTGGTAGATATCCAACTCTTTCATAATTTAATCAACTTGTTTTGATTAAGACTAAAGTCAGTTTTAATTTTTGGAAACTTTAGGTCTTGTACGCTCAGGCGTTCGTTATTGCTATCTTATTGGCTAAAATTGCAAGATTAATATTCTTTTCAACATTAAGAGCCTCCGAAATCGAGGTACGTATATTTAATGACTTTTACATGTCTTGCATTCATCATTGCGAAAAAATAGTTGAGTTATAACGATATATACTATACTGATAAAATACTGCGATATGTATTTATGCAACTAAGTAAATGACTTTTCAATGCTTAACAACTGAATTGTGCACCTTAATGAAATTGCGTTATCAATTTAATGTTATTGATTTATGATCTTGATGGATATGCGTATAATACTTCAAAATACAGTATATCTTATACTTTATCTACGGTAAACGTATTATACTGTTTTAATGCAGTCTTATTTTCTAGTTAGGGTTATAATGATTAATTATAATACTGTCCTTCCACTTCATGGTACTAGGTCAGTTGCTAACCTTACTTTATCTTAATGTTCGATACACTTCATTTTCTAGCATTTATACGAAAGGTCATGGTTTGCCATTACTGAAACATGTTTAGCATTCACTGTATTTCGAGAAGACTTTAATCCACTTTTTGTAGCCAACTTTACCTTACTACTGTTTGTTAAGACTTTCCATTGGTTGGGTGAAGATCGCGTTGATTACGTAAGTTGCTTCGTGCTGCTATGTTATGACGGTACAAATTAAATTTTACTGTACTTTTATTTAAAGTGAATTATTCTAATCTAATACTATATGTTGTTATTATTGGGGTAAAGTATAATCATTCCTTATCTTCTGCAGATGGAGCGTAGTCCTGCAATTTCTGCCCTTTTTCACCTAAGAATGATTTGTAAGTGCTAATCTATGGAAATCATATTCAACTTCCATACTATTTTTGCAATATTTATTCTGTACGGACGAAGTGTACAGCACATTTTCATATCGATAATACGTTCGCAGAAGAAGCATACTTAGAATATGCAATGTTAAATTTTATACTAAAGATGCAACTCTTTTCTTAGCTCTCGTGATTTGTCTTGGAGCTACAGATATTTATTTTATACGTAATGCTTATCATGCCACAGTACAAAATGGTGCATCGGTTCAAATTGTATTTGGATTTGAGGTTGGAATTTCATATAATATTAAATGGTTTACACATTAATGAACAGATATAATCAGCGATTGATTTTTACTCTGGTTTTATCAGTATGCCATTTTGCTAGCTTTGGTTATCACAATTGCTATGAAGTACTTGTTACATGTTATTGATTTACAACACGAAAGTCCATGGGAAAATAAAGCAATATATATTTTATACACCGAACTCGTTACAAGTAAGATAGGGATCAATTTTCTGAAATCAAGAATTTTTGTTATTGCCTGAAGAGTCTGAGGCGCTAATGCTGGTAGATTGTTACATTAATACATTTTTTATTTTTTTATCATTACCAGATTTTATTCGCGCAGCACTGTACTCTTTATTCTTTATTGTTATGGTAAAAATTCATGCTTTTCCACTCTTTGCTATTAGGCCTTTGTACTTGGCCTTAAGGTTAGTCTTAAATTTTTTATCATCAAGCATTCGTCTACGCATTAGCGATTGAATATGCGGTTACTGAGAGTTCGAATTTATATCATGGACAGGTCATTTAAGAAATCATTACATGATATTATTTCTTCTCGACGAGCTATTACAAGCGTTATGACTCGGTAGGCGTAAACTTGTCTTCGTTATTTGTCATATTCATTTTTCTGATTTATACGAAATTTATAGCTAATTGTAGATCATAACATTAATTTATATGGTATAATTTGCCGCAATCTAGATGTCCTGATGTTACTCCGGAGGAGTTGGCAAATATGGATAATGTTTGTATAATCTGTAGAGAAGAAATGACGACAGACTGTAAAAGATTACCATGTAACCATGTTTTCCACATAAGTTGTCTAAGATCCTGGTTTCAGCGCCAGCAGACTTGCCCAACATGTCGTATGAATATTTTACGGGCAACTATGCAACAGCCGGAGGTACAGCAGCCTCAGGCAGAAGAAAATGTTCAACAAAATCAGCAACAAAATCAGCAAGATCAACAAGGTTAGCGTTTTAGGGATCATTTGAGTTAGAATAACTTCCTGAATAAGAGTATAAACATATCAAATTGTGACGTGGTCTTGTATTGTCCAAACAGCTCCGCCTAATGTGCCACCTCCGCAATTTTGGGGTGCTCTTTTCGACGGTAATGTATCTTTTCTAGTACAAGTATTTAACGTTGGGTTACTTTATCTAATCTTAAATCTCCCAGTTTTGTTCATTATTAACATTAAATTATCTGGAATATATCCCTTATTGTGTTTGCTCTTGTATGTTTCTAGCTAACCAAAATCAACAAGATCCTCAAAATGGAAACAATCAACAACCGCGGTGGCCAAATTTTTTACCACCTTTCATGGGACAGGGTCCAAATGCTCCTCAAGCTCCATCAGAAGGACGGACTGACAATGTCGATGGCTCTGCGGCTGCTGATACAACTAATAATAGGAATAACGCTGCAAATGTAAATGATCTTCTTATTATATTATGAACATTAGCATGTATACGGGTAGAACCAATCATAATACGATATGGTCCATGTTACTGATACACACGTACAATCGACAATTTTCGCTACATCCTTTTAAACTCTTAAATTTATATACATTTAACAGGTGCCACCATTTTTCTTTTCCGGGACCCAAGGAAATATTCCTTTTCCGATTCCTCCCCCTCCACCTTTGCCCTCCTATTTCCTTGGTACAGATCTTGGCCTAGAATGATATTTGTTTAGCTCGACTTATTTCATGAATGATTAGTAATCAAAGTAAAAAATTTTCCTTGTAGGTAACAATAATAGCGATCCGGTGACTTTAAAAGATATTCGTCAAGATTTAAATTTCATCAGAGGCATGCTAGAATCTGTCAGTGAGCGTATTGACAACTACATATCGAAGTAAGCGTTTATATACTGTTTATACAAATATTTGACAAGTGACGATGGTTTTTAACCCCATGCTACTGTATTTCTCATTACATAGAAACTCATCAGCTACTGGTAATGAGGCAAGTGAGGATACTTCTGTCCAAGGTGCAGATAATAATAACGATGGTAACCCAAGTAAGCCTTTGAATAAGGAGACAGCTGATCTTGATGACGAAGCTACCATGTGTCGACGAAGAAGGCTTGAAAGGTTTAATAACAGCAATAGCCAGAACTAGTGATAATATATGCTGATAATATATATTCATGTATATGTATATAACGTATATATTTAATGCAAAGACAAAGATTCGGTTGCTTGTCGTGGGGAGCGTAAATTTTTTATACGTTATCTCAGGATTAATTACTTTATCAGTTGACATCACTATTCATAAATCTTATATGTATTAAGAATCTTTCGAAGAATTCACAATTGTTATTCTGGTATTTCATTGATGACGCTGTGATTATACAAATCGGACAGCATTTTCTTATCACGTCAGGACTAATTCTATATCTTTGTATAATAGTGATTCAATAATAAAAAGATTTTACACCTTATTCAAGCATATTTAATTTAGATTACGTCATTAATGTTCTTAATAGGATGAGATAAATTGTAATACTGAACTTAATCTGTTATTGTCCGATAATGCTTTCTTATATATGTTTCAAATAGCTCTTTTACATTCGTAAAATGAAAATTGATTCAATTTGTCAATTATTACGAAATTTGGGAATATTCGTTGTACTCACCCATATATAAGAATTTTTACGATATTTGATGCGAACAATTTGAGATGCATAAATGGGTATTGTCAATAATTGATAAATAAACTATCGTTTATACTGAAATATAAAAATTTTCCTGCGCTGATTATAATTTAACCAAGAATATCTTTAAACGGTAATTTCTCATGGTTCGAATTCATGGAAGATTTCTTCGCTGTTTTACATAAACTGAAGTATTCTCGTAAATTAAATCGACTTCACGTTATACACGAACATACCCGAACAAAGCATTTTTAATCTTCCCTTTCTTTCATCCCAAGGAATATCATCGAATTATTTTTTCAAGTACTTCATAAAAAATTATAGTTTACTCGCATGTTACAACTGCGTAAAAGTAGTCTATAATCGCAATAAAGACAAAGAAAGAGACTAACTTAAATCCGTCTTATTAATAAATCGAGGAAAAAATATGTATTTATTGACCTCATTTTAAATTATGCTGGTGAATTCTATAAGGACTAGACCGTTATTAAATCTTGGAAATATACTAATTACATCCTGCATTATATTTGATAGTACGATCAGATAACGTACGAAATGTACTTAGTTACTATAAAAATATATGATTTCATTAATTTGAGCAGACACAATAGAAATTAAGACACCGCTACAAAACAGAGAAAGAAGAACTACTTAAAAGAACAGACCAAGTTTATATCTATATTATTCAGAATACTTGATTATTTTTTAGCTCTAAGCTTAACAATCTCTCGAATCCTTTGGTATTTTCAATTATTTTGTCATCAGGAGTAAAGGGTTAGCTTTTAACGATCTTCGTGATTCATTAAATCACATTAATCCGATAAACCAATTTATTCCTAATCATTATGATGAACGGGTGAACTTTTTCTCACATATTAATCCCAATTTAAAGAGATATTCTTTCAAGCATTTAATCATGGGATTTTAGGAAGTGAAAAGATTTTTCTTCTTGTTCCCCAAATATTAAAAATGTTTAAGAAATTTAATTCAATGAAATTCTCAAGATAATGATTTTAATCGTTCTTATTTCTTTGTTACTTAATTATCAGTGTGCAAACATTGTTACTTGTGCGTAGTTTATAAAATATGATGATCTCTGATTTGATGATTGCGTAATTCGTATTATCTTTTCATAGGTTAAATAATCTTCTCATTTTTAAATTCTGGAGACACATACCTATCCAAAGCAAAAACTTACGATAACAAATATAAAGTACAGCTTATGTATTAGTTAGCACACCACACAATAAAGAAGACTTGGGCAATTAATTGAATTATATCATATCGAAAATTCTTCATTAAAACTTTAAATGTCATAGTTAGCATTGCGGTATCGTTGCTATGAACAAAATCACAGGGATATGGGAGATAAACCGGTAATTATAATATTATAATATAGCATTTACGAAATCTCACTATGCAATGCCGAAAATTGTCCAACAGAATAAACCAGCCACGCAGACAGTTGAAACATTTGAATTTAGCTCAGAAATTGATTTAATTCTTTTTAACACTTACAGTATAATAGCAATATTAGATTGATGCAAACGAATTTTAATAAATAGCAAGAGCAACAGCAACTTAAACTATTTTAAAAAATTATTTTCAAAGTCTTAATAAAAATCACCTATGTTGCTCGTTTAGGCTGCATCATACTGACTTAAAGCTTCATTTTACAAGGAGGTTAATTTGCATTCAATGCAAGTATAAAATTTTAGCGTATTCATGATTGAGTAAATAAGTGATTAAAAGAGAAGACGGAGGTGCAATTACAATCTATCTTTGCAAAAAATATTATATGGTCGATATTTTGGTAAGTTGATATTGTTAAAATTGCGTTTAGTTTGAGTGTAAAAATTCACGGGTAGTGCATGATCGAGTATATGGGTGGTTAGAAGAGAAGATAATGCAAGCAGAGGAATCAATGTTATAAGTTGATACTTTATTATAAAAATCGTTGAATTTACGGATAATATGAATATAACATCTAATCGTATTCTGTGATGGAATAAATAAACAATGAAAGAGAGGATAATAGTGAAATTACATAAGTTACAGTACTATTGTAACTTTTTGGAATTTTAGAAATGGCCTACAGATTCTATACCAGCATAGACGGCTGTGGAAGCGGTGAGGAGGAGCGTATCTTCTGTACTTTCAGCGCGTTATTTTCGAATTGTTCCGTTCAGGTTACTTCGTTCAAGATACTAGTAGGAAATCTTAATCATGAGATGGATTATTTATACAAATTTTCTTTTACACGTACACGAATGTGCACAAAAATTAGTTTCACTCGTACGCCAATATGCATCAAATTGATATTATTATCGCAAGGTAAAGCATTTGGCTAGTGGCCTCAAGTGATAGTCAAAGAAATATTGTAAGTGATTCTACGTTGGCTGTTTCAATGAAATGCTTATGGCGCAAAACTAGGAATTAAGGTGATCCCGAAGAAAACACATTGTAGATTACTATGTACAATAATCTAGAGTGTAAATATTATGAACCTATTTTAGGCCTACTGTATTTACTTTTAGATCAATATCAATTTTGTCAAGATGAATTTTTCAAGATATTTACCAATGACGGTCTCTACGCCTCTGAGGTAAACTTTGTGATGTTCTGCTGTAAGGTATTGTGATCGAAGAAATGATAGTTAATGTATACAGTCGTTGATATCATTTGTAAAATTTAAACTTTCTTATGTTGATCATCTGTACCTTAACATAGTTGATTGCACTTCTTGTATGGTAATAATTGCCTGCATGCAGTATGTAGATTCGATCACCTAACACATTTCTACATCATTTCTACTGTATAGTACAATGTGTAAATTACCCTTAAACCAGAGATTTGAAGTAAAGCTAGAAAAGCAAATTGATCATGTGTAGCAATAATAAGAGATCGGATAACTCCTGAATACAGCAAACTATAACCAAATATGGATTGGCTATTTTCTCTGTGACATTTTTAAAAGTTAGTTGATACTCACGTTGCCAAGTTAGTACTATAGCACAAGTATTACGGCCATTTTTATATTAATGGTTATTTTGCTTTTCCATATTTATATTTTATTGTTTAATTCTCATCTTCCTTATCTAGTATAGCTTTCTTCATCACTCATCATTAATTGTTGATTTCAACGGATAAATTGAAGAAAAATATTTCCTTATTAAAGTTCCATATATGATAATATATAAGAATTCGTTTTTGCTTATTTGATTATTTTGTGTAATTAGGCTTACTTTTATGGATCGAAGTGATATCACGAGTTTTTGCTGGTGGACGTCACGGCCGCTATCGTAGTCAATATAAACCTAATGCGCTCACGTAGTTTATTACTAGAGGGTGAATTGTTTGAATAGTTTCACAAAAAAGTTCGTCTTTTGGAGAAGGATTCAATCTAATTGAGGTAAGTCACAAATATAACTTGTCCCTACTGACTTTTGTCGTCATGACTAATAAATATTGTTGCTATTTCTTGTTTTAAAGCTTGAACGATTACATACAAGGATTTTAAAGGGTCAGCTTCCAAAAAATCGTCCTAGATAGAAGCGTTATGAATGTGACGCCGACAAATTCCGCTAACGACAGCCAAATTGATCAAAGAACGTCAACTATTTCAAATACAAATTCTTTACCTCCGATCTTTTCTCATAACCAACAATCTCATATTGGTAGCATAAGGATGAATCAGCGTAGGACAAGAGATACACTAAGCGAGAATAAGGAAAGCAATGGCATTCCGTCTTCAACAAACGATAGTGGACTCAATAGTAGCAATAGCAGTTCTAACCCACAATGTCCAAGTGATCATACAGCTATAGCAAGTGCGTCACTACCACAATCGTCATTAGTTTCTCCTTCTTCAATGCCACAAGAAAACAGTAAGGGAATAAGGACAGTCGATATTATTTTTCTCTGCCAATAATAGACAAAATTACATCAGATTTTCAATTATATTAATGCTTTAACTATTAAAGGAGAAACAGCACATGATATGTCTAAGAAAAGGAGTCGAGGTCGCCAAAAGATCCCTATCTGTCTTATCGAGCGAAAAGATAAAAGAAATACTACATTTAGCAAAAGGAAGAAGGGGCTCTTGAAAAAGGTATGAAGAAGTAATTTCCTATATTATTTTGTAATTATGCCCATACAGAAATTTTAGGAACCTTACTAATTAGATAGGACTACCTTTTAGGCGTGTGCTGGTATACGATTTTGTATGAATTACTCAACTTGCTGTAAATTTTTTGCTTATGTTTAGGTAGATGAAATTTGCACGCTAACGGACTGTCAAGCACTTGTGATATTAGTCCCAACCACAAGCAATGTTTATACCTATAGTACCCGCAACTTTCAATCCATGCTGCGTATGGAGGAGGGACGGAATTTGATTCTTCAATGTATGATATCCAATTGTGGCGTTGTTTCTCCTGAACGAATGAGACCTGAGGGATACCATGAAAAAGATATTGGGATGGCTATTGCAGATTACGTAAGTCGATGAAATTGAGCAAATTGTACTATTGTGATGGGGGAAGCATAAACTATCGACTGTATAGTATATTGCATCATGTTATATTTGCAATTACATGAATGCTATTTATTATTAAAGGAAGAAATGTATAAGGATTAAAAACTTTTTTATTATTTAGAAATTTCAAATCGAAATTGTTTTTATCACTATTACAGAGGTTGAAAAAGAACAATGGAATAATGGATCAAACTATAGGAAGGCTGCCCAGGAAAAGATCTGCTAAAACTGCCAAATTAGCAGTGCCTCAGTCTGTACAATTTGATCCATCCCGTAATTCATCTCAGATTAAGCGTCAAATCCATCCATCTGCAGTACAACATGTAATTCCACATACAATTAAAACTGAAACATCGCCTATTAACAACGAGAGCTTCAATATTCGTGGAAGTACAACATCAGCTAAGATGCGACATCTTGGGAATGTGTCAAATGGTACTTTGATCAAAGCGCATAATCCAGGTATCGTTTATAGAGGTAATAACCCATCCAATCCAGTAAATATTCATTCATCAGGCATTATTGGTAATAATATGAGCAGTCAAGGTAGTAATTTACAACCGCATATGCGCTATATAGCAGAAAACGCAACAATGAGGCGTGATAGTGGTGCTCTTAGGCATCCTTATCATTATGGACCTAATGATCCGTTACTGAAGCCAAATTATCCTGTCTTGCAGCGAGGTTATCCGGGTGATCCACAAAGTGAATATCATTATCAATCAGATTCGCAAAGCGATCGCCAAAGGATGGCATTTAAATGCGATGACAATAGTAACACTACGGATGATAGTGACGACTATAGTGATAGCAGCGATCGTAAATGCTGAAAAAGTAATACATTAATTATATAAACATTCCGTATAGGTAATATCGTTGTAGTTCTTCAATATGATATCTAAGTGCATACTTTTCATTGTCATATTGAAGAGCATTATAATATTTCAATCAGATTTACAGTAAGTACAACTGTAATTGTTTACCATACTAGTATTCTATGATAAAGAAAGAATTAACACTTACATATTATACATAATCCTGATTGAATGATAAAAAATAGACTATATTTTTTAGATTCTTCAGTTTACGCATTATCTATCATCCAATCATAGCGATGTAGATTGTTCAGTTTAGATTATAATTTGTAATAATGCTCTACTAGGGCATGTAAAGTGCAAAACTATTAGGAAAATGTTATGATATTAGTCATTATAACACAACGTTTGCAGGTGATATCAATAGTGATGGAAATGAACTGATTTTTTAATACATGTTTTCCACTTTATTCTACTTACAGTTTATGTAAAAAAATTTGTTCATTTCTATGATTAAAAAATTTTGATATATGTAACTTCTTACATTCAAATGTAAAGATTTACATATGTCACCCAGTTAATAACTGCAGTAATTACATAATAAAAAGTACGAAGGGTTTGTATATTTGAACTTGTCACGACGCGTTTTTTTCGTTGCTGTTTTCATTTTCCGTAGCTGCATGAGGTGGATTATTTGCTACCCAATAACCGGCCTCTTCGTTTTCTCGCGGAATTAAGTGTGTTTGATTGTATCGTAGGTCTCTAGCTGTAGTAGAACGATTTCCAGTAGAGATAGTAGTTACAGTTGGCATTTGTGATGCTGATGTTCCAGATTGCGAGCATGTTCTGCCTTCAGCAGGATCTTGTCGCACATGTCTATAAGATAGTTGTTGCTAGGAAAATTGATAAAATTCAATCAAGTTAGAACATTATTCAGAAATACTAATTATTTTAATGTATTACCTCTTCCCATTCTTTGGAACTGCCTTGTTGTGTACCTGATCCCGAAGGGCCACGGTTAACAATATTATAAGAATTTGAAGTTAATATATTCGGTCTAAATTCGCGGGGATACAATGTACGACAGAATTCTTGATTTGCATTTGAATGATTCCTTTGTCCGGAATCTTGGTAAATATTCGAGGCCAGACCTGCGGTAAATTGCAAGTTCTAAATTTGGACAACAATATAACCAAAAATTGGGATATTTTCATTTAGTATTGATGAATATTTAATGAAAGCTAAAGCTTTGTAATACTACATATTCATATAGTAAGTCACCAACGTAAAGTTATCTACATATGCTAACAAAATACCCTTTCTCCGAGTTCGAAATTTATATCAGGTTCTTGGAATCCGTCTTGGTTCATACGCTGTGCCATACTAGGATCAAGGACGCATTCAGACTGAAGACACGTCTGAATCAAATTTTTACCAGCTTCAGTGGTCACAATAGGCTGTAATCTAGGAGTTGCAAAAGTATATACGTGACCAGTTTCGGACGCTACCAATACCATTATTTCAGTTCCAGTGAGAGTACACAATTCGAAAGCCTAACCAATATTACAAATTTATTTCTTATCATTTAGTATTGCTGAGAGATATGAATAGTACAGTAATACGTAATATCGAATAATAAAACTTTGATTTTAGGATATCTTAAAGAGTAGTATTTTTAAATATTATACTGCATATGCTGAATGAAATTTAATAAATTGTTGCAAAGTGTATAGCATGACAGATTGGCTTAGAGTCAGTATTTACTTCAGTTTCATATTAGCTTGAGTTATAATTACCGAATGCATAACATTGATGTGAATTATTATTGTTTTAGGAATTATTAGCTCATTATTAACATTATTGCATTTCTATTTTTGTCAATGTGGTTGGTTATAGATTAAAGTAACTACAATACGATGGCTCTATTACAACAAAATAAAGAATGTAATTTTACAACAATACAATTTCGTTCTGTGAATAGCGACAGGCTCTTGGATAATATTTCACAACATGGCCAAAATAATTCTGAAGGTGTTTGTACAATACGATATACTGTATGTCTACTAATAAAATTCGTTTTTCTGATTGGAATTCTATTATTATCCTACAGTGCAATTATACGTAAGGGTATTTTATGAACTTGCAAGCTATGCTTAATTTATAGTCTTGTCGAACATGTAGATGGATATAGTAGTATCAACCATTTACTGTAGGTAGAGTACATTCGATTAAATAGAATTTGTGAATATTGAGTTTATTTGTTTTTCGGAACACTACCACTGACACCACACAGCAATAATATTACGATAAGAATATATTACAATCATAAATTGCAAATAAGAATTTAAAATAGGCATAAAATTCAGCTGTAGCTAGGATGCAACGCAGACACCTATGCGCGTATATTGTACATACCTTTTTCATGATACCACCTTTCCTCTTACTGAATGTTGTAAATCTTTTATTTTTATCTTGAATAAATTTTATATCAATTTTTTGTCTACCTCGAGTTTTCTTTAATAGGGCTTTATCCTCACTAACTTCAGCTGCCATATCGACCGACAGTGGGGTAGCAGATTCACTATCACTATCGAGGGGTATTTCAGTTCTATTTGTTTCTGCGGTGTTTTGATTTGATTCTTGTCGACGAGATGAATGATTTCGTTCATCGGTACTGCGTAGGTTGTCCTGTGCTGGTTTCTTATTAGATCTCTTATCAGAATATCCACTGCCAGCTCTTTTCTTTTCGTTCGACTTAGTCATTTTGGTTGTTCTCCTGTAGTAGTATCCAATATCAACTTTAGTTACTACTATTTTGAATGCTGCTGATCGATGCAGATCTGTAAGTAATACAAGCGAAAATTGAATAGCTAGCAATCTTTAAATGTTGTGCTAAAATTGCGGACTGCTTCTGCAGCTATGCCACGGTACTGTACAGTACAGTATTTACGTACTGTACAGTGTACAGTACAGTACACTATATTGCTGTACTGTAGTGCACTGTTAGTACAATATTCAGTAGTTAACCTGTGACTGGCCGTCCGGTAACGTAAAAGTGTTCAGTAGAGACCCTACAAATTAAAAATTTTAGTGAGTCTGTAGTGTACAGTACAGTACAGCAGACACGGTGATACTGTACAGTACAGTACAGTACTGTAATGTATAGTGTAAAGTACTGTACGCATAAACGTATACTGTACACTGTACACTGTACAGTACAGTCGTGTGACGAACATTAGGGACAGTCACTCTGCTTGCATTCCTCCTCAAATAGCGGCCGTAATGCAGACCTGAGAAAGGTTCGGTTCGATACCTTTATGTTCTATACTGTACTGTACAGTGTACAGTACAGTACTGCACGTTACCATACTGTACAGTGCACAATACTCAGTACTGTAACATAAGTACTGTAGAGTGGAAACATCTACTGTACAGTACATACAGTACAGTACAGTACTGTATAGTACAGTGTACAGTACAATATGCTCCGCTATACAGTATGTACAGTACAGTACAGTACAGTATAACATCTACAGTATACTGTACTGTAGAATACGGTATTGTATGGAGCACAGACAAGAGATTCAAGAAGGAAAGAAAGAAAAAACCTACAGTAAAACCTACAGTACTGTATAGTAGGATATCGTCTGAACCAAGATCTGGTCAGTGGTCAATGGCCATGCTGCAGCCAAGGACTTTAAGCAGTCTGCAGACATTTGCTAAAAAGTATACTTGGTAGAAGATTTCGATATTTTAACAAGTACCAAGGTGCAGTGTGCACTCGCTCGATTCGAGGTTGAAATATGTCGGATAGCAATGAACAACCAGAAGGTAATTTTTAATACTGATATGAATTCAAGTAACAGTTTCAAAGATAGCAATCGTTCAATTTGTTATTTATATTCGTATTGATTGAGTTTTTGAATTAAATTTATGCGTATAAATACTGTACCGTCTGTACCAGTAACCATGACCAAATCGACAATCTAAATCCAATATAGGCGCGCTATTACCAGTATTACTGCGAGTAATATGACACGAAAGTTTGACCATTCTATTTTTTATGATGCTTGAATTAGAAATAGATGCTGCTGCCGACACTAAGAGTGAAGACATTATGCCCACAGTACTACCAAAAACGTCGTCCAAACATAGATACAAAACCTTGAAAAGGAAATTGAAATTTCTTCTTTATGTAAGGGATAAGTCAAATGATATGACTTTTGAATTATAATAATTACAGTATATCATAAACTATATACAGTACAGTGTATGGTGATTAAATGTTATAATGACAGCGTCTACTTTAACCGAAAGTATAGCAGCCTTAGTTCACTGCCATTTATACACTGACAATACTGTACAATAATTATAATCGGAGGGCCTGTTCTGTATATAACCACATATGCTTTTTCTCTAACACTCATAAACTATTCGCCTATTCTTTACACTACTGTAATAGTGCAGCTTTTCTTTATAACGAAATTTAGGAACAAGAATGTTTTCGCGAGGAATTGGTCAAAATTCAGAAGAAGATTCTGCGTGTTTCTATGGATAAGAAGTAAGTACAGTACTACCATGGAACACTAGAGCACCTAGAGTTATGGTGGTCCATGGTACGCACTGCAATAAATACATAAATGTGGTAGTACTGCACCTATAGACATTTTTGATTCTATATCTTGTATTATTAGTAAACTTGTATATTGCTTATTACACACTTAGTATATACAGCTACGTACAGTACTGTATGTAGAATTGATGTGTTTTAATATATTGCTTAATAAATAAATAGCTCTATCAAACTGTAATATACTTCTGTATAAATGTAAATGTATCTCAGTGGAGATGGGGTAATTACTCTTGAACATGACGGTATTTTTTGTAACAGCTTTTTACTAGATCGACTTCTTAAATATGAAAATGTACCGCTTTCTTCGTCAGGTAAAAAAGATTTCATGTTTGTAATTAGACTTTTATTTAAGGCGTAATAAATTTTTTAAATAAGCTTTAGTTGTACATGTGATACTATAAAATCAACTATGTCAGCTTTTGAAGAGTATTTATGTGCTTTCTTTCAATTTTAGATCTGTAATAGACATATTTTATATTTATCCTCTTGTTTTGTTTAGATGAAGACGGAACAGCATCTTCTTCGAATGAAAGTGAAATTGAAAGAAAGAGGAAAAAGACGCATGTAGGTTGCAGATATGATTAAATTTTAGTCTGCAATTATTTATGAAATTTATAGTGCAGAGTTTGTGAATTGCAACTTAACTGTTCTTTTAAAAATGTAGCACGCTAATGATGGATCCTCCACTAAATCTAAGTATGTGTGAGTACAGAATGCTACAGATAAATTACTTACGTAAACTACAGTAGTTCAGGTCTGCATTTTTTTCAGGTTTAGTAATTCAGTAATATTGATTAACCTTTTAATATTAACGTGCGAGTATATAAAATCTTTTCTATGCTTATTCACTATCTAAATATCCGTATTTCATTCGACTACAAGGCCAATCAAAGAGAAGAAAAGGAAAAGTCATTTAAGCAAAAAGTCGACGAATCAACGTAGTTCTTCTAATGACACTAAGGAATTAAATGTAAGTATTAGCGTTAACATTAAATTCAATAGCTGATACGCCATCGTTATATCAGTTACCAAATTTTCTAAGATTGAATCTATCAGAGTTGTATAAATATAATATTGCATTATCTATACCTAAATTTATTAACTCTGTAGTTGTCAATAAAATCTTTTACTATATCCAAAGCTGATTTGCTCACTGGTTTAATGTGAAACTGTATTATGTTCTTTGTAAATAATCATATTATCTTAGATTAAATACTCGAATTGGTTGGTATTGTAACTCTTGTTATTTATTACTATTTGTTATGCTGTAAGTATTGACATTAAACGTAATTTATTAATAATGCTATTAGGGTCGTGCCAGTTCCAGCGATAAACAGCTAGTTCGATGTGCGTATGTTGCAGATGTAAGCAAATAACATTAAATGCATTGCTAATTTAAATTACTCTAGAAGAATTTCTGTGTTTAGCATTAGACAACTTTAGTTAAATTTTAATTAAAGGATTCATAACACAATATCATATAAAGGAGTAATTTAATATTGTAGGGAATACAATGTCAGGAAATTGTTAGTAAGTCATCAAAGTTTTCTTACTGTAAACGTCACCGAACGGTTATTCGAATAGGCCCAAAGAACGGTAAGACCTGGTATTATTATGTGAATTATATTTAGTTCTTGTTGGCGAAGATGTATAATATTTAATGTGGCTACCTTTACAGGAAATAGTTCATCTAAGTCTTCTAAAATGATAAAATACTCTTTAGTAAAGAAAGGGCATCACGTAAGAAAGCTTAAGTTAATAATGCATAACACATATATTTCAAGAACTTACCTACTTGAGCTTATTATATTTTCAATTACGTTATGTAGCTTAAAAAAGGGAAGGAGCGCAAAAAATCTCTCCAGGGAGAGTTCTCTCGCCTTTCAACTGACGCTGATATAGGATTGTCACAAGATGCCTTTAGCGATACGTAAGAAACATTTTTGCTAGTGTTGTCCATGACAAACAGGCATTCAGTTAATATTTGCAATTGTATTAAATTTCGTCATGAATAGTTTCGGAGAAAAAGTGGAACAACCCGCAAATGAACTAGAAAGTAGTTTAGATGATTTAATTGAAGAAGAACTTGTCATCGATATGCAAGAATAATCGAATTTTTCATTAAGACTGAATTGATAATTTGGTTTTGATGATTTAGACTCGGAAAGTATTTCATTTTCTTGTAGCTGCTATGATATTAAAGAATATTCCTTCGAATATTGTCATTAATTACCTCTTTAACTTTGTCGCTGTGATTTCTGTTTTGTTCGTATACATGTACATGCTTTACTAAATTATATTCGAATTTTTAACTACTGTCTGTAATTATAAACTGTTAAAGATCTTACATAGTAATGTTATGATATACCAAGAAAAGAAGGATACATAATTGGACAACAGATTGTATGTGACATTTAAGCTATTATCTGGTTCATGGACCAGATTTTGATTTCCTGTCTTTCTAGATACATTATATGGGTACAACATGGAGTACTGTATTGGCTGAAACAGCCGCTCCTTATTTACAGTCATAAATTGTCAATAAATTTTCATAACAAAACCTACTAGAAGAGCTTTACTACAGTCTACATTGACTAAAGTTGATAGTTAACTTCGTAAACATCATGCAAATGGGTAGGAAAATGAAGAAGTAATAACAACTTTAAAATTTGCACTGTTGGTTCCTAAATGTTACGATATGTCATGATAGACAACAGTAATAGCCACTGAATTTTACACAGGTACTTTTCGTAGGATTAACTATATTGCTTTATTTGTAATATACAATTACTTATACAACATACTGTGGAATCATTATATAATAAAAATATGAAGGTGAACTCTTACAGCTCTTCGTTCACATCAATAGTTATTTTCAGAAAATGGTCAACAGGATTTTAACGATTTCTTTTTAGATGTATTGTGCAATATTGAGATATCATGATAGAGTAGAGCTACAGAACTATGATATAACATATGGTATTAAAAATATTAAAAATCGCATGAACCGACCACTACAGAATATATTATACAACTATATACATACTATTAATTATAATCTTAAAGTAGATACTTTTAGCAGGGGTTATCTTCCTCCTATTATAAAAGAATTTTCTTCTACTTGTTGGGTCTCTACAGAGTCACTATTATCTTCATCACGGTCATTACTTTTCATATCCTCTTTCATCGTTGCGGCTCCTAAGAAGAAATATCATGAGTACAAAGTTGTTACTGTATATCTAAATTGCACTGAAATTGTAAGATATTAGAGAATAAATTTAGTTTTTACCAGTATTTCTTTTTTTATGCTCGAGTTGCTTCTGCTTTTTACGTAATCTGTAGAGTATTTATATAATAAGCACATTGTTATAGTTTAAAATATATTGTCTGTATTGCATACTAAATAATGCGTGATATCTCATACATCTGATACAGGAAACATCTAATGCAATATCACGATAGTTTCGTCAGCATTAAGACAAGGGCAAGATGCATATACGTATGTACATTATAAAATTTGTAACATCTGCAATGATTCTACATGTACTGGCAGTAATCAACCTAAAGCAACTGATTGTATGTAAGCTTCGTCGTACAAATGCTCCTAATGATGTAAGATAGCACCTTTTATTACGCTTTTTGGCTGTCCGTTCTTCGGTTTCCTTTCGATCACTTTCTATCTTTCTTTGAAGTTCTTGATTGGATTCATCCTTATCCATTAAGAAAAACATCATTTTAGTTCGATGTATCGGTACTACTCTACGGTTTTTGCATCTGAATCATTTTTCATGCGAATCTTAGAGTGTCACATTGGCGGGGTCTACGTTTAATACTGTATAGACTATTTCATATTGTTTAGTATACAGTAAAACATATACTGTAGGCTTGTAAATTGCTAACCTTTTCGTTCATCAGCAATTAAACTGATGCACCGATGCATTTATCATAGCGCGATATACGTACCTTTTATGAGGATTTTATGTTTCGTCTAATAATTTTAGCAAATTAGGAGGGATAGATGACTACTATTGTCGGTCGTGACTCATCATCTAGATGTTTCTTTCGACGTTTACATATAATTACCAAATATATGTTTATAATTGGTTTCGGATTATGTAAATTTTGCTTCTGATATTGTACAGTATACTGAGTAGTGAGTAGCAGCAGCAATTAATGAGTATTAAGTAGTGTACTTATGTAATTTGTTGTTTATTAACATGCAGTCATGTATTCGTTCCCCATTTATCTCAATTATTGCTGCAATAGTAAATCTATGTAATATAATACTTTGGGTAGACTTGAGAATTGCAATGCTCAAGTAAACAATTTATATAAAAACGATCAATGCATTTAGTATAAAGGATATCAGTAATTGGATTCGAAGTAATATTAGTACAGTATGAGCTGTTATATTGATTGGATGATGAAGATTGAAGAGTTGATTTTCTTACGTATACTGTACGAGTGTTACCTTACCTTTTTCGCTTGTTCTTCAATGAGTCGTAAGCGATTATACTCTCTCCTCCTACTACCTCTATAGACATGAAATTCGCCACTTCCAGCTCCTGCACTTGAGCCTAAAAATGAAGCGTAAGTAACTGTGAATGTTGCTATTTACTAAACTAAAAGAATCATCACAGCGGCTTAATAATTAATCTATAAGAATTGGTTAAAGGTTTACAAGTATTGAGCGGACGATAGCAAAAATTGTGGTTTATTTTCATGATCAGCAATATATAAATACTAGAGTAAATGTGTGCACACATTGGTACATTATATTACTTACGATATTATGATGTACATGTAATGTATTTACGTTTATCGGAATGCAAAAAGCTAACGAGCTTTGAAACTAACCCATAATTTCTCGGACAAATTCGGGAGGTAGTGGCGATGCTTTCTCTTGATTCACTTTGGGAATGTGAATAGGTCGATCCTATCAAAGCCAACAGTTGTATAGTATGTCAGTATAATGTTTCTACAGCAAAGAATAGTTTGATTAAAAGCGAAATTTGTGATGAGGAAGAATGTTAATTTTATCCATTCTTACATAAGACGTGAAATAATTTCGTAACAGTTAATAGGTACGAATACAGTATGGCTTATCAATTGAAAGTTATATAACGTTGGGTTTATGAAGTAGCAGCTAGATGCCCTGTATACTTGTATAGTTTTTTACGGTTATGGACTTAACGTTCAGCTAGTCTTGGTTGGCAGTAATTTGTCAGTTTAAATTAAGCAGTCATTGACTTTAGATGGATTCTCGTGCAGGACTTTGGATGTTTCATGCTGCTGCCAAGTGTGCACACACAAGTGTAAAATTCTGAATCTTAAAAGTTTCTTACCACATTCTTCATTAGTCTATCAAGATGAATCTTTTGTACTTGCGCGCAGTTCTTAGGGACAATCACGGTTTTATCTGGTTTATTGCTGGCCTTCTCGTCTTGTTTAGTGGCCATGATGGTTTCGCTGAAGAATGATGGAATCGTAGTCGCATAATCAGTGCAAGGTATCGAACATTTATAGTTAACCATACAGTACAATACAGTACAGTACTGTACTGTAAGGAAAACACCATATCCAGTACGGTAACTTGTGTACAGTACTGTACAGTGTACACTGTACAGTACAGCATACAGTTACTGTAAAGTAGTAATTTGTGTACAGTACAGCACAGTACTATACTGTACAGTGTACAGTACACTGTACTGTACACTGTACAGTCGATATGCTGCATATCGTCACTACTACAGTCTACAGTCTACAGTACAGTACAGTACAGTAATAATTTGTGTACTGTACTGTACAGCATGTTTAACTTCGTTTTAGAATTTCGATGTAAAAAATCGACTTCCTTCATTGCAATTAAAATGACTTAATATTATATGTGCTGGTAGAGTAACTAATATAGAATCTTTAGCTCATTAGCTACATGCTGGTATAAAATCGATACAGTTTTGATATTGATAATAGCATTTAAATAGAATTCTTATAATCTAAAGCGAATGTACAGTAAACATGCTGTACTGTACTGTACACTGTACTGTACTGTCGATATGCTGCATATCGTCAGTACTACAGTATACTGTACGTACAGTGTACAGTACTGTACTGTACGGTTTGGCTGATCAGATCCGTTAATACTGTAGAGTACAGTATAGTGTGCAGTAGCGATGAATGCTGCAGTCAGTTTCAGGTACTGTACTGTAGGTGATCGAGGACTTGAATGCATGAAAATGATTCAATGGACAGTAAAAACTACTAGTATAGTACACGAAGAATATCGTGAGAGACGGTTCCACCAGAAATAGAATCATAAATGATGAATAAATAAATAAATAAATGAAGAAATAAATAAATATAGTCAGTAATATAGTCAGTTCTTGAATTTGATCAACTGTACAGTACTATACTACAGTGTAATGTACTGTAGTACACTAAATTGAGCAGCCGTTAAAAATTGAATTTTTCTTATCTTCACATACGCGCTTACACGTACAGTACTGGACAGTGTACAGCAGGGTACGATGGCAAGGTCAGACTGCTATACTGTTCAACAAGGAATTGACTTTTTGGAAAATTAGTACTACAATGCACAGTGCACAGCTGCTCTACAGTACTGTACTACAGTACAATCCAGAAGACCCGGCAGTTGACCCTAGCATCGGATGACACGCTTTGTATGGTACTCTACACTGTACAGTGCTCCATACTCAATACTGTATGTATTGCGGTAAAGGCAATATCAAAATAACTAGTGGCCATCTTTTACGTCTTCTCGATTGTACCCGCTTTTACTGTACAACAGTAGCTTGGGCTCTTTGCGACGCCTTGGTAGTATCGCTCTTGAATCTTCGTTAATCATAGCTAGAATCTTGTTAATTACGTTAAAAATCGAAAAAGATGAGTGAAACAGACAAGCTTAATGTTGAAAGTATCATCTCTAGATTACTAGAAGGTAGATTGATTGGTGTACTTTTCTTGCATCAATGGATGATCATTTCATATACTTACAGTATTTGGAACTTGTTTTCTGGATACCGTTCTTGAATTTTAAATTTGAATTCCTGTATAAAATTGTATTTTGCGTTATTGTCTATGAACGTTTAGAAATTATATTCGGACTAGTAGATATCGTCTGTATAGCTTGCTAAAAGTTGAAAATTTAATTCCTATTTATTACAAAAGTCATGAAATCATCACTTATACGTATCTGGATATTAATAAAATCTGCTTACGTTGCATTAGTGCAACACTGCGACGTTTTTACATTACTGTTGTACAACAACTGTTTCATTGATCATTTATATCGTTCAGTTGTGAAGATGTAGCATTAGTATGGGTTATAGACATCTTTTCTATTCATGGCGAAATTTGCTCGGTTCTGACACTCTGTGTGCTGTAATTTCCTATCTTTTTTTAATCCAATTTTTTTTTTATTCAATAGTTCGTGGTTCTAGGCCTGGTAAAAATGTCCAATTGTCGGAAAGTGAAATTCGTGGTTTATGTTTAAAATCGCGTGAAATATTTTTGAGTCAACCTATCCTATTAGAACTAGAGGCTCCTTTAAAAATCTGTGGTAAGTGATGTCTTTGGTAAATGTTTAAAATCGATCTTTTCAACGTGTCAACCCTGAATACTCTTAATATACAATACTGTACTTGGAAAGTTTTAAAAAGTTACACTCTAGTGAACTTGATCCAACTATTGTTCAGGTTTGCATCGATTGTACCCATCGTTTTTATTGTGGATAAGTTAACATCTTTCAAGAATGTTTTTTTACTTGCTGATAGCCTGCTTGTACTTGTACTGTTCAAAGTGTATACGTATGATAAGAGTTACGCCTGATGATAGAACTATTTTTGCTGTCGAGAGTTTTGACAAGATAGAAATTTTCAAGGGATTTTTGTTATTAACAGTGTATAGAATTGGCGTCCTTATTTATTTATTTACTCGTGCAGTATGGTAATAAGGGTCTCTACAGCAGCGGTGCAGCGAAGGCTGTAAACTTTTAAAATTGGATGAACATGCACCCTGCAGTTTCAATTAGAACTTTCAATATTGCTCATGTGTATCAATAAATAGATATCGCGCAATGTGCCCTTGCTGCACTGTATGTACAAAAATACGATATACAAAATAGATAGCAAATTTTTTATCGTGTTATTTTCTGTCGTAGAAATGATGCCGACTGTAAATAATATCGCTGTTGTACTCCGAGTTTCCGAGTGGCAACGCAAAAATGTTTGAATACTGTATACGTTCACCATGTTGCTAACTTTTCGCCATCATAGGATCAATTTTTAATGATATAAAAACTTTGAAATGGAATTCAAATTGTATACGCATTAATTTAATCCAATTTTTTGAGTTTTCTGGAAAATTTTTTTTTCTTATTTTCTTCTTAGCAATACAGTACCGTACCTCTATAGTACTGTACTATAGAAGTTTTTCTTTTGCCTCTCTGCGCTATACTACAGTATGTACTATGCTGACGGTACCGTATATACAACTATACAATTAACTATTCGTTAGTCAGTAACTAGACTGTACGATCGACACAGTACAGTACAGTACAATATATAGAAAGAAAAAATTTTTAGATGGGGACTATCGTCGTGTTGTCATTAATTATCGATACTCTCTCTCTATGAGCTGCGAGAATATGCGCTATTAGTGCATTGGACTAAGCTAGAGAAGACGCCATTCAGTAAAATAAGAATCTATTTCTTTACTTATATTAGTCTGAATCTTTTTCTACTTAGGAAAATACAACTAGAATAATAATAATTATCAATTGATTTTTTTCATTTTTCCAGGTGATATTCACGGGCAGTACTATGATTTATTAAGGCTTTTCGAATATGGCGGTTTTCCACCTGATTCTAATTACTTATTCCTGGGTGATTATGTTGATCGTGGCAAGCAATCACTGGAAACAATTTGCTTACTCTTAGCATATAAAATTAAGTATCCCGAGAATTTCTTTTTGTTACGAGGGAATCATGAATGCGCTAGTATTAATAGAATATATGGATTTTACGATGAATGTAAGTACATACAGAAATCGATTTAACACGTTGAACATGCTAGTACTTTTTGCTCGCCATTTAAATCCGACGTTACAATTTATTTATGATCCTTCTACAATGAGTGACTAATGGTTAGTTTATAGATTGCTTATTTATTTCTTAATCAGTTTGCCAATACTAGTTAGTATGATGGCATGTGTACATATCTTTCGTTTTTCTTGTTTTATCCGCTCTGACCTTGCGTATTGAATTCTGTTATGATGTCGTATATGACTTTCCGCTAACCGTGGTAGAGTGTAACATCATTCGTTGGTTGGTTGTTTTAAATTTATATTATATTACAATTTTATACATGTATTAATGATATGCTCATACGTATGTTTGTATAACGGGAAATCTTCTATAGCTAAAGTACCGCGTAGGATATTACTGATATTGGCTCGTTTTGGAAGGCAGATATTATAGTACTTCCCATTTTTTTCTCTACGATACAGTTGGATATACAGCATTATTAGCGAAGATTAGCTTTTAATAACTATTGATACTCCGTTAAATTATAACACTATCAATCAATTTATTTAGTCGATAGAAGTTAGTGCAGTAATGTCATTGGTCAAATCGGTTGCTGGTTACTATATGAATTATATTTTTATAGTAGAGTCCCTAGGTATTCTCTTAATTTTTATATAGTATTTGAGAAAAAAGCTATAGTAAGTTAAATCGTCGATTGCTATCAATGTTATTTTTTACAGGTTATAATAAAAATAATGCAGTCAATTTGTAGTTAGTGTATTCGTACGTGTGAGGCGAGAGTAGATTTTATGTTGGGAGTAGCTTTAATGTTTCAATCAGATCTGCAACCATGTCTGCAACACTATTCTTCGTAGTAAATAAATTTTACAATTTATGCAATATCGATTTCTCCGGGATTTTTAGAAATCGTTGACACCGTTATGATGATTGTATTGGCTAATGCACGAAAATTAAAATGATATCGGCAACGCCTGAGAGTATTACTATAGAAAAAGAAGGATCTAAATTTTTTAAAGTTAAGCTCCTCATAGGAATCATCGTTGCTAAGAACTTACAGTGACATTAAATGGACATTACATAATAATTATATAAGCACACTGTACAGTACAGTAAATTATTGGACGCGCATGCGAGTACGTGTTATAAGAATAATCTACTGTACACTCGAGAGTGTTGTTCACATATATGATATTGTCTTTGCATAGATTAATAAAGAACCTATGAGTATAACAAGACTCGAATTTTTTGAACGCAATTGTACAATCTCATGATTACTTTATAGCTGGTTTTTGGGTCGTGTATTTTTGTCTAATAATAATGAATAAATACCCTTTAGTAATTGCTGCGGAACTGGTAGTATAAACCTACGGCTTTATTGAAATTCGATTTTGATTCTCTGTATACCATATTTTTGGTACTTTTATTCCATTGAATAGTCATTGTTTTCGATATATAAAAGACAGATAGTCGGAACTTGATTTTATTATCTTGGAATCATTTGTGATATTTTTTTACGGCTACCTTTTTATCAGTACTTGCTAATTTATGTATGGATAGCGATGTTTTGTTTTGTATTTTTATGTGAAGATAGTTAATTGCTTCAGATTTTAACTTCATGTTCATCTTGAATTCAAGTATCCAACATTATAACGTGAATATAGGAAAGACGTCATGGTATTTTTGATTGGCTAACTATTCGTTTCTATATATCAAATGTATAGGTAAAAGGAGGTACAATATCAAACTGTGGAAGACGTTTACCGATTGCTTTAATTGTTTACCAGTAGCAGCTATATTAGACGAAAAGATCTTTTGTTGTCATGGCGGTTAGTAGACAAATTTTACATAATCTATGTAATCCGTTCTTGTTTATATATAGAGTTCTATAGTCTATATTAATTAATATGGTATTGTACACATACTATTCCTATGTCAATACAAATAGGTCTATCTCCGGATCTTATGTCTATGGAACAAATTAGAAGAATCATGAGACCAACAGACGTTCCTGATCAAGGTTTGCAAAATGTTTAGTCGACTTTAATTTATTCGTCACGAAAGTAATTTTTTAAGTTATACATTGCAATTATTGCTGTACACATGTAACCATACCAGTACAATCAGTACAGTATAGATTTTTTTTACCATAATAATACTATACGTCATACCGTACGAGACTGTATTACTAGAGTAAAGTGAATTCTATTTATTAGCCGGTTATATTACAGTAACTAATAGCGATGTTAACATGGTACTATGCTGGATATCAGCAAATTTTATCTGCCATAATAAAGATTTACAGTTGCTACTGACTTTGAGTAAGCAGATCTGTTGTGGCTGAAGATTAATTATGTAACTATATACTTACAGGATTACTATGCGATTTATTATGGTCGGATCCTGATAAAGAGATAATGGGCTGGGGTGAGAATGATCGTGGAGTCTCATACACGTTTGGTGGTGAGGTCGTTGGTAAATTCTTAAGCAAACATGACTTGGATTTGATTTGTCGCGCACATCAGGTAATTTACGTATATATTTGGCTCTACTTAATTAGTTATCATATCCTGTAATATAGATCCTTGCTAAAATATAAGCTATCTGACATATATTTAATTATCATTAAAGGTTGTGGAAGATGGCTATGAATTTTTTGCTAAGCGTCAATTGGTTACACTATTTTCTGCACCTAATTATTGTGGTGAATTCGATAATGCTGGTGCTATGATGAGTGTCGATGAGACATTAATGTGCTCGTTCCAGGTAAAACAATTAAGTAATGTAAGATATCTGACATTGATTACACACGGATAGTTGATGACGGTTTAAACGTAAGTGTATTAATTAACCTCTTGATATTAGATTCTTAAACCGGCGGATAAGAAGAAATTTTCTTATAGCAATGTCAATCCTGGAAGGCCTAATACACCTCCAAAAAATCAGAAACCAAAAGGCGTAAAAAAATAAAGCTTATCACTTTTAACTATATTAGTTGTACTATAGAATGCCTCAAATTATTCTATGTACAGATACTACTGTCACTGAACAGTTTTATGGCTGCACTAGATTAACGCTCAATTGCAATCGTACATCATGGTATAGATATGTCATAATAATAATAATAATAATAATAATAATAATGAAATTATGTTGTAGAACATCAGAAATTCCAAAAGGGCATAACTTTACGTATATTAACGTCTTTTTCGGTGCATATTTAGTATCTTTTTAATGTTATAGTGTTATGTGGATTTGAAAGCAATTTGTAAGAATGCACAGAACGTTTGCATTATATCTTGACTATCACTTTACTGTACGTAGTAAGTGCGCGTATATAAAGATAGTGTCAGTTATTGACTTGGGTTCTCTAACGTGTATCATGCGTATTTATTGGTATCACACATTAGCTCTTTTCATGATTAATACTTAAATCTCTAATTATGTTGCTATTTCGATCGATTGCTTATAACTGTGTTTAATTACCAACTGTATCCTTTATGATATACAAATTATGTATTTACCGCTGTAAGCTTTTTATCATTTTTGCCGTTGATACCGAGGTTTAATGCACATGTATTAACACCTCCTTAATAGAAATAAGAAGGCATAGTATTACTATACCACGATACCGTGAAATAGGTCTACGAATGCAGTTTCTTTGTGTTCAATGTTAGCACTTCGGTAACATGTCACAGATTGTGTGTATCAACGAGTAATATGAAGTCCGTAAATATTTTTACAAAGAATTAACGTTATAGCATAATGATTTTACAAATTTTGATTTAAGAAACATTTATTGACTTGATAGAGTACAATTGTTAAATCTAATTTTCAAATATGTTTAGCTCTTCAGTAATGCTTTTGTAGAAAGGCTAGCAATGGTAACAAACATTCTTTCCCTTTATAAATGTATCATTATAATGCAAACGTTATTTTATGTTTAGAAAGTATAAATATTGCGCTTGTGTATAGCTTCAGAAACTTATATTTTAATGTCCTGTTATTCATTTATTAACATGTTAAGCAAATTTTTAATGTCATGGGAATTTCTCGATATAAAGTAGCAATATTGATGCGATATTATGAAAGTGTTTACTATTTGTTAAAGAGCCCTTCATAATAGTATACAGGAATGAAACCGATGTACTACTGTATATTGTTATAGGCTAAGTATCCGCCTCGGGCTATATAGTATCAACTATAGATTATTCGATGGTATTAGTATTATTTCCTGTAGCGGTGTATTTGTCCTACTTTGGTAGTAATTTGAGAGGCACTTCTTTATACTTGATGAGGTTGTGTTTATTGGAAATGTGATTTGTAGTACAAGCGTAAAAAAGGCTAGAATGACTAAAAATATTGATGTTTTGTGTAAAGATTTGCCAGTGCAATTATTCTAATACTTAGCGAAAAGGTTAATAAAATACCGTACTGTAGTTCATCCTAAAGGTTTACTTCAGTCAGGCACAAAGTAATTAACTACAGTACATATTACGTTCATGTTGTCTATTTGTATCCTACTATACATTATATGCATGCACCCTAGAGTCCCTTTATTTATTTAATGGGAGCGCCAATTAAAACTTTTATGAAAGTAACCTTGATCTTAAACCTCTTTTCTAGTAATAGCTAATTATGAAAAATCACTCTGGTAATTATTCGGGTTATAGTAACCGTAATAATGCTGCATTTACCACCAAGATACTGCTGGTAAATTGTCGGACTATCGTGCATGAATAAGGAGAGGCATCTATGTTTAAATTCGCGAAGAGAGTCTAGGTATCTAAGCAATTTTTTTCAGCGTTTTTATTTATATAAAATGTCGCAATGTGTGTATGATTGGCATCAAGAGCCATTAAATCGTTCGTTTGAATGTAACGGATTCAATAACCTAATAAATACTATTTCGATCAGATTAGTTCATTTATAGGCAATTTATTTTAGAGGTTTTATCATCTACACGTATAAATGATTCGCATAATTGCTATTATGTATTACCTATCATTAAAGTTCCAATGAAATTTACATTTTGAGCATACAGAATAAGTATAAAATCATATTTACGCTGAAGCCCTGGATATACCTGAGCCTAGTAACGTACGATATGCTATTGATAACAATGATAAAGAGTAAGCGCTTGCAGATTATTATCCCTTACTTTGCAGTACAGTAGTATCCTTTTATAGAAATGATTAAGTTACCTTAGTATTGTCAATTATTTCAATAGAATGACGCCTAGTCGTTATTTACGATCCAAGAGAGCATGCATAGTATAATATAATACTATGTTAGTTTATGTTGAAGATACGGTCGGATGTGTTATGTACATTGCCCCACATACAGCATTGACTAGGTAAATTAAAATATTCAAGTAAAGCTATTACTTAACTTGATATTTATGTATTTCTACCTATATATATTTTGGTGATACGGAGCCAATACAAGTACAAGCAGTATATAAGAAAAGTTAAAGTATTCGCCACATTCTCTTCCATTATACTGCGTTTATGAAACATAGATAAGTATCATTATAATAAAGGAATCAAATGGTATAGTAATAGAAGTTTATCATATTTTACAATAATTTATAAGTTATCATAGGCAATTTTAGTTTGATAGTTGCAGTAATCTTTAAACAGATCATTGAGTGTAAATTAGTGATCATCCATACAGTATATAAAATATAAGCGATTTACTTTGTTACAATTCTTACATTGATTAACAGTAAGACAGAATTGACATCGTCAGAAGTTTAGCATTAGCAATTACATTAATGCGTTTTAGGAAGAAAGCTTATTGCACTAATATGGCGATGTCAACTGTACGGATATGCAAACGACGTCTGAATCGTAAAGACTTTTCTCAACGTATTTTACAGAGATTAGGCGGACGCAAAAATGTGCCGTAACATAATCGAATAGGTTTTCAAGGTTAAAATACGCAATAAGGCTATTACAATCTGAGCTAAGGTATTAGCTGATACGTCTGTGTTATATAATATATCCATTACGTTTATAATACGTGTTTTACACTAATTATAATCTTTCATAAAAGATCAGGTATGCTTTGCTTAATAAAACTTCCGAAAGTAAAGCTGTTCTAACCACATTATCCGAAATATAATACCAGCTGTTGTTAGCAGACTTATCCGTTCGATAGGAAACGAAATGTCCATCGAATCCATCGCTTCCAAAGTGACATACTACCGCAACCAACTTGTATCGGTAAAATTTTCTGCGATGTAACGATGAGAAAACATGCAATGAAAAGTCACATAATTATGGAGTTATCATTCGAATTGTAATTTCATACCGTAATTATGTACAAAATTAGTGTAGTTGAAGATAGGATATGCGTGCAACGCCCACGAAGCTATCACAATAGCAAGTTTAAGATAGCTACTCCTAACACTGATAAATGCTGGTATACGAGTAGATAGCTATAAGCACGTCTAGGGCGTAGCGTTCATTATCATGGTTGAAAGGGATAGTTGAAGCTTTCATTAGTGTAGATAAACATGCACAATAAACGCAAATAGCTAGCTTACATAAAATCTATGGACATATAATATATACATAACATCACATTACAAACCAATATAGTACAACTTATTATCGTGAATACTTTAACAACGTATACTATTTTCTGAAACCGCTTTATCTCGCTTGAAACAGACTAGTAATATCCGTTGTTAAATGCATACTACACCGTGCAACTGATATCTTGTTAGATGAATAACAAGCATATAATATAGAATAGAATTAATAATTCGTACAAAGACATTTAATGCATTCACGAATTATAATCGTGACTCCACTTACAAGCGTTTTGTTTAACTTTTAATCTACGTATATTTTATTTATAAATGCTAGTATCACTGTCAAGTAATAGTATGATTTACTTCAATCTCTATGATACACCAACTACATGTATTTTCAATTCTACGAAACTGATCAATATTAGATTCTTAGTTGTATCTATGGCAGTTACCTATCATTCGAGGCAGAATCGTTCAAACTATTGCTGATTGAGTTCAGTTTATTCGGATATATACCATTAGGATTAGAATAATTATCAAATACCGTAAATGGTGTCATGTCCAAAAGTGGCGGAAACGGTATAAATTTATCACATTTATATGAGGATCCGCTTGAATTCCAATATATTCGTTGAATATGTATGCATAAACATTGCGGTAACTAATCGAAATTGTAAAAGGTTGGCATAGAATTTACAGAAAGTATGTTCTAGCTCAAGTTAGATAAATTACCTTTCCGAAAAAAGTTTCCTTCATAAATGTTTTCCGAGTTGCCTTTCCCTGTTCGAAAAAATTTTGTTATTATCTTTTATTTGATGTCAATGCATACAACATAAATATAAACTTACATTTTTTCCGTTGTCTTTTGAACAGTTATCACAAATAACATCATCTATGTATTCTTTCATCAAGAAAGTTTTAATACAGTCTTCTAATTCAAGATTGAGATGACTCTATACCGTATGCGCATTACATGAAATAACAAGACACGGATATAAATAACTGCACTAAGACAAGAAGCAAATAAATTACTATTTTATTAATTAGAATTTCGCTAGAAAGTGTCAATAAGTGTAGATATTTTTTCTCATCTGAATAGCTTGCCTTTTGCATCGAAGTGGGTATGCTCAGCGATATACTATCAAAAATGTCGTAGCGGGTTGGATTCTTATGACGACACTTTAAGCATGACATTTGACTTGCGAGCAAACCATGGAATGGAAAGCTTCCTAGAATACCCTTACGGTCTAGAGTTCGAACTGGAGCTTTAATTATTAGAATGCAGTTTAGATCGACAGTGGAATACATTGGTTTGTTATTTAAGCTGGTACCGTAGAAGTCAATGGTATACCGTGCGTCCGTGTGGCGGCATGTGCCGAACCTTCATCAATTTCATCGTTCGAACAATACTGTGTACAAAATTAAATTAAATTATAATCATATCTATCCGATCAGAATCATAACGCTAACATTATTCATTTAGCAGTTGAAGCTTTAACTTAATTTTATTGCTAAAAGATAATTTTACTTACTGAAATGGCATTATTTAGATCATGACTTGGGTGAAGATTATCATTGTAATCCTACGGAGTAAATAAATAATGACGTAAAGAAATAGATTTTCTATTTTAAGCACAGCTATTTATAACTACTCATACACAAATATTCATGGAACTCTAACCGTTTCTTCTACCAATGTTGTCAACAAGGCATGATACATTTCATGTGCATCATGTTGTTCTGAAGATATGATCCAATTGTATCTAAATAATACTTCAAGCACGCTACTTGCTGACAATGATCGAGCATAACTATGTTTTTGACTTAATTCTATAAAGACGATTCAGAACGTTAGTACTTTTACTATCTTTTAATGATTAAAATTAATAAATTTATGAAGACTAACTGTTATTGAAAATTTTGATTTAAATTTCAAGTAAGGGGTATCATGAAATCTTAGAAGCTAAAGATTTTTTTCGACTAAAACATAGCGTTACTTTGAACTTTGACAACATAGTCCTACGGTCGTTATTATTACGTATAATTGCAGAGTAGCAAATTACACTCGACTATCAGAATATCTCCTTCAGTTACAGAAGCTATTTTGTAACATTATAAAATGCCGTTACTGGGTAGATTCACAAAATAAAATAAACTGCAGAAAACTTTATATTATCATCGAACCGTCAAGTAATCCAGCTAGTATATTCGTTAAGGGTTTGTTTTGCTTGTTACAATTAGAATTGGCATTGATTTTTTTCAGATAAATAACGAAAGCAGGCAAAGATGCAAGGCTCTAGAAACAAAGCAATTACTACTCAGTCTTTAAACCAAATAGTGGCATTTTAATATTCAATTAAATATGCTCGATGTGCTTCATCAAAATCAAAGCCAATACACAGCATATTTAAATAATAAGTAATTCGAGAAACTGGCAATGCATTTCATAATAATAATAGATTATATTACCGATGTATCAAGATTACACGTTTACGTTCATAGCTATCTAGTTTCTACGAAAGCGAAATCTCTACTAGTACCATTAAGATAAGCTAATCTGTATGGATGTATTTTAGCTAACAGCATGTCTAGAAGCAAAGCATATTAAAGAGAAGTATATATCAATTGCTACGCTGACTTTGGCGCTAAAAGCTTCTTCTGCAGACTACATTGGGTGTTGATTAATTGTTTGGATTATATAGATGTAAATACGACAGAGTAGTAAAAGTAATTGCAAATCACTCTGAGAGTATCCCGCATATATTTCACCCGGTGCTGTATGTATGCTATTCCAGTACTCATAGTGATTGATATATGCCATTTTCGAGTTAGATCCAATCTCGTACTTTCCAGAATAATTTCGTTAACGGGAAGACATTACGGCAAATAGGCTGTTGTGTTAATTTGGTATACTTTATAAAGAGTATGTACTGCAGTAGATTTATAGGTATGTACGTACAGCAGTAGTAGTATATAACAACCGCAGTACATGTTTAAACTTTGCATAGCAAAAGAATATTTAGTAATGAAAACAGTATATCCGGACAGGATAGGATAGGAATGAAATATCATATTTCATAGACCTCCAATGTTTACTTCCAGATAGCATATACAATAGCAATCTTATATACAGTATTAATAGCATTTCATTCGATGTCATATTGACATTAAATCATTGTATTTAATCATTAATAGATAAGGTATTATTTTATGGTACTAATAATATAATGAAAAAGTAGTTAGAATTCACTGCAGGTTAGAGGTTACTGATTTTAGGAGATGCAGCTTCCTGGTAGTTAGTATCTTCTATTTATCCTGTACGTACGGTAATCTGCTACAATATTACAATACGCGTCTGTGCTCGGTAGAGGACTTACGCAATTAAAAATATCATCCATTTTTATCATACATTAACAAATATAAAATAGAAGAAGCTAGTATATTATCTTACCTGCAGAATGCAGTTTAAAAAGCAAGTATTGCCAAGATTATCTAGGCCAGGATAAGATCCTAATAGAATAGACAAACATACGCGTATGCATAAAATTATAGCACTTATCCTTTTAGAGTCTCTGTAATGTACTGTACAGTGCATGATGTACGGCACATTATCTATCTACTACAGCAGTATCATGTATGAAAAGCCCGCATAGAAAGTAATTTTCTTGCAATTTCTGCACATGAAAGACAGATTCATTTATTTTTTAGCAATTACGTAGTATAACATATTCAGTAAAATACATTATTGGATAGAAAATTAAATCCATTTCAATAACTTCAAACTAGTATCGAAATTCGTTATATCACGAAACATTACAGTGTAAGGTATTTAACAGCGTCGCTTACCTCCTTTTAACGGCTTTATATTATACTGTTTAGGACCAAACAAAATGTAGCATATAGCTGCAGCTACTGCAGCAGCGCCACTAATGGCTATCATAGAACAATTATTCATTCTTTCTTAATGAGACCATCGATCTTTTTTAGGTTGAAAATCCAGTTAAGCACCACCACCATCTTCGTGGAGCAACTATATTTCCTTTTACCGTAGATTGTTGGTTATAACTGTACTTCCACCTACTGTGTGCTGTACTGTACCGTGACTGAGCAAATGTACTGTACTACAGTACAGTATACGGTACAGTACTGTACTGTAGTGGACATGGTGCTCTCTGTATCGTACTGTACTGTACGAACAGTGCACTGTACAGTACACTGTAGGAACGTCAGGATTGATGACATTCTTTTTTGCTGGTGATTTTACACCTGACCAATTTGGCAGACTTGTAAGAATAAATTGTCCACATTTCTTTCTTTTTTATATATTTTCTTCATACTGTATCTCTATCTATAATACATTAGGTCTAATCCCAGCGCACAATTTTAGTTTCCTGCATTACAGCTCTTTAGCAAAAATGATGTCATAGATAAATGTGCAATGTAGTACTATTCAGCGGTACTGTCAATAGTTCAACGTGATCGGTTTAGATGACATTATATAAGTCTTGGGAAGACTGCGCGTTGTTTCTGAATTAATATTATTATAGCTCACTCCCTGTGCGCGGCTCGACTCATTACGGTTTCAAAAATTAGCGGCTGTCCGTAAAGATTCAGTCTGAAATGGCCTTAAGTTCTTGAATACGTACATGTAAAGCGAAGTGTCATCCCCTTTTGAATGGTAGAGATCATTTTAATGGTATGTAAATGGTGAGCAAGATAGCAAAGTACATTCTGTTATTTTGCTATTTCGCACACTTTTACATTGCCCTGTATTAGAGGATTGTTAGTTAGCACTGCACACAGTGCATGCAATTACTTAATTATACTTAGCGTTCCTGGAAGGAGAGACTTGGATAAATTTCCCCTTCGAACTCAGAAACTTTTCTGAGGTAGAGCAACTGACTGCGCCATATACGCAAAGTATGCTTTTTATATTAAAGACAATGCGGAGACATGCACAGGATGCAGCATGCATACGTACATATATACAAGCAACCTTGTATTATACAATTATTAATATAAATATATAATCTATGAGTATAAGCGGAGACTATGCTAAAGTACCTTGAGCTGCATAGTAGTTGTGTTTGTATACTTTTAACACTATTAATCTGAAAATAAAAATTTTAAAATTACTTTGGTAATGCTGCATTGGCTCTAGTATATATTGAGGTTGGGAGTATTGCGTTAAATTATACGACATGCAGTGCACATACTAGCTAACTAGACGACCGATATATTATGCATTATAACGGGTCACACTACTAGGTCATAATATGATTACTTATACTGTAACAAGGCAATCGTCTACATATCTACAATAACCTCAAACGGTATCTACAGCTAAAGTACTAAATCATAACAATCACTACTAAGCTATTAATATCATGAAATGAGACTATTTATTAGTAGCATGTAGTTTAATACAGATATTGATAGTAAATAGTAGCCATCACAATTACTTCAATGACATTTTGGTTTAAAGTTATAAAAATAACAATAATTGCCCTATCTAGCTTTGCAATGATATTATTCTGATTAATAACCATAAAACATTAAAATAATGGCTTTATCTATTCATGTAACGAAATACGTGTATCATAAGTACAACAATATCGCAACTTGTGTTGTTGAGTATGGTAATAATATTAATAATGCAACAGCTTTAGTAAATGTAATTTGTAATGTTTTCGATTTTAGTTGCAAATTTCTGTCGCAGTTAATAAATCTGATTTATTCATGTATTGTACATAGCGGAACTATAACGATCGCATGAATATTTTGAAATACAAAATATTGATTAAGGAAGTGTTAAGGAAGCTGTATCGTTCATTTTATGCATCTACAAGAACTAAAATACTTAATCTATGATTTTTCTCCTTTATTGGTCTCATGGTAGCTCACTTTCTGTTTTTTTTATTGGAGGCCCGCTTGTCTTTTTTCAGTCTTTTATCTACCATTTTATATCTTCCTTTAACACCAGGTGGCCGCTTTTTACCTAGAAAATCGAGAGATTAAATCAGAACTTTACAATCACTGGATACAAATTTTCCAGATGTCAATACCGAGCTTCGATAATTACACATTAAAATACAACTTAAGGTAAATGCCGGGGGTCATCGTCAGTTGCACAATTTCATTTCCGTATTGCCGCTAAATTTAAGAGACATACCTAAGTTTTTTCTGCCTACTACATATTGTTTTTCGCTTTTTTTTGCCTTTCCTACTCCAGCCTTCTTGTATATACTTATGATAATAACATAATGATTATAATTAGTAGCTACAATTACCAAATCAGTAAATAAATACATTTCAATTAATCAATACCTTTTTATTTGTAACATCTTTTCTCTGTCAGTGGCGTCCGAAGTGTCGAGAATAGCTTCAGCTTTTTTTCGCATTCTCTCTACTTTTCTTAAGGTCTATTTAGAGTACGATAAGAATAGCAGCTTGTGAGCTAAAAAATTAAGTCATTCGTACATGAGGCATACGCATATGCCAGCTGGTTGTAAACAAAGGTTACCTTCATCTTTTTTCTAGCTTTTGCCTCAGCTACTTTTTTAATCGGCCGTGCATTAATCTCTTGTAATTTCTTCTTTTGTTCTTGAATTTCTTCCTAAAAATGTTATCATAAAGCCTTCGTAATACTATACTAAATTATATTAATGTTACAAATAAAGAAGATAAAAGCGACGATAAATGTACATGTATAGAATTATATTTATCGTAAGGTGAATGTGTAATTTTGCTAGATTAGAGTAAGAGAGGCTTGTTAAGAAATACCTTTGTTAGTGGTATCTGCTTTTGATAATGCTTTTTCTCATATTCAGTAAACCAATCCGGTAGATTTTCATCATTGAAAGTGTATCTATCGTATTTACAAAGTTGCATGATATACGTATAATAAATAATAATTACATTCGAGTACCTCCATATTAATACGCGTATTGCTTACCTATTATAAGCACTATCTATAAATTCTTCTTTTCGCTTTTTCGATGTAGCAGCTAATGCTCCAATAGCTAAACCTTCTGGCGATAAATATTTCGGTGCTTCAAAGGTTTAATTAAACGATTAACTTAGAGCTCGAAGTAAGTATCATTTTGCAATTAAATTTTTCACAATGTATGCATATATACCGATAGTATTTTCTACAGGAGCAATTTCGAAATCGTTTCTAGTTATTAGTTGTGACGAGTCATTGTTAATCGTTTTGGTATTATTTTTCATTCCTTGATAATAATCATAATCGCTATCGCTGTCGCTCTCATCGCTGTCATCATCGTCACTCTTAACGACTTTTCGTACATTGGTAGTGGTAGTATCGGACAAACTTTCTCCCTTGGATGGAGATCCATTACTCTTGTTTCTATAATTACTATCCATTTTAGGATCTTCCTTCCAAGAGTTGTATTTATCTCCTTCAATAATATGATAAAAGATTTAATGCAATAAATGTTAAATTTAGACTCGCTACAGTAAAATATCATTGTTGGGAACGCTGTTACGATTTACTCTTATTACTTCACGTACGAATTTGCTTACCCTTAAGATTTGATATTGATTGTTGAAAGTCCAACTCCTCATCTTGATCATTATCCATTTCTTTAAAAATATTTTTACTAAACCACATATTTGTCTTTTGCTTTAAGGATCGTTCTTCCGGCATTTCAATAATAAGAGGATTACTAGATCTGCAACACGTATTCATTAGAAAATGGCGCGAATGATTTCCTTAGAGACGTTAAGACTTTATAACGTAATTACTTTATAAAATTATAAGTGCGTCGAATTACGGCAGCAATGTGTAATTACTTACTTTTTGTCACCAATGGTTTTAGTAATATTATCAGAGTGATTTGTATCACTTCTACTTTCTTCGTCGTCATCATCACTGTAGCTATCATTGCTATCAAAGTCACTTTCGGTGTCGTTTTTCGAATCCAAATTCATCGCTTCAGTTTTATCTTCATCTTCATCGTCACCAAGCATCATCTCACCGCTGTTGACATTACTCAATTTCTTCATGATATCAATTGATAACGAAGTAAACAAGTACAGTAGTTAGTTTCAAGTGTCAGTTTTTACTTTACGGTAATACGATATAATTTTAAAGGTCTAATCCAGAAGTCTAAAAATTTTAATGCTTAACACCTTAGGATCGGTAATTGTAGAGAGAGAAAATAATGAGTTGTCTTCTGATAAGTTAATACCACTATCAGGCACTTTCATTTTCAGCAGTTGTCTCTCTCTAGCTTTGCGTTTAAGCTGCATACGTTTCCGTCTTTGTCTTTTTATCATCATCATATTTTGAATATGAATAAGTAAATGACTAAGATGTAATATATATCATTATATATAGCAACTTATGAGTCAAAACCTTTTCCGTTCTGATGCCTCTTCATTTTCAAACTCTTCGATTTTTTTTTTCGCAGCATCCTTAATTGCAAAAATTGGAGAGTTAAGAAGCCTACTTACTATTTTTAAATTAAAAAAGAGTACTTTATAGCATTTTACCTCATCATCGTCACTTTCAACACCAGCGCTTTCGTCATTTTCTGTTTTCCTGTATGATATCCAAAGTTATTAGGAGCATACCATCAATGCCTATAGAAAGATACTGCTATTTTTAATTGGAATAACTTACTTAGTTTCACTAGCTGTTGCCTTTTGTTCATAAAAGTCTCTAATGTCACTACGCCATTTTATAAGGGTTCTGCAATCAGTAAGAAGAAGAATATTTTAACTACGTAAAGGTGTGAAGAATTAGTGATGAGTACTTTACTTACCTGATTTCTTTCCTACCAAGTACTTTGATATCTTGGCAATAAGTTTTAATTTCCTCTGTGGTAAGTGGATGCTTCGCAATGATCAAGCTATCCTCATCGAATGTGAGCTATTTATATTGCCCGAAATTACAACAAGACAAAATAGAAATTTAGTAATTAAAGTTGGAATGTATTTTGACGAGGAGTTATTGGGTGGTCTAGAACGTAAATACAGTTAAGTTATATAATGGTTACCGTATTACTCGAAGCTAAGTGATCTAGATAATTTTCACTTGTAATAAAATCAGTAACAGGTGTACTAGTAAACAGTGTATGCTTGTTGTCTGGATATCCCGCTCGATTTCTATCCTTTCTTTTCTATATAATAAGTAATAAAAAGCATCAACATATTTTCAAACATGGATCAATTATAGTTAAGATGGATAGGCAAGAAATGTAAGCGCCTATGTTCTGTTACCTCAGAAAACATTAAATTTATTTTGTTTTGTTTCGTTTCCGTTTCAATATCTTTAAAAATGTGCTTACTATCAAGAAACTTGGGGTCAATCTTATCAGGAGCTAAAAATCCCTATTTCAAGATAATAGTAACATAACAGTTTAATTTCATTCTGTGCGTAATTATTGAACTAGAAAACGTCTATTGTTTAATTAAGTATGCTCGATTTGTACCATGCAAACAACAAAGATTTCAGCGGATTCATTCCTAGATGCCTTTAATTAATAAGAATACCAACATGGTATGTTAGCTTATTCAATTCTTGATGTTGACTACTGTACATATAAAACTTTATTGTACATTAAAATCGAAATTTGGGTTTTGATCTGTAATTCTCAATTATAGTATAGTGCATACCTGCGGTTTAGTCGCGTGGACTTTTTTAAATAATTGCTGAAAAACCCACATTAATGAATAGTAATCTTTTGATCGAAAGACTTTAGTTATAAAGCAGCCTCCACGCTTTAAGAGTTGGCAAGCAAGACGTAATGCACTTAATGTTAGCTGAGCTAAAGGAAACAGATGGAGTAGACAAAATTGAAAAAATTATCTATTTAGATATTAGTACCGATACTTGCATGGTTTTTAAATCTGTAGTATTGCGTAATCATAATGCTCAGGATATAACTAAATAATTGAGATATGAAAGGATACTTATTCTGTAAAGCGATTATATAACTTAATAAACAATTTTTACACTTGGGTTGCGTAGCATAGCTACAATAAAACGTCATAAATCACATGCACAATACAACACAGTGACTATTGTGATAGCACAGCTGATGGAGCTATCTTATGTTGATATATATATATGCACTAATGTAAGATAGTCCAAAAATTTTTCGAAATTTAAAGGACATACCTTGAGAAAAGGCGTCCTGAACCCATGCTTGCCCGACATTAGGAGCTCCATCGTGTAGTACACTATCAGCCTTCCATGTATGTAGTTCCTTTTTGATAGCCTATAACGATAGAAAGAATAACGGCACTTAAAACAGAGGTTATCCAAAATAGCCATACTGTACAGCTTTTATCGACAATCTATGATCACATAATACAATAATGTTAATTTATTTGATTGGTAGTACGATGTAAGTTGAAAGGTCTACTACACTATTAGCAACATAATAATTACAATAACAACCTGTTTGCAAGCGTCAGTAGTAATGTCTCCGGTTAAAGTAATAACATTAGGAATTGGTTTGATAGTTACTAAATCAACACCTGCAACGAGAATTTAATATTTTAGCTGACATCCACAATAAAGGGATTGACAAACAGAGAAAACATTAACTGGGGTAGGATTTCTAGGATAAAGTTGCAAAGATACTAGATTATACCAAATCATGGTAAAAAATTGTATGAGATGGTAAATGATTGCAATTGGGAAATAGCCAAGTATTAAATAAGTATTTCCGACGGGCTTACCAACGATCAAACTAGATATGGGCATAAATCTTGATGCTACTTGTAACCTGTAATCACGGACACACGAGAAAAAGAGATTACGATATGTTTCCAATTTCCTAGTGTACAACATGCTACTGTATTCATGTCATTTGCTGTCAAAAGGTATATCAACGAAAGTTTATGTTGGAAAGAGATCAATTTTTGAATAAAGAATTTTATGCGAATAAACAAATAGTAAAAAGTAGGATTGCTAGAGTAATTATTTTATTATCCCTTAAATAATCCATAATTCAGTACTGTATGATTGATTGCCAATTTCTTATTGGTAACTGCTGTGTAGCACAATGCATCCTGTGCGAAAGTGAATAAAATATATGATGTAAAAAAGCTTGGCTTACCATCCTCCAGGTGCTGCACATAGATCTACCAAGACTCGTGAAGTTTCTAAAAACTGAAATTTCCGGTTTAATTGGATTAACTTGAAAGCTGAGCGAGCACGATAACCTGCAAGATCAAGATACCGAAATTTATCACCAAGCTTTAGTTAATTATTTGATGTACTGTAGACTGTCGTAATAATTACTGGTTCTATCTTACCGTAAATAATCAATTGGCATTACACTAATTCATAAATAACTGACTTATTCGCCTATCATTTTTCGCAATTTTTGTGTTCTGCAAGTGCATAAGTTGGAACACTGAATAGTCTACCTAATTATAATACTACAGTAGGGATGAAATAGAATGTTGGTAACATCATACCGGTTTCTTTGGCTAATTTATAAAATTTATCCTTCCTTTTCTTGCCGACTTTTACTTTTTTACCCATTTGCAACGTTTACTGGCGTCGAATAGCTCGAAATAATAACTTACTACCTACTAGGAAAAGTCTGCAATATCAGCTACCCTTTTAATCCACAGAGTTGTGGAACTTTTACACCATTGATTTTGATAGCAGTAAAATACTTGAGCGAGTTGACTATGGATTCAGTCGGCAGTGTAGAGGTCACATGGCAGACGGATGAAACGACTTGCTTACGTAATTTCCAACTACTGGCAGGGTACGGTATACTCAGTGTACAGTACCGGTCCAGTGTCATTGCTCTGTACTGTACTGTATAGTGCTATCATGGACTGCTAAAAGAAGACCTGGACTGATCACTCTCTCAGACAGACAAACGGACGTTTCTTACTCAATGAAGCCACAAATATCGCAAAATGGCTACTTAGTATGGATCTTCCGCGCCTGTTTTCTAAGTCACTGGTACTAATTCTAATAACATTGATGATCTTACATAACTACCTCCAAGCGGAATGGAGTAATAGATAATAAGATTTAGCGTAATGTTACTTAATTTAGAAAAAATCAGTCAATTCAAAATCGATTATCTTCATACTAAAGTAGCGTTATAACGAAGTGTTTGACACAATACAATATTTTGACGAGAAGAGGCCGAAAATGTCTGTCCATCCAAGGGTGATTCGTCCAGATCTTCTTTTATTGCTGAAGTACAGTACAGTACACTATACTGTACAGTATCTTTAACTGGAGCAAGTTTGTTAGTGTTTGACAGTATATTTGTAAGCGATCATGGAGTACTGTACTGTACAATGTACAGTACATGTTGTAAGAACTTGTACAGTACAGTATACTGTACTGTACTGTAGAGCAATTTGAGCCAACGAGCATTTCATGGAGGGTAGTTCAATGTACTGTACGCGACAGCCAGACTACAGTGTAAAGTATCCTGGACAAATCTTACCGGTAAGATTTAGGTAGGCGATCACTATCAGATAGACCTGAGTGTCAGATGACAGCACTGCACATTGTCACGCACTGAACTGTACTGTACAGTACGTGTATAAAAACACACAGCGACATTATACTGTACTGTCTTGTACCTAACCGGCTTCTACCACATTGGCACAGTACAGTACTGTACAAGTTTACACGACAGCACAGACTTAAAAAGTCCGAAAATGGCGGCAAATAATAACTCTTTGGCTAGTAAAGGTAGGCTATGCGATGACAATTGAAGTAAATATACTTGCTGGCAATAGTTCTGCTAAGTATTCATTTTAGGATAGTTTGATTAGAGATACTAATACGCCACTATTCGACATCATGTCAATCTATGTGCCCCCCCCCCCAAAAAGTGACCTTTCTCCATGCCATATTACTACAATAAAGACTGTAACAGTGTGGCGTAGTATAGAGTACAGTATAGGTAATTATACATTATACTGGACGCTATACTGCACAAGTGGAATGAGTCTACTGTACTGTACTGTAGACTGTAATGTATCGCAAATGCGAAATATGTTCGTTTCCGTAGGGAATGAGGTTGTGCTAGGAATAATTTTATTAGGTATCTGGTCAATTTGTTAACATTCTAGTTTAATAATAGGATATTTATGGACAACTTCAACTTATGCGAGCTCATCATCGTAAGACGCGCATGATTAGATTATTGCAATTGATTCATAATAATATTCAAGAGGCCAAATTTCACGATACTAATTGTAGTACTACAGCAGAGTACAGCTACACAACTTGAAAATTGACGCATATTATTGAGTTCGTTGCCATTATACATAATATGTAAGGTAAGGGTAAAAGAAACGCATTTATGCTTTCATGAAACGTGAAGCAAAAGATAGTATCCAAAGGTATCACCCATTTCTCAATATTATGATGTTCATGTAGATGTTTAAATAAATAAGTACCGCCTTCATCCTTTAATTAAATACGTCTAGTATTGTATACTGTACACTGTACAGTATTCCAACCATTGTATAATGCCCCTACTGTACAGTGTACTGTACAGAATGTTGTGGACCCAACCAATTCCCTGTGATATAGCCAAATAGGCCGCTGGAATGGCTCTATCGATACCTTCATTAGACTTGGTCCAAGCAAATAGGCCTAGTTTGAATCAAATGAACTAAGATCTTACACCCAAAATCTTGATTGATTTTGCTAAGAATGGGCAGATATGTTTCTACAAATGCATTGAAGATAGACTCGTACTGTAGACGTTTCAGCAACATTTCTAGATATGTCATGCAGCACAAGTGTACTCGTGTTGCAAGTCGCATTACAGTAAAATATCATCGTGTCCCCTACGCTCATTGCGCATATCGCCGTTATCATGCTAGTAGTTTGCAATACTGTAAATATACGGTAGTATACCTTATAAGATGGCTGGTTCCCTAATAATATATTTTACCAAAAATCTGAACATAATCGACCATGGAGAAGCTATCCGATAATCATTTTTTGTTATATAATTGAAATATCATAATTTATATTAATTAGCCGCAAATCAAACGTTACAGCACCAGCATATCATAACTTCCATCTAAACGAGATCAGAATCCACCAAGATGGATACTGTAAATAATAACTATGAATCTACAACATTTGCACAGTTTTTTTATATATCGTAGTTTATTTGAAGATGTGCAACTTAGTCAGGGTCTGATAGGAATATTCTTCGCCTAAATGTAGTATTGACTTAATAATAATGAATCAAACTATTAGGAATTACAGTGGTGAAAGAGATATTAAAGAAGAATATTACATCAAAAGTTATGCGCGTATACGTTGGCAGTTTGGATTATATCGATCATTTGGATAGTAGACAGATACCTATCATGTTAGAAAGTAATCGATACGTAAGTTAAATTTTGGTTGTTTAGAAATACATACTTAAACATTAATTTCTATATTATGAAAAATATAATGATAAATTTTTGATGCGATTATACTTTTAAATTTGGTATGATTATGTGGTAATCCTTCCGTTCATAAACTTAGGTTATTATGGAGATAACTGAGCTCTTGCCTAAAGTTAATAATCAGCATAATAGCTACCATATCACATTGCAAGAATTCATGCAAGTAAGTAGATTGTCTATGGTAATTCGGACATAGATAACTAAAGATCTGTATTACTGCAATGAATATTGACGGAAATGTTGTTAATTAGTTAATGGATAGTAACCTTTTGACATTACAATTTATTACAAGGCCCATTGCGCTATTGACATTTTGTTTTACGATATATTAAAGGCAAACGCGATAGTATCCTACTATTAATTACTTTAAACATTGTTTATGGATTAACAATCATAATGTTAGACTAGTATTAACAGATGATTTTAGAATGCGTAAAAAAGTTGAACGTTTTCAAGAATGACGTTAGTCAGTACGGTACAATTTATGATTAACTCGATGGTAGGCATAGCTTGAGCAACTATTGTAGTACCCCATCAGCTTCGTCACGCCACAACCAGGAACCACTTGCTTGTCAACTTAACAGCTATGCCTATTGATAGTAAATTACCATGAAATTTCATCTTGTAGACCAAACATTTTTAATGAATTAAATTTGAGTCTTCTGAATATTAAAATAGTAAAATTAATAAGATTTTAATTTGTATTTGAATTATTTTATACTTAACTAAGCTATGCTATTATTAACGGTTTCTGTATAAAACCTCGTCGTGTATAGTCTATGAAAGATTTAAATCTTGAGGAAGTATCGAATACCTTTTCGGTTTCTGCTAAAGAAGTGATTTCGCTAATGTCTCAAGTGATTCCTTGCGTCGGCTGTCGAAAGAGGTAATTACTTCATGAGCTAAACTGTCTTAAAAAAGAGATGCTTTAAATACCATTTTTTATATATTGTAGATCCAAACTTTACTATTATTATACTAATTTAATGTAAAATTTCATTGTAGTGTCGAAGGCTTACTATGCAACATGCAGACTTATAACGATTTAGCATTGAAACCAATACTGTTATTACAAAATGGTAATAAAATTATTTGATTTACGTTTATAAGAATACCTGTCATTAAACATAACCTCTTGTTATTATTTTAACAACTACATGTGTTGCTATCTTAAATTTTATTATTGGCCGTAATTATAAATACGCCAACCTTCTGTGTAAATTAAAATCAACATTAAATGTATATTCTAATGGTTATGTTATTATTGATTAGACATTACATTAGATAGAGGATTCCTGAAAGATCCTTGCCTTATATATGATTTATTATATAAGGAAAGGTAATATATCTTAAAATAGCATTACTATGCTACTGTACAGAGCAATAGCTATATATTTCACTTGAATAGAATGTTTATATTAGTAAAGCCGCAATTACATCGATAACTAACTAACTGCTATTTGTTATTAGTATACAACTGAAAGATATATTGGATACTATCCCAAAGAATAGGCGCAACAAGTATTTTATAACTTGCTGGCATTTGCCGCTTTTACAAAATTATTTTGATACTAATTGTTCTTATTACCTTTTCTTAGGCGATGTCCTTTACATTCTCTAGATAGCCATAAATATCGTTCGTCTGGGATTTGGATTGATGTTTGGATTTCGCTTTCACAGGAGTGTAGAGAAGAAGTTAGACATTTCATCTCACTAATATAACTAATTTTTTCAACCACTAATATACCATTTATTGCTATTTTTACATAGATTGTCACAATAGATTCTCAATTACTACTAGGGACAACAGAGAATTATCTTAGAAAACATAAGTATGATGATATACCATTTATTGCTATTTTTACATAGATTGTCACAATAGATTCTCAATTACTACTAGGGACAACAGAGAATTATCTTAGAAAACATAAGTATGATGATGTATTATCAGTTAACTAATACTACAATCTTGGCACCTATTGTATAGATTTTGTTCCGAGTGCAGAGCAAAAGTTATACGTGCATTTGCTATACTATTAGGAGAATTGGACATTATTGCGGAAAAAGAGTGCGTAAACAATTATATTCCATTTAGCAGTTTAAAGTATTAAAGTACTGTTTTAAAATTGCTCAGATATCGGAAAGATCTATACGATGGCATTGGTTGTTGCTGCAATGAGCATTGCAGGTGTATAAAAGTGCGTTGTGATACAGATTTTATTGCCCATCTGATCGATAGAGCTGAGCCCGAGATATCAGGAAGGTAACTTGTGATGTATGATAGTAGGTTTAGGTCGCTAATTGATCTACAATGATTAGGGTACTCATAGTATCCTTTATTAGTCGTAGGGAGCATCATGCAAAGTCGATGGAGGCGGCTCAAGAAGAGGTTAACAGTTTATCATCTAGCGCTACGTGAAGTAATTTTCACCAAATGCTGTTACCAAACCGTAAATTTATATTATTGTTTAACGAATTTTAGATATTAACCTGTATTGGAATTCACTTGTGGGAGCGATTACATAGATTATGGCAAAAGTTGCGTACTGAAGAACAAACGTGGATTATGTTATTTTACTTATGTATTGAATCACTAAGGAGGAAAAGCGAGGTTTGTAATTATAAACGAAAGCATCAACTATATTTAGTATCGTTACTTTTATGATCTGCTGGGGCTTAAGTATAATATTTTACCGTCGTAGATTGTATTACGCGGAGGAGAAGGTGAAACACGTTTAGAAAAGATATTACAAGAATTTTCAGAAGCAGACAAAGCTAAAGAAACCAAACGAGAGCAAAAACGCCTTAAGCGAAAGAAACGCAGAACTAAAGGTATATTAATGAAAGTTCCTCCTTTTAGGATACGCTAGTAAGGCTTCAGTCTTAATTAAGCATGAATATTTTCGTCTTAAAGAAATTACCGACGGTATACCTTGTAAAGCTGGAATTGATTGTCGAGCCAATACCCTGCCGTTCGTTGAGAGCGAGTATAATGATTCCAATTTGAAAAGTAGTGATAGTTGCCACTGTTTGGATACTGAAGATCAAGTAGATCAGGTACTGTATATTAATTGTAGCGTGTATGTTTGAGTGTGATCCCAAACCTACAACATTTGATTTTATTTCTTTTCGGATTAATTCATGACATCAATTACCAGGATGATACTGATGTCGGTAGTAACTCGAGCGATGCAACACACGACAGTAAGGATACCGACGATTATGCTTGTCACTCCTGCGAAAATGGGGATCATTTACCTAATAAAAATCAGGTTAATCATTTTAAGCGATAATTCATTCTTGAGATATTTCTGACATTTCCTACTCTCGAATGGTGCATGAGGTGTAGATGAATATTTGAAACGCTATTTATTGTCGAACATAGTGTAATCTATTAAATTAACCCCGTTTGGTGTGTTATATTTAACGGGAAGGTGGTCGTAATACCCGGTGATTCGTTTATTCCTGATGAAGAAATAGAATTATTAAATTCGATGGGCTGGTCAGAATTTGTGGGAAGTCAGCATCAGGTGAAAACTCTAATTTTTTGACCTTAAATTACTATTAATTTACATACAATTTTAGAAAATTTCACTTTTCACTTATGAAAAACAACAACTCGACATTTTTATGCTATCATAATGTAACAGGATTGTCAATCTGAGAATATTGAAATATCTGAGAAAGATATCGAGGATTATGAAGCAAATAAGAAAGTTATTCGTATTAGAAGAGATAAATTACGTGAAAAGCTGCGACACCAATTTCAAAATATTGCTATTGGGAAGTGATTTAATGATATTAGCGTTCGGTGCAACTGGATGAGGAAAAGTATCGTAAATAACTTGCCTTAAAATTAACTAGTATAAGATGTTTAAATTCTTCAATTTGCTATATATGTACTTTCATCGATAAAACCGCTGAAATTAGTGTACTTATAATTATGTATAAATTACAACTATGTTAATATACAGTATTTAATTAATATAGAGCTATCATAGATATTGTTTTGTAATTTGTTTTCGTACACTCTATTAATAGAAAGATGTTTGGCAATCGATTTTTAACTTAAATACCTGTGGTGTAGAGTACTGTACGGTTTTAAAGTGAAATTCTGGTATCAATACAAGCACAATTAATATTTTTTCCGAAATTATAATTGTAATTGATGATAAATTTCTTGTACAGTTGCCACTACGAAATTATTTTGCATAAACGACAATTGTATAATTTAAATGGCAAGTAAAGGTACTGCCTTTGCTCTTAAATGTACTGCGTACTTAATGATGTAACTGCAGCGAAGTGGTAATAGGGCATTATCTTACTTTGTAGGTCTTAAATGCCAGTTTCATCTATTGCCATAACTTTATCAAAATGTGATATAAAATCTGAGAATTTAATGTATTTATTTATTGGTCATATCTGTGATATTTTTGATTTTGTTGTGATCTGATATTTGCTAGTATTGAATTACAGTAACTAAATGCTGCAGCTCTTGAATTTGTTATTATTGATGAAGTATATTTACTATTACTATAAATGATTACGTTTAGTAAAAATTTGTTGTTGATTATAATTACATAGGGCCTGTATAGTGTATATATTCAAATAGAGGTTTACACATATTTTCTACTACGTATTATTAATTGTATTTGTCAATAGTGATCTATTGATAGCACGAAATGCAATTATAATGCAGAATTGATTTTTAAACTATTGACTGGAAGTATATCTTTTGTAATCTATAGGACTGTATTGCTTAATGACAATATCTTAGATATAATATGCTAAAAATTTTCTTAATAAACATATTCATTTTTTAATCTTCCTTCGGCGAGTTTCCTTATTGATTGCATGCCTGTCGTAAAAGATATGCAAATACCAATCTTTTATCGTGAAAGTAAGCTATTTATACCGTGATTTATCTGTCCAACGGGATATGTGATATTGCTTACGTAACGATTACCTAGATCATAATGTCCTCCTTTTTAAGAAGATTGATAAGATTTTGGTAAGCTGCACATTTAGCCTTGGCAGACATGATATAATTTTTTATAGTACATGTCTTTAGCCTTTTATTAAAAATTACATTATCTGCTGAAGTCATAATGTACTAAATATTTTCTGATATTTAACAGTAGCACTTAATCCTAGTGTTTCAACAGTAGATTGAATTGACAGCAACGGCAAAGAGTCCCATATTTTTTACTGTTAACTCGCTCCTGAACTCAGCTAATTTACCTATACAGTACGGATTCTAGGTTACAATTAACAGTTTCAGTTACGTTGCATACTGTATATAGCCGTATAATACTCCTATAAGTACAGTGGTTTTGTCTTGTGTAACTGCTTTCATAAGCATGTATAATCTATAGAATTTCGGCATTAGCCATCTTAAGTCTTATGTTTAAACCATAGAATGTACTATAGTATATGTTTACGTATTCGAGTACCGTTGTTTGTATGTTGTGGTGCCCGGCAAGAAGTATAGCTTCGAACTCAACCTGGTTTAAGTTTGACGGAAACTATACAGTAGCCCTAACCATTTTACATAAATTACTTTAATGGCTAGGGCTACTACACAGTTTCGGATCATTAGTACCTTTGAATATCAGTTATTACTGATACTAATACTAACCTTTACACATACGGTATATCTTCCAGGCTAATTGTAATATAGTTTTTTACTTATTAGTGCAATACTGTATTAATAATTAATTAATTATAATATTAATTATTACTGGCAGAACGTGAGCATTTTAATATAATTAGCTACGATATCGTCCACGTGTAAAAATAATATTTACTTGTAACTGATTTTGCAAGTAAGGCAAAAAATATTCTTTCCTCTTCAAATTACCAAAGTACTCTGCCTTAATATTAACTTTTATTTAATTCCGTGTGCGATTGCTTCATTCATTGGGTCTATTTTACTGAGTATTTATACGAATTGCTTGTATAAATAGTATAAGGACATAAACGGTAGCATAAACTTATTTGTGTTCTTGGCAGTCTGGATCTTCGGCATAAACAGAATTTCATCATATTTTAAAGTGAAAAATATTAATAGATGGTACGGACTTATCGAGTATGTGCAAGCCATGGTACAATTCATGATGGCGTTAGTATACGACATAACACAAAATGTTTTATTGAATTCAGTGCTAAAAACGGCATTTTCTCAGATTTATACTACAGCATTAGCTTTCCGGCGAAAAGTTACTCAGCTAAACGTACTTAGCACTATGTACATGCACAATTGTACATTGCTTAAACTTCGTTTCTATCGCAGACAAACTGACAGACTTCATTATTTATATATGTAAGGAGACAGATAAGGAGAAAATTAAAGTAACGATGATCATAACACAAGTGTCGAACAAGACTAAAGAACTCCGTAATAATGTGATGTCAACTACAGGAATTAGCTATTGACCCAAATTATTTCATGAAAAACACATAAATAAACTGCAACTGAAGCATGAATACATTAAATAATTATCGATCTCCTATAGTAGCTTCAATAATACTATTAGCATCTTTACATTCTATTTATACCTTAAAAATACAGTAATTCGGATTTCGGTATCAACTATGTAGTCAACGTACGTATGCCCATTCCATATTATTAACTATAAATCGTTTTCGTAGCTCATTAATAAATAGTTGCTGCAACTCTAGAAGCAGCACATATCGTCGCTACATAATCAAAGACTATTCTAGATAACACGCACAGATTTTGTAATTTATTTTGAAGAATACGGACAACTAATAAACGGCAGTACAAGTAAACGTAATAATTACTTACAAACGAGTATATGTGGGTTATCTTAAATTATTAAAGGTAACGGTGGTCAAAACTTCACATGTTTAATCGAGACATGGTATACTGTATGCATACCTGGACACAGAAAACATGCGTTGTTATCACATCTTCCTTCAGTCTTAATATGGGCAACACCAATGTTGAAGTAAAAGAAAAAGTAAATCAACATAAACAGGTTCTCAATGGATAGTTGATACTAATTGTATTGATAAAAAGGTTTCCATAGCCACAGGATTAATAGCAAGTACTGTAGTACTTTTGATTAGAATTACCGAATTTCGTTGTAATAACTGCCAACTAATGCAGAGTGTTTTTTATACAAATGACACAATTGGTGAATGTTACCGTTAACTTAAATGCCTCTGATGACTAACGATAACGACAATAGCGATGGACAAGATTTTAGCATATTAAGAAATGTAGATTCAATGTTACAGGAAGAAATGAGGTGCGTTATTATTAACAACAATAAAAAATCACAACTCTGCTTCCATGGCTAACTTACCAAATAAAATACAGACCTAGTACACAACAGCGTGATTAAGGCTTCTAAACAGTATAACCTTGAAACTTCTGCTTAAAATCCATAAACTAACATAATTAAATTAGGTAGGTGGTCACAGTTGGTAGAATTTAAAAATTATTACCGTAGCAGCTAATACAGTAAATCTACCATATGTCAAAATCGCTTCTATTTAATATACTGTATTTCTTAGTTGGCATTTTTAAACTTCTGTTTTCATAGAACTACGACTGTTCCTCCTCTGGATCTATTTCCTGTAACTGGGACTCACCTTTCCCTGTGAAATAAAATGAAAAATTTTAAGTACTTTTTCGAATAAATTTAAAATAATAAAGTAAACTATGATAGAATAAATGTTAAAGTTAAATTACTTTAAAAATGTAGTACATTAATATTACGAAGTACAGATGGTAAAATGATAGCAAAAGCTTACCATCCTCACTATTTAGATCAGACGTCCATAATGTCAAATTATCTCTGAGCAGTTGCATGATTAATGTACTATCTTTGTAAGAATCTTCAGCAAGTGAGTCCAATTCGGCAATAGCTTCATCAAAAGCTTTCTTAGCCAAGTTGCAGGCACGTTCAGGCGAAGAAAGGATTTCGTAGTAGAAAACAGAAAAGTTTAAGGCTAGACCTAAGCGGATAGGATTAGTTGGCTTCAATTCAACACGAGCAATGTCCGTAGCAGCTTTGTAAGCAACTAATGAATCCTCTGATGCTGCTTTACGATCGTTGCCGGCAGCAAATTCGGCCAAATAACGATGGTAATCGCCTTTCCTGTTGAAATAGAAATCGATCTCAGCTACTTTCAAGAACATTTTTTTTATTCATACGATCACTTAAAAAAACGTATTTTATCTGAGCTTCAAGAGAAAGGAAATACGTGTTACAGTACAAGGTAACAATGCCGCATTAGTAGACATCCTACTACGAAAGCTACTCTTGCACTAATACATAGTAAACCTTCTTGATACACTGTTATCAAAGATTGATCTAATTTTTATATAATAGTGACGGTCTACATGGTCTAGTCCTAGACCGGCTAATAAGTCGCCGGATCGCTGACAGGTATAAATTTACGTGCAGTATTTATACGTTATATATTCAAATTGGATTAGTCATAGATAACTGCTAAGTAGTGAGTTCGTCTATTTTCGCTAGCTGCAATTACAAGATTTGATTGTAATATGTATTCCAATCAACATTTCAGGTCATATGTGTAAACACAAGCATTTCATAGTATTAGAGTAGTAATCCAGGCTGCATTATAAAATAACGCTAAAACAAAGGATAGCTAAAGTTGTCGTCTTAAACAAAAGTTATCAAAATATTTCACAATATTAGTTCTGTCTACCTCATCGCAATTAATAGTAGGTATCACATTAGAGCTACTTAGCTGTTAAGTCACAACGTCTCAATAAGGCCATTGAGCTAACTTATAACTCATCAGTTTGATGAATATTTAATTCTAATAACAATAACGCTAAAATAGAGGTCAATTTGGATATGAGCAGATAACAATACAAACATATCGTAAAACATACTACAGTACTAATTTATACAAGTGTAGTATACCCGCGAAACGAATAAGTCCACAAACTGAAAGCAAGTAGTAAGCAGTTGGAAATATTGATAAACTGATATAGTACTAAAAATCTGGTATCCGATAGCTCCGGTGCTATGACTTTCTGGTATTTAAGAAGTTTAAGCCGTCTGAATTGCTACGCTCTTAGAATCGGTAAGTCATAAATACGAGGTATAGTAATCGATAAGATGTTCTGTTGGTAATGTCTGAAACTCGTACAGTTCAGCAGAGCAATAACAAGATTACAAGAATAAGCCAAATATTTTTCTTATTTATTATTCTACAGTACATCTTGTTATTCCTCTAGTCCTCTGATCAGTGTCTCAATCATGGGCAAGGTCAAGTTCGTTAAATTATTAACATATTGATCTTCCTTTAATGTGGGTATCGATTCGCAGTCTTCAATCGCTTACTACTGTACATCTCTTCTACAGGATGGGTCACAACTGTTCCGAAGAGGCATAACAATCAATATCAATATATCAACGATATGATATATATTGATTATTACTACAGTAGATTGAGCATCGAATGATGTACGGCGATGTACCGTGCACTGTAAAGACCCTAAAAGGATTTAAGATTTAGGGTCTCTAGTGTACCGTATATTACATGATGTGTTGTAAAAATAGCATTGCTCAAAACGTTAACCATATAGGCAATAAAAGAGTTTGTCTTTTACTTTTATTATGCATATACGTATAGTAGAACTGACGACGAAAAATACTCTATCCCACACCTGTAACTTTCGTTTCAAACATTTAAGCACAAGGTTCAAGATCAATTACAATAATAGTGTAACTACAAAAACCTCAGTCCCACATCTTAAGATTGCATAGCTTCGTATAAACCATTATTGGTTAGAATGACACTAGTGGCTGCTACTAATCAGCATAACTTACATTTTATAATAAAATACTTTAGATTCGCCATCCGACGCACACAATACCAAATGGCCGTTCAACAGATCGAGTACATCATTACAGATCTCTTTTAATTCTTTTTCCACTTGTTTACGATAATCGACAATCAAATAATACTTTTCTGTTTTGCCTTTATTTTCCTCCTTTTGTTCTAAACTAGAGATGATACGCCAAGATGCGCGGCGAGCACCAATAACATTTTTATAAGCCACAGATAAAAGATTTCTCTCTTCTGTGTTTAATCCATTGTCCAAAGTAGCTACTTTCTTCATAGCCTCAACCATTTCTATGAAATACGTAAATACACGTATTATTAACATAAGAAACAAAATATGAAAATCATAAGATCTGCATCATTTTCCAAGAGTATTATTTCTGTATACTGCTTTCCAATTACAATTTAATCACCAGGAAGCGTATAGGAGTTACGAAAGGAGAACTACTACGGTACAGACGTACAGCATTGCTGCATTTCTAATTCTCTCCACTAATTTGTGAAAAAGTACAATGTTCATTTCAAATTACTTCTGCAAAATACACTACAGTCCAGTATATCCGTTTTCAACTTTTTGATAAGTACCGTAGCTAGGACTGACTGTCCGTAGCTCATGTACAGTACTGTATTAACATACAGTTACAGTACTTGTACAGTACGAAACCTACTGTCATATTTTTAAAGTACTGTAAAGGCCCATAAGATTTAATTATCCATTTACACTATACTGTACAATACTGTAATTAACACGCGTTGGTTAAATTTGTGCAGCGTACAGTACTGTATAGCACACTACACTGCGTATTATCCTGTATCATGGCGGCCATTGTACAGTATCGTCAAACTGGTAGTGCACTACAGTACTGTACAGTACAACAAATGCAAGTACGGTACAGTACGTACTGTACACTGGATTGTAAAGGGGAGGGAATGTGAAGTCGGCATACGGTACAGTCGCTATAGTAACTCGCCAGTCAGTCGTTGTTTACCAAGAATAGTGCTATCAAGTGTATAACTACTATAATGAACACTAAGCGCAGTACAATACTGCAAGCTCTAACCAGGTCTGTTAGTAACTTGACAACATACGCACATTTCATGGTTTTATACAGTATATCACATGAAGAACGTAAATGCTTTAAATATCTAACCAGTTCATGTTGAAAAATTGTGAGCTATTTACTATCCGCTATTTTCACCGAGTACATAAAGTATTTGATAAAATTGAATGCAGTGCGGAAAAGTAGCTGAATACGAGTTGAATCTTGCACAGTTCGCTTTTTAACACTGCCGAACACATTACCTTATACAGTACTGTACTGTACAGTACAGTAGAACAGTAAAGCAGAGTACAGATCTTTAGTGTATAATACACTCGAGTACAGCACTGTACAGTGCGCTGTACATGTAGTACAGCGTTACGATTTATATTAATTAATTGAAACCAATTTCCAAATTGTTAGCGTGAAAACTTTTGAAGATGATTTACGGGTTTTATCATGTAAAAGTTTTGTATAGTACGTTGCAATAACATATTTACTTTTGGAACTGACCTTTCAATTTACTTTTTATACAAGAAAAGCTATACATATCTAAATTGAGATGACTGGGATCTTCGTAAAGTGAGACTCGGTATAAACTGATTCTTATGCAGTACCGTAATCAATTTAATTGGACAGTTTGTAAAAAGAAAACGAAGAGATCATAAAAATTAACAAAAAGTAGTTTCATCCGTCATACAGTCTTGAAGCTTTACCATTTACTTGACTTTATTTTTATCTTACGCTCCCTTCCAATGCACTAGTGCATCTATACGATAAAAAAAGCTACCATCGCGCGCTACTATCTTAGAATTATAGTAGACAGGACACAATGGATATTAATTCAACTATTTTCTCTTTATACTGTATATATATATATATATATATATATACATAAAATAAAATTAAAGCAGGATTCAATTGCTGTAGTTATTTGACGAGCACACAAAATATTATCGTTGCTAATGAATGGCTAGTAAATACTCTCAGCTCTGTAATATTTAGGTTTAAATTAAAATTCGCGACGAGAAAAGGGTCGCCTTGCAGATGAGATACGAGACACTGACTGACTCCGGGTAGGTGTGAGGGGAAGAGGAAAGGAGTATCAAGAAAATAGCGATAATGGCGAACATCGCTGATGGAAAAAAAATCTGAGATACAAAGAAACTGTTTTATAAATATTATTTCTTGCTTTACCATCGTAGCGTTCAGCCTGCTCGGCTAACTTTGCCTTGTTAATGTTGTCGTCTCGGTCAGCCATTACAGATGGATAAGATTTTCCAGGGATACTGAATCCAATAGTAGCGAAAGAGCGATATTACTTTTTTAACAAACAACGTTCACAGCGAATCGATAACTGTGTAGACTGCACAGTACTATGTGATATATCCTCATAGTACAGTACAGTACAGAGCTACGCGTACTTTACGGTACTGTAGTGGCTTTTTTTGAATTGACAGTGAGCCGGATTCAAAATTTTACATTGCACGTACAGTACAGTACAGTACTGTACAGTACCCCGCGCTTTACTTGTCCTGTGATGTACAGTACACTGTACTGTACTGTATAGTACTGTACTACTGTATAGTACTAAACGCACAGTACAGTGTACTGTAGACTGTGAATATACAGTACTGTACAGTGTACACTCAGGGCAATAAAAATGTGCACTTGAAAGTTACAGAAACCTTAAGTTTTTACTTCACGCATATTACTCAGTCTATATGCGCTACAGTAGTACTGTACAGTGTACTGTACTGTAGTCTACCGGTCTACCCTCCTAAAGTACTGTACTGTACAGTACACTGAGTACAGTACGTGGGATTCCTATTAATATGTTCAGTAAAATGAGTTGGAGCGACCGAACATATAACAGTGACTGACAGTTTGTAGTAGAAACTTTAAATAGAATTATTCAATACTGCAATAAAAAGTAATCAAAATATCAAGAGCCAATTACTCAAGGTTGTACTGATCTGTCTGCATGGAATCTGAGCCAAATTGAAAGTACATTTCTACACAATATAAAGACATAATTTAAGGCAACACTATAGCTGAACGTCTTTCAACCATTTTAGAGGGCTCGCCACGCCCCTGTAATAGTGGTCTATAGTTTAGTTGGTAAGAGCAAGGGTAGCTAGTAATTATAACGGAATTAATAGTTAATGAGCAATGAAAGAACTTTGTTCGTATACGCGTACGCGTATATTCAATAATGCATAATTGTACTGTACTAGCCTTACTTTATAGAAACCTTACAGTACAGAGATAGTTCACTAGATATCAGATTAGTTGCTAGTCTATAATTAATTATCCTTTAATATACATATAAATTTTAGTGTGAGTAGACCTTTGAGTATATACAGGGATAAGTTCAGTAGCCAAATTGAGAGAGTTAAAACTAAATTAAATTAAATAAATTATAATAAAATTTATTTCTTAGATTCTACGCACATTCAGCACAGTACAGTATTATCACTATGACAACTCCGTAAAGTGAACCATGTGTACAGTACAGTACAGTACAGCAGAGTCTGTTTTACAATGGAGTAAAGATACTGTACACTGTACACTGTACAGTACAGGCATACTGTACAGTGTACTGTACAGTACAACAAACATTTGAAAGGAAAGCAAGCTTTCTTCTCGTAGTCCTTACATACTGTAGTAATAATTGTAGTGTACTGTACAGTGTACACTCAGTGTACAGTATAGTACTGTACTATTGTCAAGAAACAATTGAACCATACTGTACATTGTACTACTGTACTGTACTGTACAGTATTACATTACATAAATCATAATGCACATCATCTTACCCTATGATCATTGATCACTGTACAGTACACAGTACAGTATCTATTTATTGCAAGTCACGCCGTAACAGTGGTCTGTATAGTGTACAGTACATGTCTTCAGAAGGCTCAGACAGCGAAGTCAAAAATACTGTACGTACGTACGTCGGTCGATTAATTCCTCGTACTGAACGTAAATGTTGCAGAAACTCTACACTGAGTGCCCTGTACAGTACAGTGTACGGTGAGTGTAATGTATTATACTGTACAGTACAGACTACAGTACCGTAGAGTAATAACTAGCTGTTTCTTGATTGCAGGATCAGGTTCTGAGGTCTGCTCAGAAGACTGCATACCCTTCTTAGTCTTCACCCCTTGCAGCAGTGCAGATCAAGATCAACTTAACATAACATGAAATTATTCTCGAAAGAACTAGTTTAGATCATTTAGTAGTAATTGAACGATTCAGTTTAATTTGAGCTAGTCCCAACCAGAAATAGACTGTACTGCACTAGTTATATACCTATACGCGTATAAGTGTATAATTGTCATTATACAAATAATAAAGATGAATCCTATTAATGGGCATGCATCGTGGAATTCCATTGAATCTCTGTTACTACCTAGTACTCTTGTAACGATTCAATCTTTGGGCTTTCAAACGATGACACCCGTTCAGGTAATTTATCGTATTTGAAAATGCACAAAATCCTGATTGTAATAATTCGACTATACACGATTGCCTATTCTAGTCTTGCTAAAGCTAGTTTGTGTTCGATATGTCCCATGTTAGCTACTACGAATACTGTATACAAAGTAATGTCTTTTGTTTTCTTATTCATCAGTCAGCAACGATACCGGCGTTCCTATCGTATAAAGACGTTGTCGTTGAAGCTGTAAGTCTGTTACAATGACAATACTTGATTTGGTCGAAATGAGAATTTTAATCAAACTGCGCTGTTCATATTTTTATTAAGCTGTGGCATTGTACACTTGCGATTTGTATTTTTCGAATGATAATTATATTCTAATTTATTTATGAACTGTGTTACGCAAAATTCCGATTATATATACATACACGTTCTATTCTATTGATAGGTCACTGGATCTGGTAAAACACTTGCATTTGTTATACCTATATTGCAAATGTTATCCAAAAGGTACTACATTTTTATTTATCGATGAAAGACCCGAAATTTTGGGCTAGTAGTGGATCTGATAATAATAATAATGATAACTATTTATGATCAATTTATTAATCCTGAAATAATATACAGTACTCGTATAGTTTGCTTTTGATTCTAATACTATATTTCAATATTTTGCATACTTCGGTTATTGTTATAGATTTGCTGCAACGACATAAGTCTACATGTCTGTATGTCTACGTTATTGTACTGTGATTGCCCTATTCTACAGTATATAGCAATATAGATTGTGGAGCTTCTGAGTGCAACATTTCTATATTTCATCTCTAACAGTAGCTATCTTAGACTTTGAGTCGGTTATGATAGTACGTATGCCTTGTGCTCTCTTATTTGATAGTTTAATAGATGATGTAATTGATCTATTTCTATTATAGAGATACGAAACTAAGGAAATATGATGTAAGTCTTATGTATAATAGCTACAATTATGGTCTAATATTAATATTTAGTTGATATAATTATGCTACTTTCTTCTCAGGTAGGTGCTATAATTCTGACACCAACAAGAGAACTCGCTATTCAAATTCATACAGTTATACAACCATTTTTAGACAATATGCAAGATCTTAGGTTTGATACATTCCATTACGATTTAAAGTTACAGTTTGAATCAATATCATCACATACGGCAACATCAAGGCCAAAAAATTTGCTACTTTAATAGTTACGTGTTATAGCAATACTTTAAGCTCTAGAACTATGCGCCACTACAAATATAATTCTCCACTTGAGATAACCAGACGTCAATTAGTGCCAATAAATTAATACTAGTTTAATATCTACATTTATGCTCTATCTGATTGATTTTCCGTACAGTCAAATTCTCTTCATTGGTGGAAACAATACCGTTAATGATGCAAAAATGTGGAAAGAATATGGGTTAGATAATGCAAATAGCTTTATTTAGACTTCTTAATGATATTAGGGAAAACAATAATATTTATTCCTGATATAATTGTAGAGGCAATATAATAATTGCTACACCTGGAAGATTTGAGGATATTATAGATAGGCGCAAAACGGATTTTAATATTGCTGGCCACATTAAAGCTCTGGTAAAAGAAGTACTTGATTCTAAATTTTAAGCTATCGTGTTTAGTTGTTGGTGAATGTTTCCAATTCGGTTTTGTAGAGCAAGTAGTACAGTACAGCTAACAAGTAGACTGTAACTTACATAGTGCTGATTTATAAAGGTTTCTAAAATTTTATCGCCTGTTATAGGAAGTTTTGGTTCTAGATGAAGCAGATAGGCTTTTAGATCTGGGATTCGAAGAGAGGTGATGTACAGCAGTAATTAGCATATCAAAGGAGCATTTTGAAACTCCTGTTGTTAAACTAGAATATTAAAAGAAAATCCTTCCATACTTAACACTAGACTTCAACTTTTTCGAAATTAATCCTGATTGTACATTTTGATATGCTTGTGTATTACAGTCTTAATACAATTTTTAGTTACTTGCCTAAGCAAAGGAGAACGGTAATTGATAAAAATTTTGAGCATGTAATCTTTTCAGAGGAATAAATACCATTATTTTGGATGTGATTAGTCTAAACTAAATTATATATGGAACTAGGGGTTATTTTCTGCTACTCAAACTGAAAAGCTAGAACAGCTTATTAGAGCCGGGTTAAGGAATCCAGTTCGTATTACTGTTCGTGAGAAAAATATCGTGAAGCAGGTAAGTTGGTTAAATTTTGATAGCTTACCAGATTGACAAGTATATGATAAAATTAAAAATTTGATGCTACATCGCAAAATAAATGTCAGCTTACATCATTAAATTATTATGAATTTCAAAAGACATTAGGGCTATAGTTTATGTCAATTACTAAATATTAATACATTCGTATTGCCTTTCAATAACAGATAGACCAAAAAACTCCTGCCGCACTTGAAAATTACTACATGGTATTCAAAAAATTCGTAATTTATATTTACGATTGTGTTGAGGTTAAATTAGAAATTCTCGACGTTGATTAGCTTAAATTGTGATATGTCGCTAACAAAGTTGCATTTCTGAAAATTATTCTTTCTCACAATAGTCGACTGTTGTATGATGTAGTACATCCGTTTTTATTACAACAGTATAATTTAATGCAATGCTTCAATCTTAAGTCTCTGACACATATTATATCATTAGTTATCATTTCATTCCATGCAATAGACTTATTTATACTTTTTTCTACAGTTATGTGGGTTTGATACAAAATTCTCAAATCTGATTCATTTTCTAAAAGAAAGAAAGGTTGTTAATTTCTTAATTAGCAATGTAAAACATTCTTGTAGCCTTGATAGTGTTACTAGCCATTTATTTATCTAAAAGTTATTAATTTTAGTTTTAATTTGCAGAATTTAAAACATATGACCTTTTTTAGCACATGTGCTTGTGTTGAATATTTTGGTAATGTTTTAAAATGGTAAATACTGTGTTTCCGCAGATAATGTTCGTCCTAATTGAAGTATCCACGTGTTTTGTATAAATAAAATTACTTCTGCTCGCAAAGTACGACCTTAATCGAAGTGCAAACCTTATGCTAATACTTTGCAATAGTTTACTACCGGATATGTGCATTCTTTGTATGCACGGTAAAATGAAGAAGAAGAGGACACTAATATTTGAGAAGTTTCGCAAAATGTCTAGGTATCCAATTTACGTTGTAGTTTCGTTGCTTTCAATTTTTAAGCAAGATTTCAAGCGTACTTCCATACCATTAATGATCCAATTAGGGGACTCCTTGTTTGCACAGATTTACTCGCGAGAGGTGTAGATATCCCAGAAGTGCATTGGGTTATTCAATATGATGTTCCCAACAAAACTAAGTAATAGCTACTGACGGAGTGTATTGTATACATATCTTAAAGAATTATTAGCTTTTTTGGATTATTATTATGTACACCGGGACTTGTTAATGTTTTATTTTGTATACTTCCTAGTGCTTTTGTTCATCGCTGTGGCCGCACTGCAAGAATTGGAAATAAAGGTTTGGAAGTTAACGATACGCACGAGTAGTTATTAGAGTAATTGATAACACTGTTCTAAATTGTTGTTTTACAGGAAATGCTATAATATTTTTAAATCCGAATGAAGAATCCTATGTTCAGTTTTTATCGCTAAATCAGAAGGTATGACTTTGCTACCGGTACTGTAATTTTTTTAAATCCTCACATTCGAATTATGGGCTCAACTAGACTACAGAATTACTCAGTGTAACACTACGGAAAGCGTTATGTTAATGTTTCATTTTTTAGGTACCGCTTGCACGATTTACATCAAATCATGAAGTAGCAGATTATACTCAGAAATTGCAAGAATTATCTAAAAGTGATAGGTAATATTTAATCGGTTTTTTATTTGTTATGTATCGATGGCTACTCTCACATAGACTGGCCTACTCATAGTTTAAGGATTATTTATTATGTGACTCACACAAAATTTTCGTTCTTGCTACTTATGCAGAGAAATATATGAAAAGGGAATAAGGGCGTTTGTATCTTTTGTATCATCTTATCGTAAGCACGAATGCAGTTATATTTTAAGAGTGAAAGGTAATGTACTAGATATCAGTATCGATTATTGAAAAAATTTTGAGTAGTTAATTGAGTTCTAAATATTTTCTAAGAGCTCGATCTTTGTTCAATGGCACGCGGTTTTGGCTTACTTCGCATGCCAAAGATGCCAGAGTTACGCAACGTTAACACCAGCCTATTCGAAACTGTCGATATTGACGTTGATGCCATAGCTTATAAGTTAGATATAATTTGAATATTCGTGGTAATATGTACTGTATACAAAAGGTGGATCGACTAAGTTATTGTCAATGTTTACTATTAATACATGTGAAATTACACAGAAACAAGGCTAAAGAAAAACAAAGACAAATTGCTCTAAAAAATCAGCGTTAGTGTTTTGTTATTGAAAATTTAACGATAAATTTGACTATGTCTGCAGGTTTTTTATACGGTGCTCAATAATAATATATTCTAATTGCGATTACTTGATTTACCGTAGCGCCTACGAATAGTAACAAGAGAAGATCTTCTAAGAATAACTCGAAGGTGTTATACTGGAAGAATAAAATAAAATTATGAATGATGTATTAAGTAAGGACATATTTTAAGTTTAATTGTATATGTCTTTGTCAAATATGTTACCTATAGAATGAACCATGGTCGAAGAAAAAGCAACGAGAAGCGAAAAAGGAAAAGAAGAGATTAGTTAAAGAACGCAATAGTAAAAGAAAGATTGCGGTATATTAATGATAAAATAGTTTAAAAGTACTGTATAGCTTAACATTATAAGTGTCGTTTAAGTTTAAAAAATTTAATTTAAGCAATTTAAAAAAATACATATAAAAGTATAAGCAAATTATCGACTTCTATTTGATTTATTACAAAGTTATAGTACGAATACTAATTTATAAAGTTTTTATCAAACTTAATTAAAATAAGTTGCCGTAATATTTTCGTTATACCTAAAAATAGGAGAAATATGACGAGATCATGGATGAATTCAACGATCTAACTAAAGAAATTAATCTAATGAAAAAATTAAAAAGAAAGAAGGTATATTCTACAAATTACATTACAGTGTTCTGCAAATTATCTTATCATTTTAGAAAGGTTATACTTATGTTGAGAAAGTACTTTTAATCTGCTTTAACGTATTTTGCTACCTTCCAATCTACCATAATGATTGGGAGATGCTAGCTGTTGCTCTGCCAAATGCTCTTGTTATCATGCATGAATGTTATTCACGACAAAGTGCCCTTATAGTATACTTAGCATCATTTTACGCTACTATTTCTAAAAGCTGGCGATTGCCTTAGTGTTAATGGAGTCTGATATTTTTTTAACAGATAACACAAGCAGAATTTGATTCAAAGATCCAAGATGAAATCAGTTTGACATAGCATATCTTAGTTCAAGTTAAAATCGAAAAATTCTTCAGCTACATTACATAAATATTGATGTATAACCATTGCCATATAACCGATCGTCTTTTGCTGTTAACTATGTAATAAAGTGATCTTACGACTTTACCAATAAAATTAGATTTATATATATCTGCCTAAAAAGTTCGCTATCGGTGCTGTTAATCGCATACATGCCATTCCATTGGACTTGTAAGCTTCCGACAGAACAGTTAAACTAACATGTTAAATTAGTCTCGCATTGAAGTATTACTGTATTTAATATAAAAGTATTCGGTACCAATTAACGGTTTACCTCGGAAATTTAATGTGAAGGGGCAATAGGATCATTTATGACATAACGGTGAAATAAACACCTAAATTTATCAAATGCTTATGGAAAACGATGTCCGTTAGGTGTTAGATCCAATAAACTATAGTAGTTAATTGACATCAGTATATGGATGTGCATGTTATCAGTCATAAAATGATAGAAAGAAAAGCTCAGAGCTATAAGAGATGGTCGTCCAAGAATGTTAAATTCTGCCTTCATTGATTTTATTCAAATGATACATTATAACGAAAGTAATTGTATACGTACACCTAGGTAATAACTGTATGGCTACAGAGCATGAAGATAGATAAATAAATCAAGCATGTTTTTACGAAAGTAGAGAAGCTATGCAGTACATTGAAATTCTCTGTGATCATCACACACACTTTTTGTGGCCAGCATTGATTATTGTAGTGTGATACGGTACTGGAAAAGTTCACTTTATTACAGAGTGCACAACTAAGACTCATGCATATAGCATTAGTACTCTACCTTGGTTGGGTGGATTTATATGGTATTTTGCAGATATCTAGGAATAGCAACCGATAAATCGTAAATCTATCTATACAAATAGATTCAGTTGTTTAAATGAGCGATAAGAATAAGGTGATTAATAGGCTTAAGTTATGATATCTTATTATTATTGCTTTATCATATTTTTATGACTGTAAAATGCAATAAATTCCTTAAAAAAATTTAAGTACATAAGTTTTTAGACTATATTTGTTCAAAATGTTATTTTGCCATATACTTATTTATATATAGAAGTAGTGACGTATTTTTAGAGTGACACCGTAGTCCTCAAAAGTAACTATTTGAATTTATGAATAAAAACTAAAATCTAGAAATATCCCTGCCGTAGATGAAGGTCTTAAACCAATCAATTGGAACTTGCATTCTTAATCTCCAGCTTCCCAGACGAGTTGTGTATGCCAAATGCCACAATATCCATGATTTAAAACCTATAATGTCAGATAAAGATTAGAAAGATGCGTTACTAATTACGTAATGAAGTTTGAAAAATAAGTTTAGCATTAGTAGTATAAGACCTTGCCACTTCACATAAGGCAGATCAGTTAGGGAATCTTGTTCTCCAACGTATGCAAGCATACCAAGGCTTTTAAAAAAGAAAGGCTTTGGAGCTGACTGACTGCTACTTAGTACCTTTGCTAAGTACTTACCTTCTCTTTCTGCAACCTATCAGTACAAAATTTGATATTGATTGAAAGAATCTCGATACTGTTCTAAATATGATAGTGATTATTAACTTTGCAATTGAGATTTCAAATTTGAGGCCAGATCATGGCGTATGAAATTTATTGTTTTTGAAGGTATACTACCTAATTGCTCCATTAATTATATTGTCATATCTTCTGGCAGTTATAGTAACAAATGCATAAAATACTTCAATTACCTGTGCAGTACACGGTAAGGGTGTACTTTGAAGGTATGAACAGTCCCCTAAAGCGTAGACACCTTCAACGTCCTGTTTTATCGTATGGAGATAATTGTCGACAATGACCTAACATAGTGTTAATATTGTCACTCGATTAATAAAGCAAACACTATACTTGTATGTACGTATTAATTTTAAAACTTTCGGCATTTACTATTATAGAAAAGGAGTTTGTACGCGGTCCATGAGCGGTGGTACTATACGTTAGAGGTAATAAACTAGCGGAATGACTGGTATCAATAATTTTGCTTAATTAATAAACATGACTGTCAAAGCCTATGACAAAGCCTACTGCAAATATATATTTTGCTATGGAAAATTTACCAGTATGAAACTGAACATCATAATAATTACAATAGTGTATAGTAAATACCTGTCCTTGTTTGGTTTTAGGAAGATCCAAACGAGTAGTTAATTCTCTACAAAAACATTTTACATTGATACAAATAAATCAATAAAAACCATTAATTTTGATAGACCACTTGACACACTCTAAAACTATTTTATTGTAAAGAAACTGGATACAAATTATACAATCTTTTAGAGTTCAATTTAAATTTATCTTCAATACTAGCATCTAGATTAACAGATGATCATAGTTACGGAATTTTCTTAGAGGTAGCAATAGTGCATTCTCATTTTTGATTAAAGACCTTGGTGCTAAGCCTGCAGACCAGACCGTTAAGCCACACTGAATGTTTGTGCCGTCTGTTAACTTAATGCCGTCGTGGTTGACCTCTATTGCAATGGCATGTAATATCGAGTATTAACATGATCAGGTCAGTCAGTATTCAGCTTATGACTGATAAACAGCGTAGTTTTAACTGCTGCAGCGTGTCATGAATTACGCTATTATCCTTTACACCGTTAACACCTTACCAGCAACAGTTCCTCTTAATAACTTCATTCTCTCACGTTTACCAATTTTTTTTTCGGCATGAGCTCTTAATCGATCATCAAATGATGGTAATATTTCTCTTGATTCCACGAGCGTGACATGGACCATATTTTGCAAACTGGGAAAGATTTTAGCGACGTCCTGGGATTATCATAGTGAAGCTTAGAAGGGGTAAACTTTACTAGTTTATATAAAAGCTTCTAATAACGTCTAATAATTAGCATTCGAGTAGAAGTGTAAGTAAAATGCGTTATCGGAAATCGTCATACTGCAAATTCAGTAAGTATAATTTACAGCGGGAGTAGCAAAAGTAGTGACGTTTACCTGTATAATAAAGTCATACAATTCAGCTCCAAATTCTACTCCAGTTGGGCCACCACCAACAATAACAGTGTGTAATAAACGCTTACGATCTTCATCTTTAATTACGCTTTCTGTACTGAGCTCAAAGTTGCGCAGGATACGATGACGAATTGCTCGAGCATCGGCTATTTCCTATACAAGAATGCTTAATTACAATTTTATGCGTATATGAGTAAGCAAGCACTGTAGTTGGGCAATACTATGAGATAGTAACATGATATGGAAGTACAAATTAATTAGTTCATTAATTAAATACGTAAATGATGAGAGGAAATACGAGTACTACACACTGGGCATTTTATGCAACTAGAGTAGATCACAAAGTATTACTATACTCGTATCGGATACGTAATCTGTATTTTTTGCATGTATGGAACTGTTATAGCTAATGCCGATCCCATCCAGGAGAATTAGTGGATAACACCGATGCTACCCATTAACCGATATTAACCATCACTTTACTACCGTAGAAAGGAGGTTATTTTGTAGTGTTAATTGCAATAACGGTATAGTACACAGTAAGAATTCCATTGCATTTCGTAGTATCGTATTTTGCAAACCTTGAGGAAATAGGCATGTTCATACACTCCAGGCACTCCAAATGTGTTCGGTACAGCGCCTACACAGATAGCTAATTTATTATACTTTAATTCGTAGGTAAGTGAAGGTTGCAAGGCGGAGCGGCATGATATTATTTTTCTTTTGAATTCGATATCTTCTGCTTCTGCTAAGTGAAAATGTTTCTCATCACGAAAGCCATGATTTCGAATAGGATCAATAATACTACGAAATTCTAATGTTCCAACAGTTGTACTCGGCAATAAGGGTGTAAATAAGAAATGATTTCGTGGGCTAACAACCACCACATCATACTTTCTCTTATCGATATTTTTTAATAGGGCAAAGCCGCCCCATCCAGTGCCTAATATCACTAGTTGTTGTCTCGATGATGCATAGCTTCGAAGTTGATGAGTGAAATTACTGTTAAGATTGGAGATCTTTGCACTAGTTCTTCTAAGTGCCAACATTTTCTTACCTATGCAGATATCAATTTATAGTTTATAAATGCATGCGTACTGAATATTCATTCAAATTGAATCAATTTTTATGGACTCTTTCTATCCTATCATTCAGTATAGCTACAGCATTGGGGCCGTAAATAGTAGGTACACTACTGTCAATATCGTTGGCTTTAGTTGTCTAATAGTATAACTAACAGCCTACACTCTTACCATAGTAACTAGTACTATGTCATTCATTCGTTAAACATACAAGCATACTGTAGTATACTGTACATTTCTATTAGCATACTGTATCCATCTACGATGTTGCATAGGAGAAGAGAATAAATACTAGCAAAACAAAGATTCTTTTCTTCTACCTTGGTTATACCCTTGCAAGTGCCATACTTGACATAAAAATGAATTATTATACGTGTATACGACTAACATTTATGTAATGACTTTTTCATTTTGAATATTAGCAAGCTTATAAAATACCCTTTAAGATTAAAAGGTGGTATAAGAATGAGATCGTGCTGGTGGACTTGCTATGCAAATTTTGGCAGCACAAACGTTTTGTACAGTATGTGACAAATAGAGAAATCGTAGTTATAATGTATAGCTGCAGCTTCTTGCCATGCTGGCTCCTCTGGCTGAACTTTGTCTATCAGCAATGAGCATTCTCGTACCCTACCCCGTCATGCCTACCTACTGTCCACTCATAAGGTATCTTGCAGTTGATTCGCCGCAAATCATGGGCGAAAGTGCAACTTTTTTATTATCCAATAAAGGGGCGGACAGATTTTAGACTTAGACGACTATTTACAGTGTAATACTATTTTGGAAGAGTCTGATGGCAAATGCTCTCGGTGTTCCACTAGCTAACTGCAGCTAGCAATTCCGAATAATTTGCTCTTTCTTTTAAAGTTAGTAACGTGGACTGAATTTTCTTGAGTATTTTCTTGCTATGTATGTGTCCAAGAATACAATATGATGACTTTTATTTACATATACTAGCCTGAATCCGCTCGCTAGGAAGCGAACGTATACGACGATACATGGTACTGTACAGTATACAGTAGCAGTGATCTGAAGTATAGTGTACTGTATTGTAAATCTATCTGAATCTAAAAACGTTTCTTCAATGTCCCTTTCCAAACTTTTCGCATAACTTGTAATAAACTAAGGCAACGCAGGTACTTATAACGTTAGAACAAGAAGGATCCTGGTCTTCTTCAACCTACTACACTCCTTGATGCACCTTCACTGTACTGTACGGTGAAAACACAGCTATGCACGAGCATGTTTTATTTGATTAGACTTGACTGTTTTGCTGATCATTTTAATTAAATGAAATCCGGCATAATATTTTAGTCACCTTGATGATTTTACTTTGACAGCTTTTTTAATGTGCTGTATACTGTACAGTATGTCATACAAATACTGTAAAACCATAACCCAATACATGGACCACTAGAAGGAGACTTGGACAACGGACACTTGGACATACCCTATGGACTATGGTTTCACCTCCAACTCGTGTACAGTACAGTGTACAGTACAGCACAGTAAATGTAAAGTGTACAGTGTACAGTACATTGGACTGTATGTACTGCACGCAACCCGGCAGCCGTACGTCAGCACGTGCCGAGCACACTGCACCATACAGCATGGAGATTTTTTTTGTAGTCAATCTCCTAGTGCGAAATGCCTGTTTGAACACCACTACCACCGTGAGTGTGTCTGTCCAATGCACAGCAGTAGGAAAAGCTCAGAGACGGTTTCGTTTCGGAAGCGGTACCCTTGTACGGTGCATGCGTACTGTACCGCCTAGACGTTATGCACTGCAATAACAAATGTTTTTAACATTTATACCGACGCAGAAGCAGGAAAAAGATTGAGCAAATAGCAGAGCAGCCAAATTATTAGCATCGTTAGATCGGAATTAGACGCATGATGCCGTCTTTACAAAATAAAACTACTGCTAATTCTACGGATACTAGCGAGAAGAATCTTAAAGACGAAAAGAAAGTAGTACAGGAGGAAGAAGAATGCGAAGAAGATGAAGAAGGGGATGAAGATGAAGAAGCCGAAACTGAGGATAGCGATGATCAAGGTAAAGTGCAAGACTTGAACTAACGTACTATTCTAGGGACAGTACGTCTTAGTTGAGCTTTGAGATACAAGCTGTAGACATGATACGACATTTTGTATTACTACATCTTTACATGATTCATTTTAACCATAGATTGTATAATTTCATTCCAGTAGTTGTAGCAATAAGGGCTTGAACAAGATGCTGATTACAGATTTTGACTTACAATATTGATCTATCGCAGTACACTTCAAATAACAACCCATCTACTATTAAATTTAAAAATGCAGTAAATAATAATTGCTTTTATAAAATACCATGAGATGTGTGGTTAAGGTTTGCCATACTATGTCACACGGTTTGTTACATTCTCTTTCAGTCGATGAAGAAGCTAATGAAAGAAGAAAGGATGAATGCTTACAAGATATGTCGGTTTTAGAAAAAAAATTTATCGAGATCAAGGACAGGTATATTTTATACAATTGCAGTACTTAATTATGAAACATATTTATTTTGATTGTGATCAGATAGTTATCGCAACTACGATATTGATATACGATACTGTATCATATTTAGAAATAATTCTCCAACCGCTACCATGATTATTTAGGATTATTCTTCACACTTTGCTGCAGTTGTTTTCAGCTAGATATGATTACTGTGTTGCGTCATTTAATTTTTGAAATGCAATCGTCCTATCGGGTAAGATATTTTTTTTGGACAGTCTGTCATAACTAACATAAATTATCTTTCATCATCTTATAGATTCTTTCAAGAAAGATTAAATGAATTGAATCAGAAAGCGGAGGAAATCAAAAACGGTACAATTCTACATTTTTTTACTTAGCTAATCGCAATGTTAAATGATATAGCCTACTACCAGTGAATTCCAGTAGACTAAACTACAGATCACAGATTGAAAAGTGTAGTATTCGTAACAATCTCGTCCACTTTCATTAGATATTTGGCAGTAATCTATCTGCTCACGACAGTTGCATGCATTACAGATATTTATACACATACCCCATATGCGCGTACGTGTATAATATTTGTTGTACAACCTCTAAAATTACCTATTTCTTGTAGTATACATGCTGCTGTTACCCTTCTGCCTTAATGTATACTATATACAGTACTCATTGCCTCTTGAACGCAGTGGCTGCGTTATTTCAATAAGCTGCAATTATTTACGCTTACACTTTTGCATAATAGATTCGGAGTAATTAATATACGTGCGCGTGCACAAGAGGTAAAGGTTGTATACTATCATTTACTATACAGTATTTATCCGAACCACAGATATAAAATCGAGAAAGCTACGTTCTGAAATAAATGGGATTTAATCTTCAAAATACGCGGATTTTTCCGAGTCTATGCATCGCTTCTGGATATATAGTATATTGCGGTTTAATGATGTAGTATGGACTACCTTCACTTCCTTACCCACGGTATCATTCTTTATAGTGCCAACTGTAGAGTACCTCACAAAATTTGTATTAAAATATGCAAGTTGAAAACACTCCAAAAATCGTGAATTACTATGAATTTACTGTAATATTCTATAAAATCGATATGGTACTTGCGTAAATAATTGATATTCCATTTCATATTAATTAGCAGGATTCTGTCTGTATTCGACTACTTACAATGATAGTTATTAATTTTAAAAGTTATACTAATATTGCTGTACTTTGTATACAGACAATTTTTACTCCTTCTAAAGGTGTGAATTTCTTTGATATATCTCGTAGAGTAAATCAGTAGCTAATCTGAAGATGCTAGACAAATGACCTATTGTGTTGCTGACATCATTATGTAGTAGTGAAATATGCGTGTTTATTGTCAAGAATATCCTTCTTAATTTACTCAGTGAAAGTTAGGGCCCTGGCCTATACTGTAGCGAACAATCAATCATTTATTATTATTTTTATACAATCCTGAGAAATGCGCTGCTACATTTGTTTGCATTTATGCTGCAATTTAAGCTACGTCAATGATACTAAGAACTCCTACGAAAGCCTAAAACGATCGGATTATACTTTAAGTAGATGCTAGGCAAAAATTTGTCCGTAAACCCCTTAGTAACTCCAGATTATGCCTCGACCAAGTAATTTTTGTGCAGTGCTATAAATCTTGTAACTTATTTATCCGTATTAATATACATTTGCTTGCAAGCAGCCATATATTATGTCACTATCCATTGGGTAGATAGTCTAGTTGAAATAAAAAAATTACTGTAGTACCTTGTTTCAACTAGTATCAATGCTGAAATTGTCTTTGTATAGAATTCAAGATGATGTCTGTGTAGTATAACCTATATCATATTAAGCTCTTTCAGTAATTATAACAACTATAACTTAACCCTTAATTAGAAACCGCGGAAGAGTATATTGCATCTAGAGCGGAAATCGAGGATCATTGTAAAAAGCGTAACAGTGTGTCTGGTAAGCGATGCAATGTTTCAAGTGATATTATCGATCTTTATTCAATCTATTAATTATTTTATTTACGTAATCATTTAGAATTAATTAGAGACTGTAAGGTATGTTATTTAAATATTGCAAATAAGATCCTACGCAATTGGTAAATTCTTACGTAGTAAAACTCTAATCTTTGTTATAGGCTCAAATTATAACAACCATATTCGAAGCTGAAAAAATCGCTTCACAGCAACATTTTGAGGTTAATAGTTAAGAATTCTAATTAATCATGGAGCAGTATACCACATTGCTAACGTACTTTACATTTTATCGACATTTTACACTAGATCAGACAGTAATAACAGTAATTACTTTATTAATAATCAGTTACTATTCTACTTGATTTGTTTGATTTATAAATAGAGCGAAAAAAGAGCATTGTTAGAGTCAATGTGCGCTGAATATGAAGAAAAAGTTCGTAAACTTGAAGAAGATCGCAACTGTGTTGATTTGTCATCAGGTAAGGAGCGTTTGTAATTTTATTTTGCCATTACATCTTATTGGCAGATTTACCTTGCTCTGTAGAATAATATCATACCTTTTTATGGCATCTTTTGCAGAACTCTGGTATAAAAGTTCTGATAATACCTCAATGAAAGGAAGTCGCAAACGTGATAGCACTGATGGATTGTTGTACCCACAGAAGCGCAAGAAACCTGTAACTGTGTCTGATATCCTCATTCACTTCTATGCTTTGAGTTGTTGCTATTTACCGAATTCTTTAACGATATATGAAAATATTACTGTCATTTCTAAGTATCTTCTTTAACAAATCTCAAGTCCTTATATTGTCTATATGCTGCGTGAAGTCGATATTCTAGAGGATTGGACGACTTTACGAAAAGTAAATCTTAAATTTATTATAGATAATTAGCTCTCGGAATATCATTCTTTCATTATTTAAATATCCAATTAATTATTCAAAATATTCTGTTTTATAGGCAAGGGGAATCGCTGCCAGAAGAAGATCTGATCGTAAGCTTTTTGTGATTTTAATTCTAAAATTATGATGATATTAGAATATTACAGTAATTTACAGTAATATCGTATCATGCACATTACACGATACGCCCACAATATTAAATCAGTTATTTGATATTAGATTCTTACCATGGTGATGATCATCGTTATAATGCCAGATTCGAAGATGGTAAATTAATTTATGAAGGGCAGACGTAAGTCTATTCATCTTATCCCAAAGTACCGATTCATTATCGCACCACAGTCCCACCCAATAGCGAAAATAATAAAATTTAACTGTGTACTTATTATATTTAGTTAAATGGTTTGTTGCTGGAATGATTGCTATTTTTATTATGTAACTTAATTGTTAACTGCTACTTAAGTATCAGTGTTCTTATGTTTGAGACGTGTACCATTTGAACAGTATTTCCTGACTCTTTTTACATCTATTTAATCAGGTTACTTAAAGGTGGACAGGTAACATTAGACGACAAAAGAACTAAAATCAGGTTATTTGCAGATCCTTGCTTTTTACAAACGATTGATTATTAGCGTAAAACTCTGTAATTAATGTCTGTTATTAATTTTTAATTATACCTCATCATCATATTAGAGCTATCATTTGCTCAATTAACACTAGCGAAGTCTGGCTTGGGAAAGAAGACGGTAGTAAAATAAGGGTTTATATAAGACAACTTCAGAATGGAAAATTTATTCTTTCACACTGAGGCAATCAAAATTGAATATATGCTTCTTTCATCTTCTCCGAGATATGGTAGGCTACCTCCCTGGATATTTTTTAGAATTTATTTCTGGTCATTGATCTCTGTCTGATGCCTACAGAAAGTAGAACTGACGCACACTGCGCTGTATATACTTATATATATTGTTCGTATATAATACTGTATATGCGATAATATAACAATTTACGTTGTTAATGCACATTCATTCTAAGAGTATTAGTAATTACCGAACGTATGAACAATTTGATCTAGAAGCTAGAACGGAATCATTACATTACTAAACGACTTTTCTTTAGCTAGGTGTTAATGGATACCATTTTTACTTATAAAAAATGATTGTTTATCAATTAATTAATACGCTGTCATTAAGAGCTTCTAACTTTGAATTATGCAATGAACAGCTGTTTGTAAAAACTTCTTTCAATCGCCTTGACTAAATTGATAATATCGGTAACATCTTTACATATATTTTCTTTCCATATTACCTTTAAATTGTGGTAGGATAATAAAAATCGTACGGTTTAAATTGGAGTTTTAAATTTGATTTAAAATTATGGTACAACATAGTACTCTACTTCCGAAAATCTTTCGTACGTCTTTTTGCCGTAACGGTGCTACTTTATACTATATTATTATTAAAAATTCAGGTAACAATTTTAATAGGTTAATCATTCGTTCTTTAACATACATCGGAATAGCAATAGTACCTACACTACAACAAAGTAATTTAAAATCAATTTTGTCAAAAAGATTTTAAAAGTTTTTATTCCAATACAAGTTGAGACCCATACAAGAAAGCTAAAATACGTATTTATAATAATATAATCGTAGGTACTATAGGTGAAAACTAATAGAACGCTATTGCAATCTCAAACTGCTACGTATATTGTACTCGTGTTTCAACACACCCGTAAAGTATGAAAAGTGTTCAATCAAAGAAATGGTAGCACAAGAAAACGTATTACGTGTCCTATAGTCAGACAAGGAAGTCACAGATTGAAACCATCAAATGTTCTTATAAAGTTAACTAACGCAGCGTCATCATTTTTCAATATCGCATACATTCACGAGTGATTGATTAACTGTGACCCAGACCATTAAACCTTCGTTTACATCGTTAAAATATAACCATAGCTCATTTAATACATTATCACGATAACATTAAGTGGTTAATTAAGGCAGTTATGAAAACCAATTGGAATCTAGTTGTAAAACGCGATTGTTGCTAGGTTTTGCAGTTTCCTAGGGAATATAAGAAAGTCAATTCTTAGCATGACGTAGTATTCGATAGATAGTTTAGGGTTTTTTTTACCTCTGGTGTACACAGTCATAATTACTATGTGATATCAACTACAGAAGATCAATTTTTAGATACTGTGCATTCAAATTAATAAAATTACAAAAATTAATGAAGCTAGTCAATCTATTGAAGTATAATTGTTGGGATTTTTGCAACATTTTATCAGGTACAGTATCTTGTATTCAATTGTATTGTATTATTGGTATTAAAACGAAAGCAGCGATTCTAGATACCTCTGATAATTATGATTACTTACTTATAATACTGTAGCTAGTTACCTCGGCATGGAAGGGTTATTACAGAAATGCATCACACCATTCCACTAAACACTGTACGCAGTCTCCGCCTTGTTTTTTGTTCGCGTCGATAGTATCTTTTAGCCACTCCATAAATAATTCTTCGTCCTTCTTTAATAATAAGAATTGGCCGAGGACGACATAAGCTTTATCGAAGCCTATTTCATGAAGTTTACTGCCTAGAGCATCACCAATTCCTGCAAGTTCCGTAACAGGTTTGTCACCCATTGGTTCGGAAATAAAATTTTGGTGCTTGACACTGGTTGAACTCATCTTGACAATGCTGCCTAATGATTAGAAGAGGAAAATGTTACAAAAGATCAGCTTCCACATCCTGCTACCGATACAAAGTCTAAGTCGGGTAATTCAAATAGCATCAGTAGCTGTAAAAGAATATTAAATTATAGTTCATTTTTACCAGTCTTTAGCCATGCTTTTTCTTACCTGTTATATTCTTCTTGTCGTCCGTTAGAGATGACGTCTAATCTGTACGGTACAGTAGCTTAATCGCGCCAACAGTAAAATAAATTTCAAATATCACCGGAGTCGTTAATATTGAATTTATTTGACAGTGTACAGTACTAAACGGTAGTGTACTGTACACTGTACAGCTTCGTCGTTAGTACTGTACAGTCACTCCCAATCAAATCCGATCCGTTTACAGTACAGTATTTAAAAAAATCCAAAATACTGTACTGTACTTGTGTACTGTACTGTACTGTACAGTACAGTACTGGGCTGACCATTACCGGGAACGATTGAGTACTGTACAGTACACTGTACCGTAGCTACAGTACACTACATACATGTACAATACTGTACACTCTACTGTACAGTACAGACGTGCAGCGCTGTTGAAGTCCTGAACCGAACCGTACCGAATCAAATCGCTTTTCTTTCTGACAGCGCTCTTATGGGTACAGTACAGTACATACTGTACACGAGTACAGTAGTGTACAGTACAATACTGTATACTGTACACTGTACAGTACAGTACATGTACTGTACAGTACAGTACAGTACAGTACAGTACATGTACTGTACAGTACAGTACAGTACAGTACAGTACTGTACAGTACTGTACTGTACTTACCATTACCGGAAAGGATTCAGTACTGTACTGTACTGTACACTGTACAAGTACAGTACTGTACTGTACAGTACACACTACAGTACTGTACTCTACTAGTACAGTACAGACAGTGCTGTTGAAGTCCTGAACCGGACCGAACCGACTTCTTACTGACAACTCTCTTACTGGGTACAGTAGTGTACAGTACTCTGTATGGAAATTACGGTGGCTCATCAGTTCTCTGATTAATTACCATACCGCACCTGCAAATCGTGCACCATTTCTGATGGCGAAGAATATGCGTTAATAACTTGTTTTATCCATTCAAAATTCAACTTATACATCTGTAAGTTTCTATAAAAGAAAATTATTATTCTTCAATGTCTGATACAGTACTGCATATTTGTGGATACCTCTAGCAATGTCGAAGGCTACTAAGAAGAAATATGTGCGACAAGAATTACTGACTGGTGATGTTTCCCTAGCGGAGTCACAACAGATCGTTAAGGTGATTATTGATATATATGACATATATATATACAATGAGCAGAAAGAATTTTGTTAATTATATCTCTCGATATGTAGTATGTATACGTGTATTATAAGTTAACTTATGAGACATGAGATTCTTGACTAATAAGTAAGGTAAAAAATTAGGTAGTCGTGATTGGTGTAAAAATTATCATGTAAATTAATCAAGAGTTTTATTTACTACTAGTGAATACGCATGTACACGTTAGGGATCAATATAGTAAATATTGTAGAAATTCGTTTCAAGATAGTCAGTGTACTGTATCATATGCCCCATACTAATTAGTGTATAATGCAGAACCTAAATTAGTCAACATATCATTATCCCAGTACTGTAGTGGTGTAGTGCTATGATTTCAATTGATAGAATTGCCAAAATACGAATTAGGAATCAATCATGATCCCGCACTCTTATTCACTTCAGAAAAGTACTGTAACTACTGTTCTATATTTGCGAAGAATTCATACACTATATAAGATTATTCAAATTCTGTCTCAAAGGGTTGCTAATCGTTACTTATTTTTAAGGTACGCTGAAAATTTACATTAGAACGAAATACTAGTTCAAGATATACAGTAGACCTGTAGATAAAAATAAGTACTTTTGCAATGCTTTATAGCGCTCGTACTATGGTACACTACAATATATCGCATACGCGTACAGTACAGTATTATTTGTCGCGCTTAGCATAAAGATAGCATATTCAATTAAATTGTTTAGTGATCACTGCATCCAATTATTCACTTTAATTATTTGAATTAGATACAAGTTAGAAAAGCGTCAAATTGTCATAGATATCATTTGATTCTCGATGTACTCATACTTTAATAGGGGTATAATAATATTATTACGCAGCTCTGATCCGTATTCCACGTCTAAAATATTATTAGCAAATTCCCAAATATGCTGGCCTGGACTACTAGAAGAATAATAGTACTCTTCTAGTACAGTAGTTCACAGTATACGAGTATCATGTAGTGTAAATGCAGTGCAGTATATTTCATAACCAGATACAAGGCACAAAGTGAAAAAATATTATTTTTTATCTACCAGATTGTAGCTAGTAGAGGTAACAATTTACATGAGGTGGTTACAGCATCTGGTGAAACCTTTTTAAGCAGTATGCCATCCAAATTTCGCCGGGTGATTTGGATTAAACGAGGTAAACTAAGCCGTAGTTTTATGTTAATTTACGATTTACTTAACTGTAGATAGAGCTATAATTGCAACCTTTACACTCAATGATCATACAGTACAATTCATAGATAGAATTATGGATTGTAAATCAGAATTGAATATCGCATATAAATTAAAATAACGTTAGTATTAAATATTTTAAATTATGTTTATCCTATTCTTGCTATACAGGCGATTACGTAATTGTAGATCCAATTGAGGAAGGCAATAAAGTTAGAGCTGAAATTTCATCGGTGCTTAATGCAGATCAAATTAAAAGTCTTAAAGAGGAAAACTTGTGGTCAGTTTCCTTCTTGTTCTGAGTTATATTAACAATATCGTAACCGGTAGGTCGTGCATAGAAAGATAACAGTTCTAATAAGTACGAATTAAACTGCTTGTAATAGGCCTGAAGAATTCGTTACGAATAATGCATCTATGCATCGCGAGAACAGCGCTAAGACACATGAAGATTTAGATGAAGATTTAGATAAAGATGCATCAGAAAGCGCATCAGACGACGATTTATTTGTCAATACTAATCGAATAGTTGATGAGGATGATTACGATTCATCATCTAGCTGAAATTTACGCATGATTCACAGCTTTATATACTACATTGAGATATTATATATTCTTTATTATAATTCTATTTAATGCAACGATTCTTTCCCTGCTGATATCATCGTATCATGTAATCACAGTGAAAGTGATTATAATCGGAAAATGACTAATTTAACGTAATTACGAAAAATAAATTTTTTGTACAGCATATCGATACTATCTTTGATTAAATGAGGAACTGGTTCCACATCATTCGGTATTGCATAGTTTGTATGTCTATCAATATTCATTACAGTACATTATTTCAGGGATTTTAATATTAAGCTAGACCTTCGTACTATACTTAGATTGTAGAAACTCACACGTCAATATAAGATTTCCAGTTCATTACCAATATACAGTATCAACATGTCACAAATATCAACATTTTTATAACATTAATTAATTAAATTTATTACGTTACATATTGTACGTATGATACGGTACATAAAAAGAATATTGTATCTACATTATATCTTGCGGAATGATACTCTAATAACATTTGCTGAGATGAAAACATCGCATACATTTAATGGTATTTAATGCTGTTGTATCTTATACACCATTCCAATTCCTAGTAAGCCATTAACGTCGCAGAATTCATATCCACAATTAGACCCCAGTTTGTAATGGTTTAGCGGCTGATTATAATTAGGAGAACCAATATTTCGTTTGATAAAGAATTTTAGCGGTAGCGAAATTTAAATAAATTGAGATGAGGTCACTTAAAATTCAATTCCATTGAAAGTGGCTAGGATAAAGCAATAGTTCGATAGATTAGAGATGACTTAAGCTAAGCCAGTACACAGTATATTACCACATGAGACACACTTTGTAGTTGATGATAAGCATTCTGGAAATGTGAGAAGAGTTATAATTTGATAACTTACCTTTTTACAATATGGACATTGTCCATGAATTACACTGAAGCTAGTACGGGATGAAGGCAACGTTTTCAACCACTAAAAGGTATTTAATTAGCATGAAATATATCAAATATAGATATATTAAAATTTCTATCCCATAAAATTAACAAGACACAACTCCAATTTCTGGTTGAAAGTTATTACCTCTAATAAGCACAACGAATGAAATTGTTTTTCACACAAAGAATAATCGCAAACTTTATCAGGCAGTGTCGCATTAAGGCGATATCCACAGCAGATCCCACAGGGTGTAATAAACTCCTGTTTATATTTTTAAAAGAAAGTTTCAAGAATAATGGTGTTATTCTTGAAAGCATAGTGTAGTGCTGTATATTGTACGCGTTATACAAGATATACGAATTTTCATTTACATAATCTACATACTTCTTTCTGACTATTTGTAGGAGACGGAATTGAGATTTCTAAAATTTTTTGCAAGTTAGTCAATAATGATTTCCTTTCATTCCTTGTTAAAAATAAAGATAATATTACAAATGTTACTTATAATACAAAAAAGTCGCTATTATTGATAACGATGCTATCTAACCATAACTGTAAGTTATTATTCAATTTTTGCTTCAATAAAGAAACATCTGTATTACAATAAAAACAATAAAAAAAAATTATAATTAATAAGAATCGAAAATCATCGTGTATCATATTCTGCATTATTTTAATGTAATTGTGAAGCTAGCTTACTATGATCTGTTCCAAAAAATCGATACTGAGGAATAGTTGATGGATAGTACGGGTTTACATCAATTTGAACAGATATATTTTTACCTGATGAAGGTTAATTAGCATAGTTCATATTTCTTAGTGTTACATGATGACTGGACAGCTACAACCCTTCTCGGTGTCGTAGAATGAGACTATAGCTCAACAAAATTATGATATCTACCTAAGCAAAATCTACGTTCTTTGCTCGCACGCGACGCTTTTTGTGGCTCTAAAACCCACGTATTTTTATCTATTTCATCCATGACATCAAAGAATGCTTGACAAAGTTCAATTGCCTAGAAGTGAATCGATGGTATTAGTACATATTTGAATACATGCTAAGAGTGCTCGGGTAACAATATACTTATTTAACAATTACAATAATATATTTAGTATATTCAGTTGCAAAACCAGCTTTCTTGGAATGTAATCCTTACTTCGCAAAAATAATGATAGCTTTCTTTTATCGAGAATTTCAGACTCTGCATATTTTAAAAATATTTCATTATTTCAAGTAGATATAGTTTTGAATCATAATATAATAGTTATGCATATAAAAATAAGGTAATTGGATTAATCGTATAATAAAATATTTCCAATAATTATGCAGTAGTTTCATCATAATCAACGTATTCGAGTACAATAAAGTTTATTAATTTTATTTAACTATTTTTACAATGCGAACTTTTAGGTTATTTAAGATTTCCTTAACGAAACTAGTATAGGACATCAGTAAACGCTAAGAAAGAATGTACTGTATATAAAGGAGCTGTTACCTGATATTTTGCCTTTGGTAAGTGTAACGGGATAGGTAAATCGGTAGTAAAAACAGGCGTACAAATCTCCTCTTCTTGTAAAAACCGAGTATTTATGTAGTGATGTCGTGATTTTAAATCTCTAAGCAAAGCAATCGAAATTGTGAAGCTTAAATTAGAAGAAATACTTTATACATGATAAGCGACTAATTAAGGTAGTAAAGTTAAAATATATTTCGAAATCATATGACATTTATATAACAATTATTATCAGCCTACTTAGCATAGTTCTACAGAAGATTACCTTTTTACCAATCGTATCGAAGTAAATAAATCATCAATATTATCTACACTATAATTAAACAAATTAATGCAAAGATTTTAAATAAATTCAATTAAATTGTAGCTATGAAGTATTTTACAGCAAGGATAAAGAGTAATAGCCGTAAAATCAGTGCTAACTTCTCCCATCCTATATCGTCTAATTGAGGTAAAATCTCTTTGAAAGAAAGGCTAAATGCGTCATCTATGCCAGAAGTAGTTCCAAGTTTTACTTTATACGATTCCTAAAATATTTATTACAACATACATTACAGTATATGATATCCGTAGTCAGTTTCAATTCATGTATCAAATTTGAAGAATTTAAGCTTATATCTTCTGTTAAGCTAACGCGTAAGAGTAATTAGCTAATAACCTCTAATAAGTTTTTAAACTCTTTCATAAATTGAATAAGATTTGCCGCTTTTTCTAATTTCTAAAGGGAGCACAAATTTTAAGTTATTGCAATTAAGATCCAACAGCAAGCTAAATTAATAACTTTTATCAACAAGGTCATCATGTAATTCAAGAAGACTATTATTTGCATTGTAAGTCACATTAGCTGTATGAATCTTTCATTAAATCACTACATTACTTTTCAAACAATATGCAGCATAGTATAAAAGGTATTATCTATACTCATATAATGTTAAATAGCCGCCACTCACTTGCTGTATAACTTGCTTATAGTTGGAAAGAATGTTCTTTAATTTCCAATCGCATTCAATTCTGTATGTAGTTAATGATATGGATATATACTCGTATAAATATATTTTTAGAAATTAGTAAGCAACATTTGTAAGAACAACAGGGCAGAGTGTTTTATTTACAAGGTGCATGCCAGAAATTAGAAACAGTTTCGCTACAGGCACAAAATTTGATTTATAAATGCATGGAATGATCCGCTAGGAATAACACCGTAAAATATTTGAAAAGTTTAAATTATACTATTATTTATAGTGTAGAGCTCCAGTATATCCAATAAGTGGGATAGCGTACTGTACATTTAAAAATGGTATTGCAGCGAGTGAAGCTAAGTTCTCTTCTGGGGAAAAAAATAGACCGTGATATCTGCATTATCTGCAAATCCAACAGTTCATGCTAATACTAATATATGGACACACAAAATACAGCCATATATTAAACTAACTTCGCTTGGGATAGTAACCCAGATTCTGGTAATGCAATACGCATTTTGAATTCATCCTCCTAACGATTTGAGAAAAAATATGAGAAGTATTATATCGAAAATTCCAATATTCATGATATATTTATTAGATTCTATAATATACTGTAATCAACAGTAAAAGTGTCTCTAACTGCATTGATTTACAACAAGCTGCTAAAGCAATTAGCTCAATTCCAGTACGAATGATTTATTCATTTTAATAGATATCGCCAAAGAATATGAACATGCCTGTAGGATCAATAAGCGTCTACATAATAATGCATGCATTTATTTTATACTAAATAAATGCTACACTGTTTAAGCTGTACTGCAGTGAATTCCTAAAGTAGTCGAAGGGTAAAAAACAAGATACGTGCGCAGTCAAAATTAAGATCAGAATACTATAATTATATTTACCGGACCATTATGGTAAACATATTATAACACGAAGCTATGATATGATACTGGATAATAAATTATTATCTACTGTAGTTGTAATTTATTATTATAATATGCATCCTACAGTTTAAATGACTGCTACTATTTTAGTCTACCTTAGTCAGTTTTATTGCAGTTATAATATTGCTCTTTGTGAATTCTGAGCAGGCATACCTGCACTGTTATAAAGCCTTCGTAACAAGTGAGATCATCATTTTGCGGGATAAGCAACGGACAATTACCAAAAAGACTGTTTTGATATGACATTTAACCAGATAGAAAATGACTAACTTTAATCTTGATGAGCTAGTCGCCTTGTATTCGTAGTCTTAACTTCTAATCATTTAGTAATTAATAGTATATTACAACTTATATTTGGTGTCCGGTGAGCTCCAGGCATGCAATGAATGCAAAAGTAGGATACTGTCGAGCTTCTACTACAGTAATAACAATCACTAGGGTACCGTACCGTACTGTGATGATTTCATCAGTTGTTAGTACTCTAGTAAGAGGTACAGTACTGAAAGCTGCATTATGCACCATATCGCTCAAACTGATTCCTCGTAGTTAAGTTGCTATAAATACTGTTCATCCCTTGGATAGCTAGGTTATGGAAGAGATCTAATGGAGTTTCAGGCATTACCAATATGAATAATGAAGTGAATGAAGGTTTAGATTATACTATTGCAGTAATATTTATGTGTTGTATTGTTATATCGTGCTACTTGACTCGGCTAGTGGGAGGATTTACAGTAACCAACCAAAATAATAATCCCTACAAGTTGTTGGCTAGACCTATCCAAGTTAGTCGAGTTTCGAATCCATTTTCTGTCTCGATTTTAAATCAACAAGCGGCATCTACGGAGAGTAAGTATTTTTATGCAACAGACATAAGTAATATATAGCTACGGTAAGTTAGTAAGGATTGCTTTAAATGCTAATTTACTTTACATCAAATGTTCTATGGATAGATGGAATTGAACTGGAAGTAAGGAGTAAAACTGTCGGTTTGTTCAACAGCTTTTGGGGAGTCAAAATCGATCAAACGTATCGTATAATCAGTGATATTCAAGAGCGTATTCGTAAGACAGGATGGAAGAGACGGTTGCTGAGTGATGCCTTTGCTAGTATTTCTGAAGTTAATAGCCATTCCATAAGGTGAATCGACTCAGTTCCGTGCAACTTACATACGTAGATAACTATATCTTTACTGTTCATTTTTCACGGTTTGTTTATGGATCACTTAAGATTAAAATTACAAAGATCTTAATGAAATACTTATCTGTAGGTAGTTAACTAGCTATCATTATAACAACTAACAACTGTTAGCAATTCAAGTATTAATAATTACAATTACTCAACTATGTGCTTATAATGTCTTGAGATTATTTATAATAGCTCGACTTTCTAAAGATGACAGTACTTGCATTGCACGCGTTTGTTTAGCTGTTGAATACCTAATAATTATAATTACTGTATTACGAAGTTTACGACGTATAAGTACTAAATCTTTGCTCTAGGTTGTCGATAATAAAGTTTTCATTATATTCCATTCTACGAGAGCTTGTAATTAGAGAATATTCTAAACCAACAATACAAGTTTAGAGAAATACAGTGTAGTATGCTACTGTATAAATTGAAATATTAATTATATTACCTTGTTTTATGGCTATATTTCAGAATCGAAGAATGCAAGCCGAACATTGTAAATTGTAAATTATTACATAATCAACGGATATCTCTGGGTTCTTTACCGAGAAGTTCGTATCCGTTAGTAATTATCATAGAAGAAGAGAGGGTCGATGTTTTAGAAGATAAATATGTTGTAAGTTTATTCAGAATACTACGTCAACATCCATGTCTTACCTAAATACCTCTAAAATGTCATGTATAAGATTTTATTCGTAAGATTATCCTAAACAAAAGTTTGCATTAGACAGACATTCCTTACAGTATCTTAAAATTATCTGTCACAAACTTGAATCAATTCTATCAATTCAAGGGCTGGATGCAATCTCAGTTACACCCAATTTTAGTATTACAGAAGAATAAATTTTTGCTACTCATTAACGAATTACTGACTACTTCTTGAATGCGGAAACCCTTCGGACATAATCTGGCTATATCTAAGTAATCTAACTACTAGTCCCTCTGATTTCTAGCTGCAAGGATGAGTTGGTACTCCAAATTATCCCTCCACGGTTAATTGTTCATAATAACTACTAATTTCTGCTTAACAATACGGTAAACTACACTAAAGGATAAAGGCTGTAGTGCAGACTGAAAATACAGACAATAGCCTTGCATCTTGTATTAGAGATCTCTTGCACTATTAGTGCTATATAGTTGCATCATTTATAGAATCACCAAAGTTTTTAAAACTTTAGCATTATAATTTATTTTTACTGCTTATAGTGCTACCATTAAATTTCTTTATAACTGTGCACTAGAATTGCTAAACTCTAGTACTGCATACTTCGTTGCCATACCGTTGCTGTAGATTCTGCATCGTCAGTTACTCACTTTTGAAGACAGCCTATGTTAATAACATTTGATCCTCATCTTCTATTTGCAGATCGCGCTCATTATGGTAATTCATCTACCTGACGAGTTCTTTAAGCAAAATTGTGAAATTCTACAAAAATCAGTATTAACAATTGATGGCCACATATATCAACTTCAGGTTTAGCTAAAATACTTTTATAAAGTTTGATTTTGGATGGAAAACTACTGTACTTTAGTATAGTAGATTTGATATTGAAACCTTAATTACTTCTAACATTACCTGTACTTAATACTGCCATTTAAAAGCTTAACGTCAAAAGATACTTCCAAATAGATTTATGAAATTTTAAAGATAAAATCTTATGTCCTTGTTATGTTTATAGAAAATTTTTGCTGTAGATCAAGAAAATGAATCTTTGCAAACCGAATCTGACCTTATTTCAACTGATAATACCATTGAAAATGAAGAATTAAATAATGTATGTGTAGTCTGTCAAACACAGGCAATTACAAGCGTCTTATTGCCATGTCGGCATAGCTGTTTGTGCCAGAGATGTTTACTGCAAGTTCAAACATGTCCAATGTGCAGATCTCTGATAACCTCTTATTTTCCATTATAGCTAGTATTCATGATATCGATTATTTCGATTTTGTTTTTTATTTGTTTGCGTTAATGTTACCTGCACACGGCCATGGTACTGATCCCTGTAACACTCTCATTTAATTCTATTTTGTAACTTTTCTAACGTAAAGGGAAAGATACATTTTAAGATCATGATTATATCAAGTTATGTATGTACGCTTATTAAGGTAATGCCTTAAGTTTAACAACATAGTCAGAAAGCTATCTTATTACGCCTAACACTTTTCTCTTTGCTGTACTTTCTGGTCTTTATAAGAAATTGTATTTATTTATTAACTTAAATATACAACTAATTATTGTAGATAGGCAAATTAAAACAACATCACCCTGCCTAATAAGTGAACACGCTTCTCAATATATTGCAACGACTGACAATTATTTACAATACGTGTTGCAAATAGGTTTTTCAAAATTTCTAAGAATGTACAGTATACGCATATATAGTTATTTATATCATTCTATTTTTAATAAAATTCTATGGCAATATAAATGAATTTGAATCGTTGCTATATTTCAAAGGCAATGCCAATATCTTTATTAACTGGCCACATATCAAAATGGTTTCGCATGCTATGTACAACTATCGAATACTCCGCGCTAAGGAGTAAAGATGGTTGCTTCCTACGTGTTGTACGGCAACTATTGCGCTATTACTTTAGTCCAAGGCATAGGAGTTAATTATATTCCTTAAGGAGCTATCATTTAATGAAATTTTTAATTCAAAATACTGTAGGTAATAAAAAGTTTGAGTTAATGATGGTAGTACCAAACTTGATATTGTTTTAAAACTGTGTAAACAATACTTTTTACAGAAATTATGCATAACTTACGGTATTTTATGCAGCACACAGACCGTAAGTATAATAAATTTTTCGTAACTCTGCCTCAGCACTAGTATAAATACACCGTATAAATCTTTTAAACTACAGCATGTTCCAATACTAGATGTATATTATTACCAGTATCGGTACTAGCTCTTTCATATTCTGCTACAAAATACGACATTCTTTAGAAACTTTGCCCCAAAAATTTACAGAATAGCAGTTATGCTGTATTCTACTGTACTGAGAAATTAATTCCTATACAGCACCGATTCATTTAATCTAACTTTTGAAATGCAGTACCGCAATGTTTCTTTTAAATACAACATAATCCATATTTAACGTTATTACAAATTAAAATTTATCAGATATATCGAATTACGCATATCGACCCTCTACATTTTCATGATCATAGTATGAATTTGTAATTTATTATTTTCTAGCTCATAATAAATCAACATTTAGCTGCAATCTTTTCCAGATACGTTGGCAGCGATACTTGAGAAGGAGCTTTTCAGCGGTATGTTTTCACGGCAGATGTGTTGCTTGTACAGTATAATAGAATTACGCAGCGGAAAGTACAAGAAATTGGCATTACAATATTGGCACGATAATACTGTGGGATCATATCAAACATATATATGTACGTAAAAACTAAAAATTTTTGAAATGAGTCATAGTCAAAGACTAGGCAAGATCTATCATGTTTTTATTACAGAAATACATTATACGCCACCATTAAGGCTTAAGATCTTTGCACACGTTTCTTTTTGTTTATTGCTACCAATCCAATATTTATTAGACCAAGACCAAAAGCGAGGAAAGCAAAGGCCAATGATCCGCGATATATCACTTTATCTCTGGTTCCACGCATTAGATAGACCATCTGATTATTATTGGCCTGCGAAATATTTAAGGAAGAGAGTAAAGAGAACTTGCCAACTTTGTAACCTTATTTCTGATGTAAAGAAATCTATCTCGAGGGTTCGTTGTAGAGTAATCTAGCCGATTATAACTGCATACTGTATAGTGAATGTGAAATATTTGATATTAATCGGTAATGACGGTAAACAAACGTTTAAGAATGCAGTATCGCTGCTTAAAGTTAAGGCTTAACATTAAGCTGGATAAAGTGCACATACTATATGAAATATTTTTTCATGAAATTTTGATATTATATTACTTTGGAGCAGTTACTTTTACTCATTAAAGTTATAATAGTCGTAATTTTTAATTCGTCCTCTTCCACAGCAAACTACCGACTGGTGTGATGATACGCGTATAAATAAATTTAGTAAATTTGCTAGGTTAAAACATTTATTCGTGCATGTTAATAGCCCAAACTTAGAGCATAGCTAACCTATTATCACTAATTACGTAAAATCGATCGCACAGTGGACAATTGGGGTATCAAACATTTTTTGCATAGTAAGTTGTTCATACAATAGATGATTGCGAAGTTACTTATAAAAGTTGGAGAAAGCTTGCCTGCATTATTCTTTGAAATAATGGCGTCATATTCGGCCTATAGACCATGGAAGTAATAAAGTTATAGCCTTTGCCTGCTCCTGAAAATTGAATCTCTGGTGCTTTACGCAAGACATTGGATAAACCCTTTCAAAAATAAGAAGAATTCATAAGTATAGGAAGATATTGCGATCCCCAATTTTGCCATATGTATGTATTAGGTATAATAGAATAATACAATAACTTTTCATATGCGTATATGAGAATTATAGTGAAAATTGATATAACTTCAATACTTAAATAAGCAATTGCATTAGTAACACTATCAAAAAGATTCTGTTTTGTGGATTAGATCGCTTGGTAAATCATAAAATACAGTTACAGTAGCTACTGAAACAGTTGAACTATCGGTCAACGCTATTAGCGAAGCTCTCCTAATCGCTTAAAAATTACAGTACTGTACAGTACAATCAAAACGGTACAATAACCTATTTTATTCAAACGACTACAGTTACATAAGTGAATAAAGGCTGAATTGATTTGGAATATAAATTAAAATTTGCCTTTATTCAAGTCTGCTGGCGTAAATCTATCCAAGCACGCCATTTTGGGAAGTGGACAAGGGCCTACATATAGTCCACAGTCATGTACGTACAGTAGAATGTGTCCAAGCTTTCCGCCCCTATGTGCAGTACTGTAGTATAATATTCTAATTAATTGATCAATATCTTACATACTTCAGGTTTGTAAGCTTGAAGAGGTTCAGTAGGCTGTAACCGATGAGAAAAAGAGTTATACTTGTAAAACATGATTGGATGATGAATTCAATCCCTTAAAATAATTCCAGTTCAAATTAAGCCAAACTAAACAACAGTCTAGTAGTTAATCTCTGTAGATTTAGAAGAGCTGGCAGGGCACAGCTGCGGAGGAAGAAGCAACGAACGGTAAATACCGTACTGTACAGTGTACACTTGTACACTACTCGGCAGGATGCGGTACAGACGTATAGACGGACTTTCCTGGAGACGATCAAGTTGATAATAACCATATGACTGGTAAAGTCAGTGGTAAGTGTGTGTGTGTGACACGGTCGGTATCACTAGCTGTGACTTTGCCTGTGGCTGTGAAAAATGACATACTGTGCAGTACAAGTGACTCGGCAGGATTCGATACAGACGTATAGACGGATTTTCCTGGAGACGATCAAGTTGATAGTAACCATATGACTGGTAAAGTCAGTGGTAAGTGTGTGTGTGACACGGTCGGTATCACTAGCTGTGAGCCTGTGGCTGTGAAAAATGACATACTGTGCAGTACAAGTGACTCGGCAGGATTCGATACAGACGTATAGACGGACTTTCCTGGAGACGATCAAGTTGATAGTAACCATATGACTGGTAAAGTCAGTGGTAAGTGTGTGTGTGTGACACGGTCGGTATCACCAGTTGGGAGCCTGTGGCTGTGAAAAATGACATACTGTGCAGTACTAGTAGTGTACTAGTACAAGTGACTCGGCAGGGTGCGGTACAGACGTGCAGACGGACTTTCCTGGAGACCATCAAGTTGATAGTAACCATATGACTGGTAAAGTCAGTGGTAAGTGTGTGTGTGTGACACGGTCGGTATCACCAGTTGGGAGCCTGTGGCTGTGAAAAATGACATACTGTACTGTACCAGTACTCTAGTAGTGTACTAGTACTACTGCACTTGTACACCGGTAGCAACTGTGCAGTACTGTAGTTGTTCACTGCAGATGACAGTCTACCATTTCATATGGTATCTATTTTCACATAGTTTTTTACCATAGCTCACAGCTGAAGTATCGAAGAAGATTTAGATGGCTATATTTCACGACCTTATTGCTGTACTGTGCAATAAATAACTCCTCTATCTGCCGCCATAATAATTACAGTACTGCATAGAATCATCCTTGGCCATCTTCAATTTTTAGCTCACTTCGTGTTAGTCGTATTGCTCAAGCTGTTGACACAGCACTGTACTGTAGTGGACGTACTGTACTGTCCTATACACTTGTACAGTACACAGAGAGCCCGAGTGATAGAGTACAGTCTACAGTGTACAGTACTTTCCATTTTGCCACCGTACTGTACTGGTCTGTCTCAATCACGATCATATTGATCAATTCATCATAATAAACATTGATGATAATTACTATAAGATCGAAAATAAATTAGATATCTAGCGAATCGTTAATTTGTATCTTCTATTGCTTCAAAATTTCCCCTTTAGTTAGACAAGGTAGCCTGATTTGTGTATCAACTTGAGCTACCTTTCCGTCGTGGTTTAGATATACTATTTACCAAGAATGAGTAACGACGATCAGTTGGCAATTGATACACATGTGCTAAGCGATAAATCAGCAGAGCTACAAGAAGAGGGTAGTGTCGATATCAGTATTAACGATGTCAAAGGACAACATGCCTCCTTGGTGGAAGAAAAGATAGAGGCTAATGTCAGTGAAGATCTTCAACCTAAAGAGAGCACTACAGATCTTGCTGATGATCAACAGGACGCTAATGCTCCTACTATTCAAGATAACTCTCATCATTCACATCCACAACAATATAACAATGACGATGAATCGTTATCAAGTGGAAGCGGCAAGAAGATTGTCAAATTTTCCGATGAAAATTTAGTTTCTGGTGTTGCTGAAGTGAAGGATCCTTTGATTGCAGGTAAATCGAAAGGAGTACAATAGAACTTGATATTAAACTAGTAGAATAGTTCAATTCAAAAATAAAAGTAAGCATCATCGACTAGTATTAATCTTCATCTCATCATCATCATCTTTATTTATTGCTAACCAATCTCTAAAACAAACTTTGCCACATTACACCGATACTATATAGTATACCATACGTATCAAGTGCCTTTTTATTCAAATAGTATTCATATGGCTTCTTCGATATGATAAAACCATGGATGTACAGTATCTGTTTTCACTCCAGTTTCTTTTATTTCTGATACGTACAAGTTGAAATTAATGGAACATACGCTTTATTGCTGCTCTATCATTCTCGATTGCTTTTACTTCCAGTAGAACCCCATTCTGTTACCAGTTGAACAGCTCTCTAATTCAAATTGTCCTTGATTTAACCGAGTTAACATGCACTGATTTATTTACTTCATACGAATTCGGTAAAAGTCTTTAGAATTGTACACAATATAGAGAGTACAGTTGGTAACTTTGTTATTAGTTAGTTTTATCATGTACTGAATGGACTGTATACTTTAAATGGCACTATCATTAGCCTTTACAGTACTTTGAATCGAAAACAATCGGAACGCTCTTTCAAGTTCAAGACATCTTTCACAACTAACAAAAACATAAACTAAAGAGTGCTTTCTAATAAGTGATAAAATATAACTATACTACCACCAAAAATGCTGTAACGAATTCGTATGTCAGTAATTTATAATACACTTTCCAACTCTAGGTATATAGTAGATTAAAAAAAATCGTTAATCCAGAATGTGTAGTAAGATTTAGCCACCTTTTATTAAGCTAATCTTAGTAGTGGTCAAACCACAGTATTATAATTTGTCTTAAAAAAAACTGATCAACACTCGCTCAACACTGCAAGTTAGATACGTCCTCTTTTATTAAAGCATATCGAATGTAAACCATGTCATAATTATCCTAGAACTTATTCAAGGTATTTGAATGTTTAGAAGCCCACGTTCTCAGTAAATCATATACTGTACTTGTATGATTTCCCACAGCTTTTTCGAGTATATCTCACCCCGTACATTTTACGGTACCATACTGTAAGATTAATAAAAGTATAAAACCGCAGATGTTAATTAATTAATAATTTATCATGACTACAATTGAGTGTATTACATGTAATCACTGTGAATGCTCAGTACAGTACATTGGCTGACAATATCTATGATATATTTAAAAAAATATTAATAAAATCATGACTGATTTTAAATTCAAGGATCATACATCCAATAGCACAATCGGCAGTCAGCAATGATTGACTTTAGTGAACTTGCTAAACTGTGCACGTTAATGCAAAATGCCTGGTCGAATTTTTAAAATTGCTATAATTTGATCTCAGCTAAAAATAAAATTCTGGCTATGTAAAAACTCACACTAGTACATTTTCTACCAGAGTTAAGTATAGTGAATTTGTTACTTTTTAAATGATGAAATTAAAGTAGCTAGTAGTCAAAAAAAAATTTTCATGACCATGTGTGAACTTTCCAGTATTGTACTGTACATTTAGAGGTAAAAGTTAGCAGTTGCTCTCTACTGTGGAAAACAGATTACTGCATAGACTGACTACTGAAGTGCCATATTAATAATAACTCAACAGATGAATTCGTATTTATCCAAACAAACATGTAACGGATAATAAAATCTTATCGATTCGTAATAATATGATATATTTTGATGTATTTATTATAAATACCATCGTGCTGTACAACGGCATACAACAGTTATTCTACAAGTTTACATCCAGTGCTGTCATACAGTGTCAAAAAGTATTATACAATATACACTTTTTGTTACCAACCTTTTAGCAATAATTAATTATGATTCATTATATCAGGTTCGTGTAAATTATCTAGAGCCAGATAGATATATTCTATTAACAGTTCATACCAGCTACTGCAGTACAGTATAAGATGAAGCTACATTTATTACTAGCTGTTGAAATAAGTCCTAGCTATACAATAAATTAAAAATACACTGATGAACACAATATCATCATTAAGAGTAACATTATCATCATCGAACCTAAATATATCAACCTCCAGCAATCACCTGTAGGTTATCCAAGATTTTACTTCCGATTTCATAGCAATAAATAAGGTGGATATGGAACATAATATTTTATCAAAACTGATTATACTAGCAATGGCCGTTAAGAGTTTCTATTACTGTACTGTACATATCTGAGTAAATCTGGCGTGGATCAAAGATATCGGTTAATTCATTTTTAGAGTTTTTTTTGGGGGGGTAGTCAGGGACTTCTAGGAGTTTCTGGGGGTAGTACTGTAGTCCCTGAATAGAATAAAGTTGTCACACTTTTATTTTATTCTTTACTAAATACTATAGCATCGCAATCATACTGTATTTACTGAAATCTAACTTAGTTTTTTTGACATTTACCAATCTGAAGTTAATTCTGGTCACAAACAACATCTATTTTATGCTTGTTGATGTAAAGTAAAGAAAATTTCTCCACATCATGGAGCTTTAAATACCCCTGAAACTAGATTTGATTTCTTAAATAGTTTATCATTTAATTTGTGCTGTGTGAAGTTTCACATAACATTTTAGTTATGCCTATTGCACTCATAATAAGTATATCCTCTCTACACTTTGAAGCTTAAAATAATTATGAAACTAAATTTGATTTTAATAATAGGTTAATGGGGTGCAGTATCATATAATATATGTAGCATTAAAGTTATTTTGTCATTATGCTTATTGTCTACTTAATACAGGAAGACAGTTGCAATTAAAGAAGCAAGGTCTAGTTAAAATTATACGAGTTTGTATCTGATCTAGTTACATTTTATTTATAGCTTCTGCTACAACCGCCAGCGAGATGATATCAGCTTACCGACAAAGTTGTGCTAAATTAAGAGTTAAACCCATAGAGAAATTGATACAGCAACTAGAGGTATTATAAATGTGTATGATATACCTAACAAATGAATTTGCAATCGAACTATCAACATTTCATATAATAACCATTTCCCGATATTTTTTCATAAGAATATTACTGACTTTGATGAACCACAGGCTTACCTGAATTTAAAAGGTATGTGATTAAGACGAAAGTAAATTACATCTTTCAATTTCAAAGATATATTTATCATTTTTGTCGTATCATTACAATTATCCCATACTGCTGCAGTCGTACAGTACTAAACTAATTTTAATGCCATTTTTTTATAGATGCTAGATTAGCAGACAACAAAACGTGCGAAACACTAGAAGAAATTTTCAAAAGAGCGAGATGGATCACTATCGATATTGAGAATACCAGTTTAGACGACGAGGTGAGACATATCATCGCCAGATAATGTATAATCGCTTTCTCTTCACATTCACAGTCTCGGTACCTATCCATCTTTATAGCATGTGTTACTAAATTATGATACAGTGCTCATGCTACGCATCTAGACAGTGCAATAATCTTTTATGCACTTACCATGTGTGTATTTTGTATTTTAACTTTTCTTTAGAATAGAACATGTCCATGTTTTGTCTACTTAAACGCTTTTCCAACACTTAATAATAGTGGAAAGAGTCATGACTTCATACGATAACGATACACTATAGAGCAACATTTCTTAATTTACAGTTCATTTACTTGATACCGTGAGCAACGCTTTTTACATTCAAGTTTGAATATCAATTGGCTTCAACATATTCTAATCGTAAAATTTCTTTCACATAATCAACTAGTTCACTTGGATACTTTTTTTAGTGACATTTATTAGTTTTGATCTCTAATGTCGGTATTGGGTATAAATTTATTCTGTACTATTATAATATTTAATATTTTTCTAAAGTATGATAGACATTTATTCCTTAATATTTATCGCACTTTTTCTACAATTTTTTTTCAATCTGTGATTGCTCTCATAGGGTGCAATAGCTTTATTTGAAATGTTTGAGTACTATCACAGCACAATGAGATTGAGCTGTGGTTATAACCCGAAAATCAGATTACGAGGATGGCATGCTGCTTCTAGAATGATCAAAAAGGTATGTTTAATACAAAATTAAACATTACATTCATATGTAAGAAAAAGTTTGGTTGCTATATTACTAGTCTTTCCCGTAATACTAATACATTGCTACTGAACTATTAACACTAAACATACTTCTCGATCATTTAAATGGTAGACTAGTATAGAGTACTTTGATATGCGCAATACAACGTGGACCGAGCAAAGTATACCACTACTTGCTAGAACGATAAGGGCAAAATCTTGTCTATCTACCCTACATATGGAAAATACCCATGTTAGCGGCCGGCCGCTGTTCCTTTTAGGTATGTCAAACACTTATCTAGATGTTTTATTTTCATATTAATAGGACATAAATCAGACTCTTTTATTTTAATTATCTCTAACAAGCGTCGGCCTTAAAACTAAATGAAGCATTAAGAGACCTATTTATCGGAGATAACAAACTAGTATCAGCAGACGCTGTGCCTCTGGCGAACATGTTAAGATATAATTCTACCCTTTCATTACTTGATCTACGAAATAATATTATTCAGGTAAAGGCAAAGTTAATAAAATCTCGTAAAATAGAGTAATGCTTAAGCTGTTACGACTACGAGTAAGTGTAAATTATGATTTAAAGTTATCATTAAAATTTTGAAGGATGTCGGTCTAGCTCATCTATGCCAGGGGTTAGCTGAGCAACCACGTACTGGAGGTCTTGCAACTATAGTATTGTGGAATAATCAAATAACTCATTTAGGAATGAAACATCTCGCTAGATCACTGGTACAATCTTATTTATTAAATTCCTTCATATTTAATAATTGATCATTGAAATTATGTAAGAATTATTTTTTGTTGAATAGCCTGAAATGAAACATCTAGAAACATTAAACCTTGGTTGCAATCGAATTACAAACGAGGGTATACATATAATCAGGACAGGCTTGCTTAAAAACCGATCCTTATTACGATTGGGATTAATGTCAGCAAAAATTACTTGTCAAGGTATTTGTAACGCTACTCTTATAATATAGCTATTTACAAATTTTTGAGATCCAGTATTCTATAAAAATTTATGGGTAACTTATTCTAAATAGGTGTTGTACCTATTGCTGAAGTTATCGCTGATAATAAAAGACTAATCAGACTGGACCTTAGAGAAAATGATATAAGAGCTGGAGGATTATTAGCCTTATCTCTTAGTCTAAAAATCAACGAATCACTAACGAGACTTGATATTGATAAAGATCCGAAGAAAGAGCCGGTTGTTAACTAGTGAATCGCTTATAGACATTGTATAATATAAAAATGTTACAGTAGACACTAACCATAGCAATATACTGATAGGGGCACGAAGTAATGCAGCAAAGACTATTAGCAGACATTTATTCATACTGTCAAAGAAATAAAATGAAGGCAAGAAGAAGAGAGTACGAAATACTCGAAAAGCAGACAAGTAGTATTGATAGCGATAAAGAAGATCCGACGCCCCATTTTGAAAAATTGCCCACCCATTCAAGTCTAGATTCTCCCAGATTTATTTCGCCCGAAAACCCTCAATTCAAAGGAGAGTTTGAATTTGAAGCTATTACCCATCAACTAGCTTCTGAAAAAATGAATGACAACAGCAATAATAATGAAGGTAAGTTTTACTGATGTTAATAAGTGAAAATATTTTCGTTTTAGTTATTTCCTTGGTAATATAATCTTCTTGGGTGATATGTGGATTTCTTTGAACTTCTTAAATGTATACTTAACGTATTAACAGTAACAGATTCTGATGAAAAGTCCGATGATTACAGTGAATTAAATGCTGAGGGTGATTATAGTCGAAAGAATCGCCTACGAATGTTACATGATAATTCTGATGATGAGGATGATATAGAAGGAGATGAAGATCGTAAGAGATTCCTTTAACGCTTTTTTGGTTCATGTTATGTAAAAATTTTTATGAAAAGTATAATTACATGAATATCTAATTTTTAGAGCTATCACGATCTCCTGATGACTTTGAAAAAGAAATGGATAAAGTAATTGCAGATATTAATTATGCATCTACTACTACTACTGAAGAAGATAAAGCTATAGGAGGTAACATACCTTTATAAACTTATCTGTTAACCTTAAGTCCTGTAAAAATTGTTTCCGTTCTATGTTATAGATTAGTTATAAAGGCAAAGGACTTGTTATAGATCTTGGGTTTTGTAATCCTTCTTAAAATATTTATCTGTTACCACCGACTATCGCAAGAATGTGTAAGAAATGTTAACTGCGATTGAGTGATTAGTGTCATTTATAGCACTACAAACCTTCAACATATCAATTCCAAAAATTATAATATATTTTATGCAAATAGTAGCTATTTCTTTTAAGTATACAGGAATTGGGTCATCGGTTATAAAAATTAAATTTATTCTAAAATGAAGTATATTTTAAGTTATTGCGTCAATCATTTTTTGCACACCATGATAATATTAAAATAATCATCTATTTATAGTTTATTTTGGGAATAAAAAGGCACTGATTAAAGATCTTGCTGTACTGCTATAGTTTAAAGGCAGTATGATATTAACAGCATTTGTTACAGTTACTAAAGTTAGAAAAAATCACATAAATGCCGATGATGTTAATGATTTCAATTTACCGTATCAGTACTGGATTATGACTATTATTACTAATTATGTAAAATTCTGTCTGCGTATTTTATGTAGTAATTCCTACATGAATCTAGATAATTATGCAGGAAATGAAATGCAATGATATTTAATGATACAGAACAAATATTGCAAATTTTTAATGTTATCAAAAAATTGCTAATTGATTAATTTAATTTATTCGGGTTACAATACTACCATTGCGTTTGGATCTGGTTTTATTGCACTAGAATTGCTTAATAGATAACATATTTATTTATTGACGTATTTTTGCTTATGATAAAGCTCTTTGATCTATAAGCTTAAACTAATGTATCATTTGCAAGTGATGGTATAAAGTAAGGGTCACTACCTATGTGCATTCGAGTAGAACACTTTATTGCCTTGCTATGTAAAGATCGATATACTATGTGCATTTAATGTGCAGATTTTATATTCATAGTGGAATCTTGCAGCCTCGATAGTATATGATAAGGAGTAAATACGGTGCATCATCTGTATATCTACTGTAGTATCCCAGATTTCCATTCTTCTGCTGGAACTAAAACAACAAAGGGATTGCAGTCTATAACTTTAAATTCGAAAAGATGTAGTATTTGCTATTTCATCTGTGACTAATTTTTACCGTTCAGTCAGAATTTATAACTACTCTAGTTATATAAGGCAATCAGACTTCAATGAAGGGTGTGAATAATGGAGGTCTTGCATTTAAAGACTATCATATAGCCGAAATTGTTTTGGATTCGTCTATTCCAGTCTTTTTAAGTGCATACCTCAAGTGACTGACTGACTATACAGTATACAGGAATCGAAAGGCGATAGTGCAAATCCCTTTAGTAAATATTACCAGTGCTTAGTAACTGTAGTTTAGGGCCTTTACTGGAAGCTATTATTTAAAGCGAGTTCTGGACCCGTTGATTTGTCTACATTAGTAGACAGACCTAGTACAGTAGATTCACAGCAGAGAAATTCGCTTATGTAACATATCGTACTGTACGTGTATGATGATATAGTAATAGTACAATCCAAAAATAGACTACTGTAGACTATATTCAAAAATAAACTTCAAAATTCAACATTTCCCAACAGCTTCACAGATTCGTGTACGCGTATGCTGTATTAGTAGCAGTCTCTTGATATGAATTCTGAAGGAATTCAATTTGCTAAAAGTGGCCTATTCCCGTTTTAAATTACTGATCCAACGCTATTTTTTGTCATTTTAAAAGTGGCTTTAGATCGGTATTTGAAACGGCGATAGTTAACTTTTAGTAAATAAAATTCCTTCGGAATTTGTATCGGGAGACTGCCACTGATGTAGACGAAATCGTGAAGCTGTTGGAGTTTTACTTGTTTTGGTTTTTGAATCCAGTCTATGGTAGATTGTACTGTATACTGTAGCGTAGTAGTAGTGTACTGAGAGTACAGTGTATCATGCAGTACTGTACACTATACAGTGCAGTAACAGTATGTAATATTCGAGCTGGAGCATGGCTAGGAGTCATGGTACAGTACTAGATACTGTAGGCAAGTCTTATCCGTCCGTATACTCGTACAAATCCTTACCGAGCACTGTTTCATACTTTCATTCCTTCAACATTCGTCAAGATTTTCCTGGTAAGAGATGCAAACTTCTCCTACTTCCAATCGACAAAATACAACGCCTCTCTTTCCTATTCTAACGCAAAGTCATGATTACCAACAAGAGGCCGAGGAGTTATCCCATCGAGGTCTATTAACACGTATATGTATTAAATGTATTTATTACGGAATACGGTAATGTGCTCCCTGTAACTCCTTGCTTGCAAGATTGCTGACATGATTTCTGGTGTTAACAAAATCGGTTATAGTAGAAAATGATTGATTTCCGTTATATATTCTGTGTGATTTATATGCACTTAACTGCTAGATTTGGACCCATTTTTAGTGCTGTCATTTACTGTATCAGTCATAATGCATAACTGTGAAAGCAAGCCCTTAGTTCAGAACTTCGTTTGCTTGTTTATTACATGAAGTTAACAGTCAACCAGCTACTTGTATGCCATTCAACAATGGCTCTAGCAATCAGTGTCGAAGCATAAAAAATTATATTATATTGGAAATTTTCAATACAGTATCTCGCTTTTGATACCTTACGCTATCATATAATATTGCATATATAGCATATGTAGTAGCTAAAATAAAATATTACCGTACTCGAAGATAAAGTTTCATCAATACTATTGATTTATAGTCGATTATACTACGTGAAAGCGTCTATTTATCTGCTGTTATCTGTCTGCATTATAACTGAAGTTTTGCACAGTAAACTATATTCACGCAGTTCGATTACCCTATTTAGGGACTTATTAATGCTATAAAGTCGGTTTAAAATACAATACGTAAAAATAGGGGATCGTCCATCAGATACTTTTGATCATTTCTAACGATTTTATCCTGATTGATCTTGAATATACAGTACTCGTTGAGTATTATGCCATAGTATGCGCATTAAATGAATCATTTCTTTATATAATATGTAATAATAACTATATATTTAATGACGTACGATGCTAAATCTATTTCTTTTTTCGAATAAATGCAATGCAAATAACAGAAAATGAAATAGATTGGTTACGAAATGAAAGCTTCGATCCTCAGCAGGTTACTGAAGCAAATTACTACACTTGGGAAGATTATGATCCTTATTCCTACGACGACTATGAAGATACCCATTTTAATAGTCAGTGATAATTATCAAATTAAAATTATACTCCTGTGATACGTATTCATATCTTTACACTTTATAAATCGAATCCTTACTAATTTAGCCTTTGTAGGAACTAATTTTGTTAAATTTACTGCCCATCACTTTAATTGGAATTTCAAAGTGACGTCTTAGTAAAATAATATATACACTTTATCGTGCCTATATTTAGAACGATCTATCACTGCAGTATATAATCGGTAACTTAGATCTGTTAGTAAATTATAGCACATTTTAAGTGTAAACACGTATCTGTTCTGCTAACTTGTTTACATTCTAAATTACTAATATGCAAATCTCAATGCTGTCAACCCATTCACAAAATTATAGGGATAGTTCAGGCACCAAAACAACAACACAACGTAACTTTTGGATTGGAGGAAATCGATAAAAAGAAGCGTAAGAAAGTGCATTCAAAGGATACTCTTAAAAGTACAATAAAGGAGAAGCCAAATACCATATGGATAGAAGAAACGAATCTAAAGCCGCAAGATGCATTTCGAGTTGATCGCCATGCTGACCTAGATAATGTAAGGTATCAAAAGCTGTATCGACTAGACATACCTGAGTACCGGCAATTTATGAAAGTAGAAGTCCAAGGGCTTCGTCGTAACAGAATAGTAAAATGGAGACAGAAACGGTTAAAGAAAAAAGATGTAATTAATCCTCTTCAGCAGCGACGTTATTACAAATTAGTCAGTAAGGTGTGTAGCAACGATAACGAAATTCTATACAAAAACCTTAAGGAAAGTAATAAGGAAGATCAGTGTAAGAATTCTGCAGCCAGTAGCCTCTTCATACCGTTGGATCGTAAAATCCTAGGTTCGTATTATTATATCTAGGTTATAAGTTTGCCTCATGTAACGATGTAGAGTTATTACAAACAATGAAAAATTTTATATTTTATAACGAACCGTTTATAAGTCTCTCCTTATAAAACAGCCTAAATGCAAATACTTATTTATGCTTTATAGTTTATACGTAAATTGATGATTGATAAAAGTGCAATTATGTTAAAATTTATTAAAGACAAACAATTGCGATTCTAACTAATACTACAGGCGCGAAAGAAGCCGACCAACATATTTTTAAAGCTACCAACCTGGATGAATATCTATCGAATTTAGCTAATGATTACAACAAGGATTTACGCGAGCATCCCGATAATATTGGATTATGGTTACAATTTATTCAATTTCAGGATACTTATGCAGATAAATTCACTGCTAATATTAAGAGAAAGGCTTTAACAGAACGAAAAATTGCTATTTATGAGCGAGCACTCGAAGCAAATCCTACATCTATGGAATTAATATTGGGTCATATGCAATTATGTGCCGAAGTTTGGGATAATGACCAGCTGGAAAAAAGATGGAAAAAACTAACTTTTACTTACCCTAACCGATCTATAATATGGAGATATTATCTACTTTATTCCCAAGCTAGATTTTCTTCATTTTCTGCCACTCGTTTGATTTCCTTATATGATCAATGCTTAGATAACTTGTCGAATATAAAGGAGGGTAACTTAGTATCGCATGGCTGCGAATCTAATGCTGAGGAAGGAATGATAAAAATTTTCCTTCAAAAATGCTCTTTTCTAGCTCAAGTCGGTCACACTGAAAAAGCAATAGCATGCTTTCAAGCCTTAATAGAATTTAACTGTTTTTGCCCCAATCAAATCTGTGACACATCGACCCTAACAGGACGAGTGGCTTTTTTTGAAACTTTCTGGGATAGTAATATTGCGCGATTTGGAGAAGTAAACGCTAGCGGATGGCATGAATGGATGAAAAGTGTTGAAGAAAAGGTCAGTAATACGGTTATTACACCTAATATCCCTCGTATTTTAATTATTGACTTCATTTATATGATAGATTGAGCAATAAATTAATACTCTGTAACATGTCATGTGAAACGTAGCATACGATGCACCTAATTATTTACGATAAATTTACTTTCTTTAATTCCTTTGATCGTTATAAATTAGGGATCAAATTTCACTATCGATAAATCAAATGGAGAAATATCTAATTCAGATACTGAAGATGATGAAAGCGTTGTAAAGGACAAACCATTATGGAAAGCTTGGAACAACCTTGAAAAATATCGTAGAGGTAAAGGATGGTTACCGTGGAAGCCGAACCGACTGAAAGGAGAAACCGAAGATGATTGTGAAGACGTCGATCGATTAGTTTTATTCGATGACATAAATTCTTGCCTTTTTATCATCGCATCAGAAACGCTAAAATTAGAAATCATTATTAAATTCCTCCAATTTTTAGGAGTGCCGGTAATGTTACTCGAGGCATCATCACTTGAAGAAGACCTACGATTCGATCAGCTAACATATACTCATGTAAATCAAGTGCGGCTATGCCCAGGCTTTAAAATGCAAGGTTATCACGGATGGACCTTCATCAATGCAGAATCTTTACGATGGACCGATATGGAAGCATTTATCTCAAATATATTTGCACAATCGCTATCATTATTTAGTGCACATAATTACACAAGGCTAGCACTGATATGGATAAATTATGTTGCTTATAAATGCAAAGTAATCACCTGTAACGGGTTAATAAGAAGCAACCCAACACATCAGAAGTCGCAAATGGTTAAAAATAAGAACTTCGAAAAATTTTGCAAAAATTTTCTTAGACAATCATTAAACAGAAGCAATATCGAGATTTGGCTAGCATATGCTAGATTAGAGATGATCTTAGGCAACCTTGACTTGGCGAAAAGAATTCTGGAACAGGTCTTGGACATGTCAAAAAAGACAAATTCAATGGTATTTCTAACTGCTGTTATTAAGGCCTATATAGAACTGGAATTAAATCTATATGATGAATCCTTAAACTCTGTTATCACTGAAAACGTCCAAAATACGGTACTCAATGTAATATCCATTCTAGCTGATAAAGCAAAGGATTTTTCAAAATCAATTTCATCCACTACGTTGTCATCAACTGAAATTCTTCGTTGTAAAAAGTATATGAATAACATTAGGGATAATTTATTTTCATCTATAAATTCAGAAAATATTAATTCAAGTGTAGAAGAAAAATGTAAACATATTATTAATCTCACATTTTGCCATGCAATATTTGAATATCTCATAAACAACCTGGAATCTGCTTCTAATGTATTCGAATCGACAATATCATCAATTAAAGATTCATTTTTGCAATTAAAACTATCACAAAATATGTCAGCACTGAATTTTCTATTAGAAAAATTAACCGTTAATCAATTACTTCTCTACAAAATTCATACTGATACCACATATTGTTCTTATAATACGAAGCGCCAATTTAACATTGAAGCTCTGAATAGATACCCATACAATTTGGATCTTCTATCTACTTTTGCTAACAATGAAACGCAAATGTTTGTTATGGGACGTATGAGGCGTTATTTTGATAATGTAATCAGCCGAAGTTCATCATCGTTACCATGGCTTATCGCAATGCAGCAAGAAGAATTTAGGTTGCATACCTTTAATAACCAATTAAATCCAACTAATAATACGACTATAACGTCAGATGGGCTATCCTCCATTGATACTGGCATTAGTCATAGAGTGCGATCCATCTACGAACGTGCAATTGTTAGTCCTTGGACTAAACATTGCATAGCAATTTGGAGAGATTACATGCGTTATGAAGTAAGTAATGTTAAAACCGTAAATTTCTCGTAAGCCATATTCGTACATTCGATATTTCATCAGAAACGTGAAAATTTCAATTTAAAAGATTTAATAAAATAGCTTCTTGTTATTTACGCAAATTCGGTATATTTAGATGAGTCAAGGAAACGCTGCAAATGCCAAAGCAGTCTTTTATCGAGGACTTCAAAGTTGTCCATGGGCTAAGGTACAACATACAGTTTTAAAAACTGATAGGAGTTAAGAATGCCATTGATATGTGCTACTGCAATAATCATAACATGCCCTTACGTGATTGATACTAATAATAATGTAAAATCTGAATTTAGGATATTTATATGGATGGAGTATGTTATTTCCCGGAAGAATTTCAAAATATCGTAGATATTATGGTAGAGAAGGATATTAGAATTCGCACACCTGTCGAAGAAGTAGAATTACTAATGGAGAAGCAGTAGTCCAGAAGGAATTTCGAAATATCGTAGATATTATGATAGTGAAGGGTATCCGAATTCGCACACCTGTCGAAGAAGTAGTAGTACTGTTGATACCAATGTATATTACCCAATTAAAAAGTTACTGCTACTCTAATTACTCTAGAATCATCGTAATAACTTACACGAGTCAATCCTATTCTATTCTTATCATCTTTATAATGAAGGCTTGTGATTACATAAGTAAAAAAATCAAGAACGATGTAAATATAAAATTTTAATTTCAAATTATATTTATGACTAAAAGATAAATAACCTCAACTGCTTAAAAGTTAATATTCTGATATAAAATTTAGTAATATTAAAGGATTTATAAAGACATTTTCGATACCGGTGTGTGGATGCTGTGCATGAGAAGGTCGAGCTAAGTAGTAATCATAATCGTTTTTCTTTGCATTCGATTCCGAGTGGGTCGCTCCAGAGCTGAAGTTGAGTGTCTTAGATGGGGCAATGTGCCATAATTTATGATAGACTTCGACTACTCTATCCAAACTAAATGGCAATGATTGCTGCTTAATACGCTGCAGTGTTGTTATGACCTGAGTGATACTAAATAACGGTTTTGTAATTAATATATTATCAATTTTTCGGCAAAATCTATTTACTATTAATTTTGTAATAGTATCAACGGGTTTACGTACTTAGGCAAGTAAGCGACAACTGGTCTGCCAATCCGTAATACTTTCAACACAAACGGAAGAACATCCGATAAATCTTGTAGGTCTAATGCAACCTAATAACGTCAATAATTAAGTGTGTAAAATTAGACAAGATCAAACATACGGTATGAAGTTGTTAATAATAATATAATGGTAAAGCATTGTAACTGCTCGATAAGAAATACTACAAGCTGCCATGTATAGAAGCCTTGCAAATTATTGTGCCATCTTTCACTATACTGTGTATAAGCACTGTGCATTTTATGAGATATTTACCGCGTCGAAAACATCTGTAGGCATTGTAAGAGCCTTAATAACATCTTGATGAAAGAAATAAATATTATCTGGCCATGTCTGCAAATGGTTAACATTCCAAGATCCTTTCCATGCTTGCACGTTTTTTCTCGCAATCTCTAAATGACCAGATCTTACTTCATAACTATCGATACGGCCTTCATTACCAACTAGGTCCAGTACAGTACAATGAAAGTTAAATTACGGATATTATATTATATTATACTGTACGATAGTGAAGTTTACTACAATTGATTGTACCTCAGTGCTATTTTTAAACTGTAGCATACTTGTAAGTCGTACTGCATTCTTTAACCTTTCAAACCAATTTTATACAAGCAGACTATAAAGATATCTTTTTATCCGTAACTATTTCGTTCTAGTGACCTATTTCCAATATGCAAATTCTGCTCTCCTATGAGTATACAGTAATTAATTAGTTATATTACTGTCCGTACCTGCACGTGAGAGAAATAAAGTTAGTCCTCCGGATCCAGATCCAGATTCTAGAACCTTGCTACCACAGCCAATATCCATCATAGTTACCATAGCTGCTGCATCCTTAGGATAGGTAACGGTAGGTCCTCTCTTCATATGTAATATGTAATCTTCGAGAGTAGGTCTGTAGAAGAGTACTTGATGCGAAGTAAAGCTTGTAGACCTTTCATTGGTACCAACAATTTGTGCGTAAGGGATGATACCTAGAGGGGATGCAAATTGGCCTCCCACAGTTAGTCGAAACAGTCGTTTTCTACCTTTTCGATGCTCAGCCATTACAATTTCATCGTACTTAAATGGTGATTCTAAGCTAGCATCATTAATTGTATGAAGGAGATTTACACCGGTCGACATGATCCAGCTGCAACAACGACTAAAGCCTACATATTTCACAACTGGCAGCCTGAGCAATGAACGGTAGCAATTGTTCGACATTCTAGATTCCCTCTACTACTACTAATTACAGTATAATTAATCACTTACTACGATTAATCTATATCAACTACAATCATTTTGAATGTTAAGGTTGAGTATTTCGCTGCTTTGCGTCTACTATCATGCTGTTAACCGTTGATCAACGCACACCTTGCAGCAGCTGTACTAAAATTTATTCATTTTGCATGAGTATTTTCCTCCAACAGGGGACTCTGAGCTTTGCGCTGTCTCAGTCAGTCTGTCCTTCAGTACTTGTAAAGACATACACAGTACAGTACAGGCGTACAGTACAGTTCTGTAGTGTACAGTACTGTACAGTTTGCTGCTTTGCGTCTAGTATCATGCTGTTAACCGTTGATCAACTTGTAAAGACACCCTGTACACTGTACACTGAGTGTACAGTGTACAGGGTTGCCTAGAAACGTTTATACTGTTCTACGACTTAACGATGGCGCAATTATATGCCTAGTTAAGGAGAGTACAGTAATATCTTAAGGTAGCCTAAACCGGCTTTTGACTTGACAATGAAATAGTAATAAATCACTCGAATAAATATAATACAGCACACTACAGAGAAATTTGACAAGTCTATCACTAGACGTTCCACCTAATAGTACTGTACATGCAGACTTCTGGTGTATTCGTATCCAAACACTGTAGGTGCCTAAATTTTCTTCTATTCTGAAAGCTGTTACAATCGCAATTTCTCACTCCAGGAAAGTCGAGCTATGATGATTGCAATTACAATTAATAAAGCAGGAGCTAAGTTAATTAAGATGCGCGATATTGTTTATTCTAAATCAGCTGTAAGCACATTTGCATACGACTGACTTGTAGTTTCGGCGCCAACTTAACTGCAATCGTCGTAAAATGAACTTGCTAGCCAAAGCAAGACGGCTTTTAGAATAAAAAAAATTGAGCAATGCACATCATTACGCTGTACTGAATGTTGCATTATGCTGCACTTCAAAACTAGAAGAAGCCATGGTTTTAATTAAATATATAGATATTTTTATGTCCAGAGAATTAACGACTTGATGTCTACAAATCATGAAAGCCTGATTAAATTAAAGTTAGCTTAGAGTGTGCATACTATACTTTGCTGGCATCGTGCCTAATACTGCAGTCGTTAGAATATCGATGCTGAGGACTAAAAACATAACTTTAGCTAATTCTGAACGATCCTATTGTATTCAGTGCTGGCTGTACACTTATTTGCACAGTAGACGAGTTCTCTACCTATCATCTTTCACCTATCGTAAATTTTACTGTTGTATGTATAAACCTCGTGCAGTAGTTATTAATTACTTATTTAATCACGTAATGGACGTCATCACACTTCATTTTTCCACCTTAAAGAACAAATTGAGATATGCACTTACGATTGATAATGGAGTAGAGAAAGAATTTGCAAAGTTAGCATTTATCAGTCCGTTAAATTACTGTACAGCGCATTTTTCTTCATTTTTTGTTAATATGGTTTGCAGTACCATGTGCAATATGTGCATACACCTTGCACGATTATACATCATTAACCGTCATATCACAATAGCTGTAATTGTTATTACAATTTAATTATTTTAAAAAATACACGAATAAAGTTACTGATGCTACAAATTTTACCTCACTATTTAAACTAAATTATTTAACGTAATTTTTATGTTCGAAGGCTAAAATCTTTGTAGATCCTCCACGCCTTATGTTATTATTAGTCAAGGACTTGTAAGAAAAAAGAGGGGCGTATAAAACCTCTGCAAGTACGGTATAATTCAAGCGTAGATTTTTAATTATCCATGTACAGAAAGCTACGACTGTACTTAAAACGTCTAGTTTTCTACAGGCTCGCAGAAATAAATTTCCAGCTTAGTCTATTGACCCTTTTTATTACAGTACTGTACATAAAAGGATATTAAAAAACACGGAATAAATTAGATTCTTATTTACAGTACCGGACAGTTGGAACTAGACCGAATTCATTTAATAATACAAAAGCTTTCTTGTATGTATTAAGCTCTCAATGTTGAAGTTTATTATAATGTAATGATAATGATTTAATAACAATAGCTAGTTTTTAACCTTACCGACTGCGGCTGCATACTAATACAATCGTATTAATATATTATTATTGACAACCACATTGAAGGTCATTTTATATCATAATTATATACTGCTATAATTAATATGCCGTACCGTACGTTATTTGTATACAGATTAATATACTGTATACTATTCGTGTAGCAGTAGTAGAGTTTATAAGTAACAAGTAGCATTCAGGATCAGCTTCGACATACAGTAAATAAATAAAGTTAAACAAATAACGCTTAACCATACATAGCTGTTAATCAATATATTATTTATTTGATGTATAGTATATTGCTATCTGGTATAGATAGAGGGAAGTGTAAGCTTCGAAATTTTTTTTACACCTGCTAAAAATTATAATATCAACGTGAAGGTAGATATTGCATTGAAACACTACGGTAGCTTTTTAGTGTACGCGTAAACTGTTACTTGGTTTACAATTACATTTAACTAGTAAGCCGTTGAATATTGGAAAACTGATAGGGTAAGCTAATCAACTTGTAGTCGAATATTTCAATTAAACATTAAGAACCTTGCCGGATACTGAGAAGTTCCATGTAGTCCGTTGGATCTGTTGCGATCATATTTTGTGTGCTGCAGCACAAATCTGTGAAAGAAGAAAAAGATGATTTTAATTCAATCGATTAGATCCAGCATTTTATTATTGTTAACGATAGTACTTTTAAAAATCGATGTGAAAGGCTTCCACCCTTACCTAGCTGAATGTGGCGATGTTAAACCTAGACAAGAATTATACTATCCGGATTATAATATTTATCATAATTATAAAACTACCAAGGAACTTATAATAACCTTGGCTGATAATTTCAAAGACTATATTAGACTGGATTTATCTTATGTCTCTCGTTTAGGCGAACCACAGCTATTAGTACGTGTTACTAACTTCACTCATCTAAAAAAACAAAACATTACAAATTACTGGAGGAATGACAGTAGTAAAAAAAGAGTAAAACTTTTAATATCTAGCGGCGAACATGCAAGAGAACTGATTCCAACGGAAAGTGTCATTTTCTTGCTAACCAATATAACCAATGGATTAAAACATAGCGGTGATAAAAGGCCAATGGATAATGCTGCCTATCGCTTCAGTCATTACATTTTAACTTACGTAGATCTATTTATTATCGTAATGTTGAATCCTGATGGTCGCAAGTATGCGGAACGAACTCGAAATTATTGTTGGAGAGGTACTAGTACTGGAGTAGATTTAAATAGAAATTTTGAATGGCAATTTGGTGGAAGCGGCAGTTCCAGTAATAAGGAAGATGAAGAATATCGCGGTCCACATTCTTTCTCAGGTAAATTAAAATTGATACTTTCTATTTGGTCGATATGCAACATCAATCAGGTAGAGTTACATGTAGGGCAAACCTTCACCAATGAAAGTCGCAGAGCCGCAACCTAACTGTGTTGCAACTTGTATTTTTTATATCAAGTGCTAAATTTTGATGTACTGGTAAAATATTATGCATGCATGGTTCTAGGTGGTAAAACCACTTTAAGAAATTAGTATAAGCTTAACTAACAAAAATTATCTACGCTCCATTTGTCATAGGTTAATGTAATATTCTCGATAAAAATGATTTAATTCGAATAGAAACCGATAATTAATTTGATGCAAAATCTCTTTATTAAATCTAATTTATGACACCATAACTAAATATTCTTTACAGTTAACGAAATTAAAAATAATAAATGAATATGCAAATCGATGTTAATATGAAATACTATTATGCTAAGTAGAGCCTGAAATTGCATGTTAGTTCTGCATTTATTAAAAGTATTATAATTTTCAACTTAAACTAGCTGTTAACAGTATGACTATTATACCAGCTATGTGATATCGCCCTGTGCTAGGTAGCTATAGTTCGCTATTGCTTTCAAGATATCACCTCGTCCTTAGAGTTAGCTCATGCATATACCAAGTAATTTAGCTATATGTACGATTAGGGGTGTCGGAAGCTCGGTTTGTACAATATATCGTGTATAGGAGTTATACAAAGTCAAGGATTAAGATACATTACTCAATTACGAGCTCGAGGAGATGTTATCATCCCAGATATTTTACTTGAATTGATATAATGCGATACTAGTGAAAGGCTTAAACTTGATTTCAGGATTAATGGTAAACGTAATTGTGAATTTGTTATATTCCATGTTTACCTGTTTTTATGGTTAAATTATTACACAGATTACCAAAAATAATATGAAGTCTTTTTGTTTTCATTCTTTAATACTTTTAACGTCTTAATCAATTAGAACCAGAATGCAACGTCTTGCTTGATTTAACAAGTCAATACGAATTTGATGCTTTCTTCTCTCTACATGCTGGTATTAAGCATATATACGTACCATATTCCGGTAAGTATCGTACTAATTTCGATATAATAATTATACAGTAGTTGAATGAGAGATTTTTCTATCAAACGTGCTAGGTTACATTGGTCCCCCATACGATACTTATACTGTACCATAGCTAATTTTTTCTCAGTTTTTCCAACGTAGACCATGTCTTCTACGTCTAACACAAAAGTAATAACGATAAAAATGTCTTTCACAATTAACCAGTATGAACACAGTATGAAAGTGTAGTGAGTCGTTCTGAAATTGTACCCACGTCCTAAGTAATATCGAATGAGTTTCAAGCATAGGTTACTAAATTCTAATTAATCGATGGCACAGTGTGATTTACTACACTAAGCCAATTGCTAAATGCATAAACATATTAATGGTATTATTTTTGCAGACAGTATGTCCCAGAAAATAGGTCGAAAGCCCGCAAATATTAAAGAACAGCTGAAATTGGCCTCAATAATGGCTAAGAGCAGTGCTTCTAAATTTACATACGGCCATGCGTACGACTTAAATGACTATGCTGCTGATGGTACGGTGTTTGATTATATGGCAGGGAAACGAAATGTAGGGATAAAGATAAATGATTTAAAATAAAAATTTAATAAATCATTTTTAACTAGTAATACCAGTGGGTGCAGATAAATTTTAATAGAGGATATTATGAGGATAATAAAAGTTAGCTCGATGCTATCAATAGCAGCAGAGATATCGTGTAACTTATAGTAGTACGATATTTACTGTTAATATTTATTCATATCATATGAATAGATCCCCTTCTCATTCGCCATCGAGTTGTGGGGTAATGGTGATAATTCAAATAAGCGCTGCTTCGATTTGTTTAATCCTCACTCTCAAGATCTAAAGGTATTAGCCTACTAGGTTTATTACCTCTTTTTCACTTGCATTTTAAGCATTAGACACTAAAGTCACACCTTATTATCAATAATAGTTTCACAAGTTCTAATAAATAAATATAAAATTTTAACCTCTACGATATTTAGGCTGCTTTAGAATCCATTTATCCAATTTTTGTGGCTGGATTAACTAGCCTAATTCAAAAAAAGCTGCAAAGAAATCAAAACAAGCATCTTTTTGATGCAAAACTCAATTTATATGACAATAGCTTGCAAGTTCATTCACAAATGTCCGGCATGATTGATCAAGTAAACCAAGAAGAACAGAATTTTAACTTCAAGGTATGTATAACATGAGATGATTTATAGATTAGGAGAATCCTTTCAAGTTTAAATTACTACTACAGTATTATTAAATAATTTAAGCCAATGCTAATGTAAATACCCGTGATACAATGAGTTGATTGATTGCGAATCATCATACAGTATTGTTAGCTCAAAGGTTTAATGCACCAACGTATATTGCCTTAATTACATGTTATTACTTATCTATTCGTAATGAGCAAAGTGGGCATTCGTATAACTTACTGTTATACTGAATACATATCGTTATTATATTAATTTTATACTATACTGATAAATATACAGAAATTGTAAGGTATTATGGAATTCGAATTTAGTAAAAGCATACGTAACGTTTCTTTCCAAATGAATAGGTCGCCCAAGGATGGAAGGAATTTATAAATAGCGGCGTATATTCAGCAAATCATTTTAACACCTTCCTACTGTGTACCGCATTTATATTGATCATACTATTTGGAATTTATTATAGAGATAAAAAACGTTTTATTGTCGGCAAGTTCAAATACTGCATTAGAAAGGAAAAATCCAGACTTTGTAGATTGGGTAAAACTTGGTTTGGCTAAAATTTATTATTGCTTGCCTGCCAAATTTTTCTAATCCAATCATGTTATATTTTGGTACATATTGTCATATAAGAAGTTGTTACGATATATTGATTAATGTACATAAATTAATCCATACTTCTGTATAACATTTTGCGCGTATGTAAATAGAAATATGATACCATATGATAATTAGTATCTAATAAAGTTTTATATTCTTTGGTTTGACTGAAAGAGAAAAAATGCGACACTAGAGAGAGTAGTTAAAATTTTTGTATTAAGTCTATTGCCATAAAAATAGCATCTCGTTGCAGCTATAGTATACATGTATACATTTATTTCTGTGGATTGTGTCTTTTTGATCTATGGTATACTAAAGTTAACTGTAATGCAAAATACTGTACGTAGGAGTCGATCGCAAGAGCACTACAGATGTACGTGAAAAAGATTCAAGCAATGATACCAATGCATACGTGAAGATACGTAATTGTATTAACACAATTTGTAGCTATGTACAAATTGATATTTTACAATTCCCGTCCTTTAAAATCACAGGTATATACAGTATATATATATATGTATATACAGACAACAACTGATCCATCTTAATAAGTAGGCTCGTATGCATGTAAAAATTTATTTCACATGTGATAGTTAGTGATTTTATGATCTTCTAATTGTTATAATTTCCCCTAATCATGTTTAAGTGCTGTATTATATTCCAATAAGAATTTCTCATAACTGCACGGGACGATTAACTTAGTCTAATTGCGTCGTTAGTGACCAGATATAAAAATTGGGGCAGTGTGCTCAAAATCACCAAAACTACGAGCGGATAACGTATCCAGCTATCAAACATTACATCAACGCTCTTAGCTTATTTCGATTACTACAGTATATGATAGTTCATAAATTACTTAAGTGGATCATTTTCAAAATAATCATTCTATAATGCATTTATTTGATATCCATAATGCAATATATTTCTTTTCAATTTACAATGACAAAATGCCATCAAGATTGTATACTACTCTAATATATGAATCGACTTATCATCTCATAACATCGTATCGAACTTAGAACGTACAGTACACAACACCAGATAAAAATGTTCCGAGTAGAAAGAGTTATAATCCACATCATAAATTTGTAGAACAGCAGCTGATGGAATTTACGCATCATTAAGTGTATAACAACATTACCCACGAAAGGTAAAACGATTGTTCGGATATAACTTAAAATTAGACACCAATTGACCTGCTACACCAATAATATCAATACAAATGTCCAAAATTACCTTATAATACAACCTGACTAATTTTATACCTCATTCATTTCCACGTCGTCATTCTTTTCTTCCGTATTTGCGTCCTCTCTATCTTCAGTGACTTCGTTAGCTTTTTCTACGTCCATAGAATTATCATTTCCATCGTTATTTTCGTCCATAGTTTTCGTTTTGTCATCTATATCCTCCTGCAAATGTTTTTCTTCAGCAACATCCATAGCTGCTCCTTCGGCGTTACGTCTACGACGTTCTGCAATCAATTTTTGAATGTTTGCCTCGTGATCTTCTAGTTCTTTGAGGCGACTAGAATGCAGTTCTGTTCACAAGTAATTTATACAAAGTTAAGGAATGACATTCGTAGTTGAAATACTTCTTGCAATACAGAAAATACCTTGTATTTCTTTGTTCGAACTTTCTAATAGTTCTCGGGTTTTATCGTTATGCTCAGCAGGAAGATAAAATAACTGCGGAGAAGTTTTAGTTTTGATAAATATACCTAAATCATTGTAATAATCTTGCATTCTCTTTTCCTGCCAAATATTAGTAATAAGGACATTTGTAAGTGAAAGCTGTTTCTTAAAATATGATGAAAAAGACTAACCATTTCAATCCTTTCTAGTTTCCTTTCAATATCTCTCAACTCGGCTTGTTCACTTCTTCTTTTACTGTACAATTCGCGTCGTTCTGCTGTTATTTTTTCTTTTTCTTCTCTTTGAGCAGTTTCTAACTTCTCCTCAATGATTGCTCTTTTGATCTCCTAGAGAGTAATAACAAGAAAATAGAAATAGTAAGGAAATGCTTTGATTGAAAATTTTCCTGCAATTCGTATTAGTGCTTTGATAAGATAGAACACCTTTTCAGAGCGTTCTTGGGACTCATTTTTAAATTTCTGTAGCGTTCCCATTAGTAGAGCACCGAACATGCGACGATTCCTAAATACATGCCACATTCATTATAATAAAAGGTTAAGAGCTCAGAAATAGTAGTTTTCATTTATGTTCACATCCTATCAATGCGAATGTCCTTTCACCTTGCTTTACTTTTTTCATCCTTTAATTCGGAATCTCTCTGCAGACGCGAAACTTTTTGTTCTGTTACCACAACAGACGATTGAATCATGGGCTGATAACAATTGAGAAAAAATAATACTTTAATCTCCTAATTTATTATTATTATTTATTAACTTTATATTAATATCGGATAATAGAGTTAAATTAATCCGGATAAGAATCTATGAACTGATTAATCAAGTTAATATTATGCTGTAATTCCAAAGTCACATATCTACTTTATTTAATTTATATCCTCGATATGAATGAGATATAAAATGATGCAATACTTTATCTTCCTCATCATCTTCATCCTCGTCTGCTTCACTATCCGATGATCCTTCGCCTCTTCGTCTGTAGGAAGACCGTCGACCTCCGCTGAACGAAATATAGCAATGTATAACAAGTTTTAAAGATCGATGGGTAAAAATATCCAAAAATTTCATTGAGGTTTACGAAAATTTATTTGCTGCAATAGTTTTTAATAGCTAGTGTTGAATATAACTTCTTTTCAAACCTGTTATCCGCACGACGATATTTGTTACTGGCATCGCTATAAAAATGCGCAAGATAACGCAAGGTAAGTTGATTTTAAACATAGCTATTTTTTATTACTATTATTGTATTTTTGCATACTCTAGTACCGTGATACTCTACTAGTAGATCATAAACACATTACAAGGATCGAGGCACGTTGCATGCCATCTATCTCAGTAGACGCTGAAACTAGCATCTTTCTAGAGATTCAGCAGCTACCGCCATTGTATGATCTTACTGCTTGTTTACCGTACATCTCAAGGACTGTAAAGCAATAGAAAAGTCAAACTAGAGTATGCGAGCCCGATTTGAGAACTTTACGTACAGTACATTAGCATAGTAGCCTAACAGATATACGGTACATGTGTGTGTCGTCTAATACATTGCAATACTTATGAAGCGGACGTTACAGATTCAATAAGGCTAGCTAGAGAAGATTTGTGTGACTCTAAAGGCGCAATCGGTGTACGTATATACTGGCAATATTATTACCTCTCTGCGAAACTCCGTTTGCGATTATCTCCTCGCTGCATACCTCGTCGTTGAAATTGCCTACAGAAGTAAAGACAGTTGAGATCCGTAAGTTATAGAGTATTATTACTATTCTGGTATACATGTTTCTCTGTTTTAGAAGTGAAGTATCATAGTGGCGGAACTTGACCATCTATTATATTTCCATCAATTATAATATTGGCTATGAAATAGTATCGAAGAAAAACTAGTTCGATTCTTGCCTAGTACAGTATACTGTATATCGTACTTATTAAGTTAACAATGGCGGATATGTTATAGTACCTACCGCCACCGTGTTTAACTTGCAGAGAAAAAATTTATTTTCTAATCACTATACTAATTGGGATCAATTTTCTATCCCAGGCAGGTTGGTGAGCGACGAAGCTTAATATGAAACCAAAAGACAAAGTAGGTTGTAGAAGTCCACGTTTAGTCAAGCTGAAAAGTATATGCAGTGTCACTATAATCAGGGATAACTGCAGTACAGTAGAATAAAAACTAAATTTCCTAATGAATACAGCATGAGTGTATTGCATCGTTCATTTTCCTTATCGATTTCTTCAAAAGTCAATTACAGGATGGTTACGTTATTACTGACGTAAAAGCAATAGTACAGTACAGCGGCCAGTTGAAAAGTACAAGAAGTAGCATCTCATTGCCCAGCGAAAAGGAAGCTTTAGATTTGAACATATTAATAATGTACTGTACGACAAATTACCCAAATTGATCCGTTTCATGTTATCCTAATTCAGAGCATGCTTGTTTACAGAAAAAGCAGAATTAATCTATATCTTATTGACATGGAAACTATTTCGCGGAATATTCAACTGACGTCGGGTAAATAAAATCTTCAGGAGTTGGAAATAGCGCTGTAGTCTACTGTAATGAGTGGTAGTCATGGATTCTTTGACATTAAGACAACATGCTGTAAATTGATTTGCAAGTTGTAATCTTTTAACACTGCAGTGAAACAATATTGTAATAATACCTCATTTCAGATGGGTCTCTACCAGTTAGTTTTTTTATATTTTCATCGACGGATTTAATCCTTTCCCTTAAGACGCTTGCTTTTTGTTCTAATTCTGATGCCATCATGCTGCTTCTCGTATGTGCTTGTGGCTTTGCTTTCTCAGTGTTGCCAGTTAAAAAAGCATGTCACTGTCCAGTACTGGACCGTACTAGTGTACAGTACATACTGTACAGTACGCTGAACCGTGGACTGTAGTCTACAGTACACAGTACTAGTAAAAGAGCCTCTCTCCATACTGTACAGTATTGCTACCTGCTGTACTGTACCCTGTACTACAGTAGTAAAAGAGCCTCTCTCCATACTGCTACCTGCTGACTCCATGGCAGCTGCAAGAGCTTCAGCCTACCGCAGGGTACTCACACTCTCACAGTAGTAGTACTATACGCTACAGTACTAACTACTGTGCTGTACGGTAGTACGAACTCTGTATCTTTTATTTTATCTCGCTGTGCACTTTTACTACTCTACTGTACACTAAGTCTGTAGTACAGCGTACAGCATAGCACCTACTGTACTGTACTGTATGGGCTACTACAGTACTGTATGGGCTACTACAGTACAGTACATGCTATCTCGGTCAACTTAGTTGGAGTCTGTATCCGGGTCCTTAATTCATTTGCCGATGCTGCCTGCAGTGTTGTGCAATGTGCAGTGTCACAGTGTCACAAACTACTAGAACTAACATCGGTTCGGGCTGTTAAATTTGTCAAAATCCATTCACTGACACCGACTGAGTGAGTGTACAGTACAGTACTGGGTACAATATTATACTGTAGCGCACAGTACACTGTACTGTACAGTATAATTAATTAATTAATTAATCCCTTAATTAATTACTATTACTGTATTTAAACTTATCATAGTACTGTACCGTACGGTACAGTAAAGTAGACAGTATACAGTATACTACAGTATAGAATAGAATCGTTAGCAATGATAATAATAATAATAAATAGTAATATTATTAAATGCTAATTTTGCTCAGGCAATCCGTTTTTAAGCCCTACAACGAGAGAAATCAATCTATAGTTTAAAGTGGCTATAGCCGTCAAAAAGGTACGGGAGAAATCGGTTTACCTTATGCACGTCGAGGGCTGCACTACGAGAAAATGTTCGCCTATCCAAAGTTAATTACTTTATCTGCATCAAGAAGCCATACAGCCACCAAGGTACGCTTATACATCTACTTCTAATGTACTGTATGACAAGTATTAGTCATGAAATGAGTTCTATTTTTATGAAACAAGTCGGTTCCACTACTGCTATAACTAACTATACCAGTTTAAGTTTCGTTGCTTCTAAACTTAGGGCAAGCGTAGCTAACTAAAAATGATCTAATTATCACATTAGCAATTTGAATCATGTACGAATCATTTAAATTCACGATTATTACTTTACATCATTCTACTACTACCGCTCAAGTCACACAATAAATGTTGGCATAGTGGTATCAATTCGAATTGAAATAGGAATATCAAGTAAATAGTGTATAATACGTACAAACGGTATATGGTGTTGCTGTGAAATGACTACATATGCCGTATCTCTAACTACGCGTATATCAATTCTGACATGACAGCATTTGACTGGCAAATTACAATCTGCTATTTCTCATCGCCTGTTTTATTCTTGGCTGAATTACGTTTTCAACAGGTATGAAAATACATTTCTTAATTATGGTACTCTAACTTTATTATCAATTTGCAAGTCTGAATTGCTTCGTGTATGTCTTTGTATACTGTACAGTACACTTGCGGTAGTATTCAGTATTTTCAAACAGTATTTGGCGGTTGGCGTAACTGTAAGCAGTAATATGGTACTTGGGGAATAGTATAACCATACTTGGGTAAAACTGGCATTAGGAATACTATACGCATTTACTGATGATACCCTGAAATGTAACCAATATTGAATATTGAGTAACTGAAAATTGTTATATTGTACAACTAGAGTCGACGAGAATAGAATAAAAGACGTTGGACCAGATCGGTAAGAACAATTCTGACTTGCATTACAAACGTATTACTTACACAAAAGTCTTTGATAACCTAGTTATATAAGCATATGTACTGTACTTTTAACTGTTATCTGTGAGTATTACAAAGTTCAGAAGTATTTATTGCGCCAGATTTTAAGAAGAACGCTCTGTGTTTCCTTAATTATCGTTCGTTGTATATATACGAATGTAGACTCGTACTGTACTATGCCATAGCATGTGCTGTCTTGACTAACCTTAACTGCAAGATACTGTGGGCATGAGGCCATCAGAATACTATATGATATTGTACCGTTGTATTCATATTGGATGGTTTGATTATCATCCATCGGCCATATTTTCTAACAATTTCACTATGATTTTGAAGAGTTGCAGCGGAATGGGTTTTACGCTGTGGTGGGTCTGTAAAATTTGCAAATAAAAAGTGGCTTAGTGACTATAATAGCCTGAGTGATGGTCCTCGTGCTTCTTTCATGCTCGAACATATCGATCTTAATGAAACTACTATTACTGACGAAGGATTAAGACATGTTACATTTCTTAAATATCTGAAATCGATAAACCTATGCACATGTCATAACGTAACCGATATTGGAATGCATCATATCAGTAGCCTACAGGAATCTTTGATTAAGTTAAATTTAAATGGTTGCAGCTCTGTCACGAATGCCGGACTTTTAAGCCTTCGTGAATTAAAGTAAGACGTAAACGATTAGATTATTGATAAAATTCTAGTCATTACATTAATGCTTACGTAGAAAATGTAATATCGAGGACAAATTTTACCAAAACTCTCTAATTGTAAAGGTGCTACTGCACGTCGTATAGTGACATCATTGAGTCATAAAGTATGCGTTACAATATTAGTTAACGTGAGAATATATCTTCTATCTTCCTTTTTTGCTCAGGCTGTTAGAAGAGTTAGACATTAGAAATATGATGAGTGTAAAGGATGAAGAATTGGTTATTGCTGAATTGAAAGCAAATCTGTCAGTATGTGAAATTTTATCAGGTGATGTATCGTAATTATCGTCTATTACTGAGTCATTTTGCCTACTTATAATTGATAATGTAATGATAAAAAAATTGTTTTTGTAAAGCCAAGTATCTTTGTTATCTAACCTAATAATTAACTTTAATGTAAATTCTTCAGTTTTTGTATGTTTCTAACAATTACGAACAGACTCAGCTACGACGCTTCCGTAGAAATATGTGTATTATTAAGTTTGCATTGTTATGTAGATTCCAAAATAAATTTAAGCAATCCATTTATTGAAGATTTCATGATCTGGATTAATCTAATTTAATCATTTCGATACTGCAAATTTGTCAAGTTTAATCAGCTACCGCTGTGATCTGGATAAGAATATGCTAACTCTGGTGTATATATACTTACTGCAATTATAATTACTGATCTACTACCCTTCGCTCTGCTGGCGGTTAAATTCTGTTGTCAATTTAGTAATTACTTGCCGAGATATTTGCTATTCTTATATTCGCAGACTTCAGCAACCGCAACTATTTTATTAATTTCCTTTACTATGGTAACGGTTCAATTGTATTCACTGTATATATACGAGCGTATATAAAAATTTCTAAGGATACTGGGACTATAAAATGCAAGTAGAGAATTGTTAATACGAAACATGTATAAGAATTGCAATTGCATATTTCTTGCGTCACTCTTGAATAATTAAAGTAATATCAATAGAATATGACGCTGTATACACAATTTATTTTGGTTAGTTGATTTTAGCAAGTGTCGTAAGTTATGCATGCAATTTATCGATATTTAAAGAGTAATATCTTCTGTGTAAACTTCATTGCGTGTAACAAAGGTTCCATCATCCTTTTTTTGATGCATAACCGTAAATTTGCGTCAACCATATGCATTACCTCATATATGGCAATATTATATATTCGAATTACTGTATATCTTAACAGATTGCTAATACGCGTACAAGGTCGTTAAAATCAGTTCAAAATCAAATTAATTAATTAATTATTCAGTATACGTATATGTTCAATTGCTATGTAGGCTCGAATAAAATACTGTATTACATGTATAAATTAATGTAGATATCATCAAAATTTGGCATATACGCGTACTACTCAGTATGCAAGTACACCTGAACGTACTACAATTACGGTAAATGTTCTTTTTAGCAAAGTGAGTAAAGACTTTCATGTACAATATCATACTTCTGGCATCCGAGAAAGCTTGCAATTATTGCCATACTTTGTCTGGTGCCTTGCAGGTTCACTTAGTATTAGCTGTAGATTTACCACCAAAAAGTATCACTTACCTACATACTAATTTTCTTCTCAAATTTTACTGTATCTTTCTGGAGGCATCACAGCGATTGCCATTCCAGCTTGCTGCATGAACGGTACTGTACAGTGTACATTGATCTTGTAACAGTACAGTACAGTACGGTATACTATTTGTACAGTACAGTGCATACAGTACAGTAAGATACGTATACTGAACTTGTGCAGTACTACTCTTAAGGTCTACTGAACAAGTGTACATGTGTACATTTGGATATTAAAGACCTCTCTCTAGGCTATTTAAAGCAGTAATAGATTGAAAAGTTGTTGTCATTTTTATAGTACAAGTACATAAATAACGATTCAAGAATGCGATCGAAAGGAAAAATCGACTATGGTGATAAAGTTATAATAGAAAAGGGAGATAAATTTAAGTATATAACCATAAGAAAAGGGAGGTAGGTAATGTAAGATACTTATACATATATGAACATATATACGTACATAGGACATAAGCTATTGTACCGATAGTTGTGTCGAAATTAAACTACTTGTGTAGCCGGAATGATGTATTCTTGTAACTGCGATGTAAATAAGCAATCTCTAGATACTCATGTAGTACAATATTATGTACTGTAACTTAGAGCCAGGAAGCTCTTAAACTTCATTTCTGGAACTTGCATATCCTGTACACTTTATGAGCGCAAGTAATCATTGATTGCTGCATGAATCCTACTCAGGTTTACGATTAACATTTAGCATTTAATATACGTATTGCCTATTCCGAGCAGACTTTCAGACCTGAGTCATGTACTACTGTACTAGAAGAAAAGCTTCTAGTAGCCCATGCCTGAGTGCACGGTTGTTCGCTCAAGCTTGGACATTTTATGGTTGTACATTGGCATTGTGAGCTAGTATAAACGGTGAATATAAGCACAGAACGATTTAGTTAGAATATAGATAGCACTGTGCAAATGTTGGTATCTTTCTATTCAATCTCTTTACCTCTTAACCTGTTGACTGCGGCACTACAGTAACTGTAGTTATATACAGAACCGTCCTACGTGATATACAAGTACGAATATTCACAGATTATATAATTATAATCATTTATAGTGTAATTATTTATCAAGTAACCCATTCAGGCCCTTTTCTAGTAGATTTTTCCATTGTCGTATCATCTATAATTTACAATCTCACTAGATACACAAGTAGCAAAATTGCAAGTTGAAATGCACTTTAATTTGTACTACTACTTGAAGTCATAACTGGACTCGAAAGAAAACTATTCCTTTTCACTATAATACAAAACTGTATCATGCACATACGCGTGCGGTATATCTACGTGCATGATGTATGGCTACGTTACCTACATAAAAATAAACATGTAAATTAAACATTCAATATCCGTGCACAAAACGTATATCCTCTTGTATGGAAAACTTACTCATATATCATTCGTTTTACATCACTATAATTTGTAGTCAGGTTTGTTTAAAAGCATTTGCTCTATTAGATAGCTACTACAAACTCAAGATCTTGCTCTAACTAATCTGATTTAAGAGTTATATTAATTTACATAATCTATGTGACTTAAAAACTAAAAATTATCGTGCATTTGCTGATAGATAATATTAAATAATGTCCGTTCTAAAATGTATTGCAGGAAGGCGTGCATAGACAGGCTTAATTTTTATTTAGACAACGCCGTTGGCTGTTATTACAACACCACGTTTGATGTCCGAAATGATCATCTTTATAAGCTTCATTACGAAGAAATTTCATCATCCACTAGCAAACCCGGTAAGAAGTCAAGCTTGCTATACCTGTGGTAATGTTACGATCTATTATGCGTACAGTACTACGGCCTTAAATACTAACTGTACAGTGCTCCCTCTCTGCAATGTTTATCTACATAAAAAAAATAACAGAAGTTTCATATTTTATACGTTAAAACTAAACAATTAAATTTCCGAAATACGTAATAGCTGTAATAGAAGGTATAGATAATAGCACATTAGCAGATGATCCAAGCTCACAAAAGCTATCACGTAGCCAAATCGAAGACTATAAGAAAAGTGGTGTGATAGGAATGGTAAGCTGTGATACTTAAGTTTATTGTTAAACAATTTTATTAGTTGCAACCTTATACAAGTTCCCCAAAAATATTTTAATAAAGTGGGAGCTTACGAGATCTTAGCAAATTTGTATTTTACAACTAATGATCTATAATGTACAAGTATAATTTTAAATAAGATGGGAATGATATCGCAGTTATTAACTGACTATGTATTATTATAATGTTTTAATTTATTAGGACCTTGTTGAGAAGCTAGTGAAGAATAGTGCTACCTTTGATGCAAAAACTGAATTTTCTAAAGTAAAGTACATTAAAAAGAAACTTAAAAAGTAAGAGCTAAAACGCTGTAAAGTTGTATCTCGTAATTTTTTAGCCTGGAAATATGAATTACTTTATTGTGAAACACTTCTTAGAACATTTTAATGAAAAACGTATCTCTTATAACTGATAAATTGACATGGCGAACTACCGCACTAAATATATATAGGTATATATATATAAATCTAATTTAACGATGGATAATTTTTGTTTGTAAAACTACTTTCAAAGGTATTCACATCGTATCATCATTAGATGGCCAACAGCAAGAATTATTTGCCGTAATTACTGGAATCATGCCCCCAATAAAATATGGTCTGAATTAAACAATCCTGAAATTAGAAATGCAATATAAGACTTGTTGTCTTGCTTATTTAATTGAATTTCACCCTAACTTGTGTCTGCCCTTTCTTAGTCATTTACGTTACGATACATTGGCACAGCTCCTAACTATGGCAGACGTTAAAGCGAAATCTAAGTTAGTAATTGCTGAATCATGTCAGGGCTTGGTAACGGCTGCTGTTATGGAAAGAATGGGAGGTAATAAAAAAGGAATTAATTCGTTGATTGCACAGTTATACAAACAATTTTACGCTATGAGATGGGTATCTTACGAAAGATTTCTTTAATTAATAGGTGAAGGTGTTATCATTCAGGTACATGCCGGTGATGTTCCGACAGTTGGGTAAGAATGTTAGGATTCGGTTATGGATTAGCTCCAAAGTTGTCTACATGCGTTTTACTGTATGAGCTTCAACGTCAAAGTGATAGAGTATTCTTGATAATTTTGCAGATATTCCATTACAAATTGTAATTTTCCACAAGCATATATGGATATGATCTTATATCTATCGCTACGTAAAGTTAACAGCCAAGAATCTGATAATATGACGGGTTTATCAAGTAAGCCAGGTAAGATTTTCATACAGTACTCATGAGATACTCACGAAACATGAAATACCCGCCTGACATAATATGGACAACACTTTCTATTTCAATCACAATTGACATCAATTTTAGCTGATAGTGATAATGAAAAGCAGGATGCGATAGAAAAAAAATTAGCAATGTCGACAGATCCTGCTAATGATACAGACTCTAAACAATTTTCGGTTTGTATTGCAAGAATTTCTTCAATCTGATTTATACCTACAAAATACCCTAATTTATTCAGTATTTACAGTAGCATAATAACCTGAATCACATTAACAGTTTATCAATTAGTTCAGCATAGAGTTAATGGCATTGTTCTGGAATTACTGTTAAACAGTACGATTTAACATAATACGTTAAAATGTATATTTATTTGTATTAGCTTGATAAAAATCAACGAATTCGTATGGAGTTAGAAGCTAAGAAACACCTATCAACTCATGATTTGGACGGGTATTATACGCGATCTATGCATATTACTAACCTAATTACCAGATTTTCTTAATAAATTAAAATTTGAATGTTATAAATTATGGATATTAATTCGTTGTTAATTTCTTCGTACTCTTCATATTTTGGAGTACGACAGTGAATTTAAGTTGAAAATACATTCTTTCAGGCTAATCATAGCTACAAAATTCGATCCTTTGCCAATTCTAAAGTCCTTGATAAAATATATTGCCCCGTCACGACCATTTATCATATATTGCTTTTTAAAGGAGGTTTGTTACTCAACACTATCAAATTCAGTTCTTTCGTAAACAATGTCATACCAGTAATATTTACATCATTTCTTGGTTCAATATACTAGACTTGATAATTCTAGTTTAAAGGCATATATTTATCGATAATTAGCTAGTGTTTCGTATTTTTCTGTAGCCTCTAGCAGAATGTTACGTCTACTTGCAAGAGCAGCAGCTAGCAGTAAATATTCAGCTAACAGAAACATGGTTGCGAGAGTATCAGGTAATCTAAGAATCAGGAACAATAATTTATTACATTACATAACACATGTTTATTTAAATTTATCATAAACAGGTTTTGCCGGATCGAACTCATCCTTTAACTATGATGAGTGGTACTGGCGGTTACTTATTAAGTGGAATTAAGATTGATTCTGATTGTGATAAAAAAGACGTCATAAACAATGAGAATGTCAAAGATAGTACAAATATGGATAACGAAGGAAAGGCAGATTTAAATATAGTACACAGTGATACTAAAAGTAAAGATAATTATAGTATTGAGAGTAATGCACTTCGGAATAAAAGAGAACTAACTGAAACAGACAATGTTGAAATGGAGGCCAAAAAGATAAAAACAACCAGTAAAGATTAATTTCAGTACAAGAAAATATTATAGTGATCATTTTTATTCAAAATTTTTTATTAAATTTTTATGTTTGTCGTTATTATTTAAGTAAATTTTTAAATAAAGATCTATCACATTGAAAGATATTCAATACCCATTGTTGATTAAAAGTTTTCTAGGATCGTTAGGCATAACGCTAACGGTTGCTTCACCGCAACCACAAAGTAAACATTCCATGCCATAAATCTTGATAACAATATAATGAAAAGTAACTTTTAGTCGCAGTCAGCAGAGGCTGAGTCTTGCACGAATGATAAGTATGTGTATGTTAGATTTTAATAAATAAATTATAGTAGATTAATAAAGCTATGAAGTTAAAATGTTACAATGACATGATTACAAAATACAATCTAAATATATACTATTATAGCACGTTAAACTTGGCTGTTAAAGCGAAATATCAGTTATATACGATACAGTAGGCTAAGGTTGCTAAGGCAAAAATATGTACTGCAGTAACTTAATAGTTTTCACCTGATAACCTTCCTCTACTTGAAAAGTGTACTCATGGTTGGCAATGACGTGTCGGCAATTAGGACATATATCTACAATATACATTTTTAATAAAGATATATATACATATATATATTAATCAAAGAAAATAATACTATGCGAATAACTACTGTATAAATACAGTTATAACTAGTTGCAACTGGCAAGGTTTCATCATCCGGCTGAGATTCCACCTAACAGGCCTATAATAATTAACTTAATCATAACTAATGTGATTGTGATTTTTCATTTACCGTACAATCAGTCAATTTCACTAGCAATAATTACGATTTAATTTGATGCATCAACTATTATTCAATGATGTCAATGATTAATTCAGCTCAGCTTAATTTTCTCAGGTACAGCACTCTTACGTTGATACTTGATTACTTCTGTTTGATCTTCTTCCTCTTTCGATTCTTTATTACAAGTTTCAATCAGTGTCCTTTTCTGACAACTACTACAAGCTTTAAAGTTTAAAAAGAATGATCCAGTGTCGAGGCAGCTATTCCCCTGTAATTAATACGACAATCAATTGTCTTTGGTTTCACGATAAGTATACGTATATTAATCAGTAGTTTGCTATCTTAGTAAGGCGGATGAAATTTCTTTCTTTTTATAACTACAGTATAGTACATACGTACACTTTATCCTAAAGTCACTACTTTTACAAACCGGCGCAGTATATATATAGATACTATAGTAACGTGTATAATGTATATTCTACAATATGACAAATCTTATTGGTTTCTGTCCATGTAGATATTCTGACGTTATTAGAATAATTTAGATAAAAACAAATCAAAATTTTATTGCAGACATCAGATAAGTCTGGTAGAAAATACACGGCTCAGTCACTCATGTGTTATCAATTACGCTGCACCGATGAATTAACTGAATTAAATTGTTAATTGTACCAATTTGGACATTCTACAATAGTAGCTAGCCAACAAGTACACCCGAAGATCCTGCAAACATTTTAGAGAGTGCATCATCTACAGTACTGCATACTTAGTGTATAGTATACAGTACAGTACATTGCACAAGCTCAACATACACTACTGTGCAGTACAGTCTAGTGATTAACCTCAAGTTTAATATTCTACACATTATCCTGACTTAAAATATCTGAAATGCGCGTATCAATCGATGATAAAATAATTAAAAATTAAAATAAATCCTACCCGATCAGGAAATGGAGTAAAAACACAACGGTTGCACATAACGTTGCAAATATGCCTGTATGATCCAGCTAAATGGTTTAATTGTTTGCATGTATTGTACTGTATGTCGTACACTATCGTACACTTCCGTTCCGTACCTACTATCCAGTACAACACAGTAAACACACGGTTTCGTAAACAACTCTTTCATTTCACTTCACATACTATACAAACTACTGTATTGTGTTCCAAATTAGGAACCATTGATACGACGTACCGCAGCCGCATGGTAAGTACAGTAGTATTGAGTAAATACCGACAAGGTAAGATTTGCACTCTCCTACTACTATATTTGAATTTAATTTAGAGAATTCAGAATTCTAGATACTGAGATTAGATTAAGGCTACATTGTAATGTGTGGTACATTAAGGGGATCTCAGGAATTTTCATGATTCATAAACCATATCACATCACAACACTGTATCATTTATTTACTATTACGGTTATCTTATTGCGCGAAATTCATTAAGTACAAGTCTAAATCATCTTAGACCAGTATCATTACGAGACAGTTTGATTCTAAAATACCATACAACGGGTGCAATGCAATATCTATGGGCAAAGCATCAAAGTTGGTACAGCATAGAATAAAAGTACTACATTGAACATCTGCTCTTTTAGACAATAAATATCTAGATTTCAATCCATAAGTATGCTATTACTTGCTTATGGAGTAGTAGTAACTCATGAAGTGAATTACGCTATACTATAATCACGTGTTTATAAACACCAAATTGCAAAACTGATATAATAATTAATGACAACCTATGTTATATATATATATATATATATATATATTCGATACCTTTATCTGTACGCTTTGCAACGAAAAGCTGCGTATAATACTGGTATAATTTCTACATATTTCACGCGATACTGACTTTAATTAAATAGCTTATACGTGTATAACAATTTTAAGTACATAGTAATAATAGTCGTTATTTTTGAGGAGTATCATTATTTACTAACGGCCGTGCATAGCGTTCATATCAATATAACTAGCAGTTGTAGGAGTAGGAACATCAATAAAACTAGGCTGTAATTATTGTAATAACTAAAGCTGAATCTGGAACGATAATGCTATTGAAATCAGATCGAGATATTTAATCACTGCACCACTTTCTTTAAAATTACTAAACGTTATACTGATTACGGAGACATTCGATTTGAATTCCAATCTCAGTCCTTAATTTTCGAGCTGTGTCGTGTGCCGTTTTGAGATGAGTCACATTTTTATTATTTCTGGTTTCCTTCATTAATAATTCAGTAGTGACTTTTAGCTGAGCTAAGAATTTTTCATACTGAGTTCTCATTGCCTTATGCAAAATTTGCAGTCTATGATTATCTTCAGCTAAAGTTTGAAACTGCATCTTTTTCTTTATACGATGGTTACGACTGTGAATTCTATTTCTTTCGCGTCGTAGGCTCTTTTTAACTTCAGAACCACATGCAAGATTGGAGCCAGAATTTTTGTTCGCTGACCTTTGATGATGTTTTTTTTCCTATGATAGTAATTAATTTACGTATATTTACATTTACAGATATTTTATTCTATGAGATAAAAAAATTCTAAATTACATGTCATTAATTTTTCCATGATTAATGGTTCTAGAGGTTATGATTATACTAGTTTCAGATTTTAATAATAATTTTAAAACCTGACTTTCTTTCGAGCTATGTATCTCGCAAGCATTCATAGCTGAATTCCCCACTGTGTACTTTATGAGATCATTTGGAGTTCGCACTACACTGCATCGTTTCCCTTTCGCTTGTTTAATTTCACAGCCCATATTAACAATTTTTTTCTTATTTTTTTTCGGCGGCCAATTTTCCTTCCCAATCGATATGTGTTTTGCAAAGGCCTTTCTTTGACTTTCACTATCCGATTCAATCAAATTATTAATCTTGATATTTTTACTCGTCGGTATCAGAGCGGAGACTTGCTCCACCTTCGGCTTTTTCCTCTTTGCTTTGGTAGCTATGTCTGATTTAGCGATTTTGAGTTGCTCGTTTTCGTGCTTACTGCGCTTGATTTCATTTAAAGGATGAGAAATGTATGCATTATCTAGATCTCTACTTTCTGGCATGGGAGATTGAATATTACGAGACGACGCTAAGTCAGCAATTTTCAGTTTTCTTTCACTACCCTCGATGCTATTGACCATTTTCCGATTCTCTTCTTTATCTTCATACTTTTTGTTAATAATTGGACGCAGTTTGAACGCATTATCAAAAACTACTGGATTATTTTGCAGTGTGATTGTCTTGGAATCTAGTGTTACATTTTTGGCATCCTTGCTGACCGAGGTCGTTCCGGGCTTAATTTCGTGGTTTCTAAGATTATTGAGATCTAATGCTAAATAAATATTTAGATTGCTTAAATAATTTAGTCAGTACTAACTTCAGAGCATCCACTAACATATTCATATTCCCCATAAAACTACGCCCTGGAAAAGTGAAATAGTTTATAGGAAATATTCCAGTGACTGTTCACTATAAAAACATAAACTTAAAACATTATAGTAGGTGCGAATTAATATTACTCATAGGTTAATTTTGGTGCGTATAGCTTCAAATGGAGTAAATATTACCTTTTAAATCGACTGGCACTGCATCTTTTAGGGAATCACTGGTAATCACTGAATCTTTCGTATTAGATACCAAACCAGTCATAAGATCACTGATAAATGATAACCAATAGCTAACGTTAATTATTAATTAGTGCCAGCAAGAGGTTCGCTTACTAACTCTAAAACTGACTACGTATATTTTTGTAAAAATGCAAGCTGTATGCAGTTGATGAAGATCAAAAAATATGATAGGCATCTTGTGATTAATTCCCAGCTTTTGTATCAATGTAAATGTTCTTTCTTGGTGAATCTCGTTATATAGCTGACTGATAGTATTACCAAAAAAATATAACTAGAAATACCACGTCAGCGACTATGTGGTAGAAAGCTTCTGCTGTATATTCTATTAAAACATTAAGATAAATTAATAGTGGTATGGAGAGTTTTTTACTTAGATTCTTCGTAATCTGAGAACAATGGTGGCATAAAAATATCGTGTCCTTTAAGCAGGTCATCCCCAAAATCGACTAGGTATTGATTATCTCCCGGCGTCTGTGAAATAAAAATGACAAGCATTAGTTTTGAGTATTAAATTTAAATCAAGTTTAGAAAATAGCGAGAAGAATGAAAATTTCTTATTTGAATTGTTCTATCACTATATTGGAAGCTCTAGTGTTAATGAGAATAAAGCATCTGCAATGCATCATCATTTTTACTCCGGAAACATCTCTGCAGAAACTATGGTAAGGATTACAACTCCAGAAGCTCTTTGGCATTGTAATGCTATTAATTAGGTTCATACCCTGTATCATTTACGAGAAGATTAACGTTTATTTATATTTAATACTACTAAGGACAATATCAGTTAATATTTACCAAAGTCTGATGTAACTTATGATGCAAGAATAGATATCTACCTTTCATAAGCATTTATTACGACAGCAAGACAATTCTGAAAACAGATAGTCTCTTCATTTCAATTAACACATTTATTATATATTAAATGTTAAGGCTACTTTACTTCTGGTCTAGTATACTCTTCGATAATAGCTTACAGCTATGGATAAATTATTTACTATTAATATTTACTCAAACTTACATCGTACGCGTAAGCTGTTTTCCATATTTCAGGATCACCATGAACTAGAAAATCTCCATCCATGACTTATGAATTTACCATTAGATTGTTAAGGTTATGAGATTTTTTTCTAGATTTTAGAGAGTATCAGCTGAAGTAGTAATAGCGTCACTCTAACCATCTCAACTTGCGAATAACTGTGAAGCTTCACGCAATTGATGTTCGATCTTTTATTTGCCGTACGATACTGCTTATACCAAGTTTAGACTAAGATGACCACGACAGGAATGCTGAAACGTTTGATTTGATTAGAAATTATTAGAGCATTGTACAAATAGGTGTATGTATTTAAAAGAATCGCTTTACTTAGTACTTAATTTTGATCATTTTTCTCTGAAATAGAAGTAGTTGAGTACCTGAATACTATATACGGTTAACTGAAAGATTATTCGCACTTCTACTGTTCCCTTTTTCTGATTAGTCAGCAGTGTGAACGGTACATTTACTCAGAAAATTAATTTTCGTAGTACGTTTTATAAGAGTTCACAATTACATCGCTCTTTTAAGGTTGGGGTCATGTCCTATATGAAATTAGATCTGTTGCATCAAGATACCCCATCATGCCTAGCTTTTAAGGATATACTCATGCTATCAATAGTAATATTTCTATCTCGTTGCTTCCGGTTCCAGGTATTGGTATACTGTTTGTAAGCTTAAGCAATAGTGTTAGACAGGATTAAATCTAGTTCTAATAGTAAAATATTTGAATCTATCATTCCGCTAGCACTGCAAATTTTTATAGATCCTGTGCAATAAGTTTCTATCAAAAGATGGATGATATATTAATGGTAATTAATCATCAATACCTGATTTTAAATTTGAATGCAATTACCAATCCTGCCCTTTTTCATTACGTAAGTATACGAGTATCCCTCAGGTGCTACTAATAAAACAATTATGATCTCAATGTAACGACGTTTTCACTAGCTTTATTCGTCATACCTTCTAAATATATCTAAGACATCGATTAGTTCAGTTGTTATGCCATATCGCTGAAAAAGTCTGCTACCATTTATCGTAAATACTACCATTACTTTTTTCGCAAAATTGTATGAGGTAATATAATTATTATCAATCATATAGAAAATTGGTTATAGTACTGTACCATATGTGATACGTATCGGCGCTGTGAAAAGTCTCTAAAACGACACCTTCATCTATTTTCACCATAACTATCTTAAAAAATCGATGGCAGTTATATTTTATGTTACTAGTACTATTACAGCTCTATAAAATTTCGGATACAAATTAGGCATAGCCGATACCATTTTCGCATTGAATCAGATGAAGGTGTCTACAGTGGTACACCATCATTAGTAATTTCAGAAATCAAGGTACGATGGATGATACTGATACAGCGACTAAATTGCAAGATCAGTTTATAGTCATTTGTATATTTTAAGAACGAAAAATGTATCAAAAACAAATGTTTACTCGTAAATGATATTAAAAAACATATTTATATTTATTATTGCTTATACATTTCACTTTAATGTTATATCTACCAGTTTAAAATCTAAGTTGAATACTATAACGCTTTAGCATTTAGGAGCTGTTATATGGCTTGTTATTGAAGTCGCCATTCAAGGCCATTGACAATATCGTAGTGAAACTGTATAACTAATTCATAAAATTTATGTTATAGATATTTATGTAATCACGTTGCTGTCTAGAGCAAGCACAAATACATAAAGAATCCTTTTATTAATAATACAGTGTGAATATATGCATACAAATACGAAATACACTTTAGAAAGAAAGTGACTTCGCAGTAACTAAAGAACTTGACTTAAATACAATTTTCAAGAATATACAGTACACATCTTTAAGACGTCTGTAGTAATTGTGATTGTGATTATGTTAGATGTATACAGCGAATCTAACAATGTAGAGCGAGCTTAAATCTGCATCAATTTATATCTTAAAGGTCGGTAGTTATAATACTATAGCTACTGAAAACAAGGAGCTGATACTTTACGCGACATACAGCTACTAAATCTATGATTTGGCTACTTTAATAGCTAGGTGGCTTAAAAAGGAATGCATATTGAAGAGGCCGGTAAGTTCGAGGAGATTATAGTAGCGTCTTCTGGCGTAATTTCAGTCTACCTTAATTTCAAAACGTTTGTTTTCGGCTGCCTATAATTCTTCTTTCATTGCGTCAGTACTTTAATGTGAAAACGACCTGTAGTAATAGCATACAGTATATAAGCATTAATAAGAGAAATTTTCAATGTCATTTGCTAAATAAACTTACAAACTATTTCAATTAAAAAAGATTATGATATACACGTATTTTACGAATACTGATAAGTATTAATTTGAATGACGATATCTTGGAAATGTACTGTACAGTGTACAGTATATGTGTTTATTCTAGTGACTAATTAAAAAGGGGTAGCAATCCCTAGTTTATTCCGCTATCGATGCATTTATCTACTTTTTAAAAGTAAATTTGTAAAATTGTTTATGTATCTTTGATATAACATCCTACACGTTTACAATCAATAAACTATTGCATTTGAAGGTCTCACCAAGACTGTTATCTACTTTTCGTTGTACTTACATACTGGGACAGAAGTAATATCAGCCGTAACCATACACTTCAGACCGAAGCACTCTAAAGCTCCTCTTATTAGTCCACATGAATAGTATAAGTACTAGTATCAATGGAATATCGCAATAAAAGTAAAGTTATTTGTAAGTTGAAGTAATCAGCAATATTGTTAATTGATAATTAAAATTTATTATAATTACCACTGGAGCTAGCTTTATGTACTGCTGTCCTTCAGCCATTGAAGAAATGAAACGGAAATGATTGTCTACTAGTACATAAACTCCCTATACATTAGCAATAATTCACATCAATATGGTATAATTTTGTATACGTACTATAATTCAGAACAAATCACAGATCAATTTGTAATTAAAATAAAACTTAAATCTTACAGAATGATTAGTGCGTAAATTATCGACTTGCTTCTTATATATAAAATTCCACAGTTCCCGGCATATGAATTTTACAGAGTCGATATCATCTTTAAATCGTAGTGTCTCTTTCGATAGCCTGCAGCGTACAGTTAATCAGTACTACTGAATGCACAAATAGGTGATCGTGCACATACTTGTATAATGCAGTATTGGCATAGTACAGTACATATCAATCTATGCAGTAAATCACATAACATTGCACGAACCTTTCAGCTAGGCTGTATCCTACACGGTAGCCTATTGAGTCCAAAATAGGTTTCTAATAAGGGGTAATACAAAGATAATATCAGCGAGAAGGTCTCTGTTTTACAGTGTAGTACTAAGAAGTAGTGAATAGCTTTGAATCATGAAATAACGAGTTTATGGTAGCGAGTCTAATAACTTCAACTGACAAGTTAACCATAAAAGTAAAGGCTAAGTAACATGTACAGTATGTATACAGACCTTTTTATCATCGGATAATTCCTTTTGGGCATAATTGACTATTTCCATATGTAAAAATTCGATAGCAACCTCATCGGCCATACTTACTCAGATTTTACAAATTTCAAGCACTTTTAGTACTATCGCGATTCACAAATTACTCAAGGTGACCAATATTTATCCTTCGTTAGTTCGCAAAGGTCTAATCTCATCAAAGTGCAGTCAGCACAGGACTAGAGTGACAGGACTGACATCAAGTACTGTCACTCACTATAAAGTACTGTACTGTACAGTACTACAGTATACCGTACAGTGTACAGTACAGTACGGTAGGCAGTCAATTTCTGTACTGTACAGTACTGTACTGTACAGTGTACTGTACACTGTAACTGACGTACTGTACTGTACTGTACAGTACAATGCTGTACTGTACACTGTACTGTACAGTACAGTACAGTACTCAGCACTGCAATCTCAGCTAAAGTCTGGAACAGCTCCATCCGTTGTCTCTACAGTACTGTACACTGTACACTGTAAAGTACTGTACTGTATTAAACCCGATCTGAGCCGTAAAAGCCTTAGAGACTATGACACTGCATTAACTTGTAAAGCATCTTGCACTGTATGTAACGTACTGCACGCTTGCCTTCGTACGTGTCACTCTAGCAACACACTGACATTTGGACATTCTGTACTTATAGTTCAGTACGATACAGTACTAGATCACACAAAAGGAAACAGAAATTCATTCGTAAAAACGAGTGCGGTGCACGCAATCTTAGTCAAAATTTGGTGAAAGATTAGAATTAGAATTATGGTAATGGAAGTGAATAGCGAATGGGATGAGATAGAAAAAGAGCTGACTCTCGATCCTGATAAAGCGATCAAAACATTAAGTGAAATAGGTATTTTATTGCTGGATTTCTCTTCAAAAATTACAGTAAAGTCTACTGTGTTCGTAACTTGCTTCGACCTTGCTGGCACTATTCTAACAATGATATTCAGCAATCACTATAATATAGTATTACCAGTTCGCCAACATATTCTGTGCTATTGCAGTAGTATAACTGCTAGAGTGTTGATTGCAAAAAGCGACTGATGTCATTACTGCAGTATACTGAATTGTTACTGATGTTATTTGTTAACTAACTGTAAAAGGATGCTATTGTAGTACTGTAGCGCAGTACCTAATCCATATTCTTACAGGACTCAGCTATTAAATTACTTACAATTATAATATTACTAGATCTGATTAGTTAGCGGCACTGTATGACATGTAACTTTCCATTATTAACGCGTATATAGTACAACGTGATATTCGTGTGGGTGATGAGAATGGCATCAAATTGAAAGAGAAATCAGTCTTGGCGCTCGGATCTTTATTGGCTAAACGCAAGCAATCACAAGGTACTTACTGAAGTAACATCAAATTGAGTAATGCACTAGTCACTCATAATCTATACGTAAATATTGGACATTTTGATAGCTAAACTTTCGAACTTGATCGTAAAAGTGAATTTCCATAGCAGTCCACATACTTTACGAATTATCGTTTGAATGCTGTATGCATTACTTCCGCAGTTTACTGCATAATCGGTTGATTTCAATTTGCATTTGTGAGCTGATACTTGGAAGTACTACGCATAAAACCATAATTATGAAAATTATAAATCCGCTAATATTGTCACAAGTCTCTAACTGAAGTTTATGATTCCGGACTCGAGAATTAGTATTAAAAAATTCATATTATCGAGGTGAAACGCCTTATTTGAGAATCTGAATCAAGTACTAAATGGCCTATGCCTATTCATTGCTTAATGTGAATATTTAAATATAGCAAATATCGAAATTGCCAATGCACTACGGTGAAGTCTGTAACTACGGCTATTGTAACAATGTTATAATTGCATTGGTTTAGGTCTGGCTGATCTAATTACTGCTACTCGACCTTTTCTGAGTGTTGTATCCAAAGCCAAAGCTGCTAGATTAGTCAAAGAACTTGTGGATCTATTCCTATCAATAAAAGCATCAACCACAGCTGAGGTAATGTAGCGCCTAAATATTAACCAGAGAGTAAATTTATATTCCCTTTGTGTATAAGTGGCAAATAGTGAATTTTTTAATAATTCATCTATTAAATTGGTTAATTGATAGATTCAGCTATGTCTTGATTGTATCGAGTGGGCAAAAAATGAGAAAAGATCTTATCTACGCCAAGCACTAGAGGTTGAATTTCGAAATTTAAGATTATGTCTGTTTTATATTTTAATTTTATTCCTAAAACTCTTATATCCAGAAAGTTTTGTTTCAAATTAATAATTAAACCAATAACTCATGAATCTTGTTTTATTAATTATTAGTCACGCCTGATTGGATTATACTATGAGAATTCTAATTACGTAGAATCTCTGTCTCTAAGTATGTATGATTAATTTCTATGTCATAAAGTTACAGAATTGAAATTTTATTCATTCGTTACATTAACAAGGTTCTAAGCTGCTCAAAGAACTGAAAAAACTAGACGATAAAGAATTGCTTGTAGAGGTTATTAACCCTAATACTTACTACGCCTTTAGCCTATATGCATACTCTTGACATTGAGCTATACTAAATAATTATTTAGGTTCAACTTATCGAAAGTAAGGTATACCATGCTGTTAAAAATATCCCTAAAGCTCGAGCTGCTCTGACTGCAGCTAGGACGACGGCTAATACCATTTACTGCCCTCCAAAATTACAAGTAAACTGCAATTTTTTTGTAAGCGATTTGTTTGCCTGGCTGATTCATACGTTTTAAATCGTTTTTCATTATCTCAAATGTAGGCTTCTTTAGATTTGCAGTCCGGTATTCTGCATGCTGAAGAAAAAGATTTTAAAACATCATTTTCTTATTTTTATGAAGCTTTCGAGGTATGAACTTTACTCAGAAAAGTAACCATTATTGCATAATAACCTACTAGTTTATTGCAATATGAACAGCATAATAAAATATACGGAGACAGCTTCGACTATTAATCAATTATCAAGTTCGTTTTCTTTATTGTGAATTAATTAATCATTTGTTAATAATATGCATACATTTTACACGACTTAAACCTCTTCAACCTTGCAACGATTTTAGGGTTATGATTCTATCGATGATTCAACTGCAAAATTGGCTCTCAAATATATGCTGTTATGTAAAATTATGGTCAATAGGTAACTTGCTTCGTCGTCTGTAAGATATTGATTGTATATCTCAACTAATTCTGAAACGCAATTTAATGCTAGTCCGGATGATGTTAAGTCAATTATTAGTGGAAAATTGGCTCTTCGCTATGCCGGCGTTGAGGTATGACGCAAAAAATTTGCTATCATCACTGTTATCTATCGAAATTTATGATTTTATTGAAAATGTTATATACTGTCTAGCTTGAGGCCATGAAAAGCATTGCCACGGCAGGTCATAATAGATCCCTTTCAGAGCTTGAAGAGGTTCGTATGTTTACATAGTGTGTCTGATTCGTTTAAAATTATACCTGTAATGTTCACGTCTTTATGTATTGATACCGTAGGCTACTAAAAAATATAAACAGGAACTTACTGAAGATCCCATAATTCAGGTTTGTACTACTGTATATAACTACAAACTTAATTGCGACCAGTCTAGATCTAATAACCGTTTCGTTATTTGTATAGTCTCACCTTGATGCCCTTTATGACAATTTGTTGGAGCAAAATTTATTACGTATTATCGAACCTTATTCAAGAGTTGAGGTACGTATCCCTGCTGGACCTGATTTTTAGCAGAGCTTCGGATTGTGGTATTCTTATGGAGTTATAACAATCGTAAACGTAGAAATTTATTGTTTATTTCAATTAATAGGTCGAACATGTAGCCTCAATTATCAAATTATCTCTGGTATTGTTTATTTCTAAGTTGTAATTCTTGGAGATTATAGGATTAAAATATCTATCATTGATACATGTATATTTCATTTAATTAGAATGTTGTCGAGCGGAAGTTATCCCAAATGATTTTAGACAAGAAATTTTACGGTCTGATTATTTTGCGTTGCATCCTTTCGTTTGTTGAAGTACTTATGATGAGAATTTTTTTAATTAGGCATAATGGATCAAAGCTGCGGAGTTTTAACAATTTACGAAGAACCACAAGTAGATCAGTCCTTTGAAGCTGCTTTAGAAACGATTAGCAATATGGGCAAGGTGGTAGACGCTCTGTATGAAAAAGCGAAGAAACTTCTATAAATTGTTATAGTTGTGATCTTTGTCTAAAGATTACTGTATTGACATATCAATTGTAGAATCTGTTCCTTTTCGTTCAATTGTTTCTAAAATATTTGCATATACGTAAATATATTGTGGGATATGTTCATTTTTATGTAAAGTTTCGTAGAATTTGTGATTTTCTATTCGGTATCAACGTAAACTTTGTTGTCTATCATATGGACAGTGTTCTTATTACTTGATATCCTTTTATTATAATAATTTAAGAACTATCGAAAAGGATTGTAGACTGTATACAAGCTTTGAAGTACATTAAACCAAGATAACTTCTCGTTGATCTAGAACTAGGTTTTAACTTCTTGTAAACAGATCTGTTCATGATTATTTACTGTACTATTAACGTATCATTCTATAACCCATTCCCATTTGATATTTACATATCATACCTGCGGCTTACGTCACACTCGCTTCAATTTTAGGAATGATAGTTAAGTCTGCTAAGATTCAATCGGTGCGTAAACTCTCACAACTTATGGTATTTCGTCACATTTTACATACAGATTTCTACTAGCACTGCTGTACTAAATATCTAATCACTGAAGTACAAGTGCTATAATTACCCACGAAAATTTTTATCACTGAAATAATGGAACCAGGTATGACCCATTACAATATGAGAAGTCACTCACTCACTCCGCACATACGCGTATACCCGTAGACAATTGTTGCTGAGTTACTATCTTCCTTTGAATACCAAAATTTGGGTGATGCTAATCTACGAAAGACATTTGCATACAGTATCAAAGCAAGAATTTTACTTTCACACGCACATCAAGTTTTATATCATGATAAAAAACACAAGAAGCCGTATCTCACTTGCATAGAAAGCAGTGCCGAAATAAAGCATAAATCAAATTAAAAATATAAGAATTTTAATATAATAATTGAGTAGACAATATAATACGTTCGTACAACTCAATTATTCTAGTGTTATAGTTAAGCGGATTCTGCTTTCATAGTCTAATCTGCTATCTTTTTATAATAATCGCTTTATAACTTGATCGTTATGCATTTCGTTTATCAGAGAATTTTTTAGTTGCCAGGCCATAAATGTTAAACAAGCTCAAACATCCGGCGAGTATTGCAAATCCTAAGATACCTCTAGATTATAGGAATAGAAATATTGGACATCATTATATATTGCGTAAAAATATTCTGATACAAAGTAGGAATGAATGCTTAGTGTATAACCGTGATGCACTGGTTAATGCATCATTGCGGACTCTGATTGAGACTACACTTCGTAAATGCATTACAAATTTGTTATGTGTATACTAACGCTGTAACTCCTTTCAGTACCATTAGAAATACGCGGTGTACTTACAGCATATACACAGCACAATAACTAGTAGCCCGCTTACTTGCTATGTTGCGCGTTAATAGTAGCTTGATGTAAATCATTTATCGAAGATCAAAAGTATCAGTATTTCTTATTCCTGGGTTATTGACATGCACATTGCACAATAAATACAATATCGACGAGAGATCTACGATACTGTACTGTCAATCTGTTATTAAGTTATATTAACTGTACGGGTAAAGTAAGATTTCCCGTGTATAATTGGAAAATCCAGATCAAATAAGCGGTAAAAATATATCTTGGACTTTATCTACTGATATAGCTTCAGCACAGCAAAAATTTGTTGTGATGAGCACTTTTATCATACCTGAACACCAAGCGGTCATTTTTTCCTTTTAAATATACCGGCAATTCTGGATGTTGCTAGTTACAAGAATAAACACTTCGATTATACTGATGGTTTTATATTTACGTAATCCGAAGTCATGTTATGTGGTCGATACTAAAAGCCTAAACGTACACACAGAGCATTATCCAACAAGTTATCTCATAAGACGAACTACAAAAACGTATTTACATATTACAGACTGTACAGTAAAGTACGTATACTGTTATTTGTAGAAGTTGTGGTCAAAACCCGATTGGCCAAATTCGGGTTTTGACCACAACATACTGTTATTGTACGAGTGTACAGTACGTGCGTGTGCTAGTGCTAATGCAATAGAGTATTTAAAAGGTAAAGTTACCGTGAATTAAATGAATTTATGAAAAGCTCAGGTAATAAGCCACGCTACCTTATCGTGCAAAGATGTTTAAATAACAGTTTTGCTAATACAGTACTGTGATCAGCATCACTAACCTGAAATACTCGCTGAAAACGTCTCGTGTTATTTTTTCGAAAAACCCAAGAGCTTAGGAAACCACCCTCGGCTTTGTATCCATCCAAAGCGATTTGTTGCTTATAGCTTTGCTTAACAGAATCCATAGTCAGAAACACGTATGCAAGCTACGATTCCAAATCTTCTGAGTACTAAGATTTCCTAGTTCCTTTAATTTAGAACGTTCGTGTACTGTACTCTAGCCTGTCTCTAGGCTAGGAAAATATAAAATCAACTTATTAATTAATTCAATAAAATACGTTACAATCCGAGTGGACTGGACGACGCAGCCTGTCGGCTGTCGATGTTATGGACTAACGGACGTATGGACGCCAAGTAACGAGGATCAATGATAGATAGTTCTAGAATTCTGCACAGTGTAAAGTACTCTACAAAACAAAGTCTGTACAGTAGACTTCTGTACTGTACAGTTCTTTATTGTGTACTGTTACACGTAAGGCGTACAGTACGATGCAATGTACTATAATTGTCACGGACTCCTTAGGTGATCACACACAATCTTGGTCGTTAAGTGACCCTGTTCAACACTTTGAATCACATTGCCATTGATAGTAAATTTCTCAAACTTTTATCTCACATACTGTGGCTTGAGTAGATCAGGTCCTAAGTTTGACGATAAACATATATTAACATAGAAAAACCTAAAAGATAAGGCATGGCGAAGTGGGGACAGGGTGATCCGAGGTGGATAGTTGAAGAAAGAGATGATGCAACTAATGTGAACAACTGGCATTGGTAAGAATTGATTACTACACGAATTCTGCAATCCCAGCTCACGTCGTTTCCAAGCTACTTTTAACTTAGTCGAATATTATCATGAGTTAGTTGCGATGAAAATGATGTCAATTCTGCCGACTACAATCGTGTATCGCTTAAATATATTACTTATTATTATTGTATTCATTAATGATATCTGTGAGACGGATAGCGCGGCTGATCAAACTTACAATATGTACACTACTGTACGTGGTGATGGCATACAGTAAGGTGCCTATTCCCGTGTTACTGCAGTACACTGTACACTAGTGTACAATACAGTATAGCGTGCATCTCGTTAATGCATTTCCATTCAATACTAACTTCCGAAGTCGTTAATTTATCTTATCTTAGAAAATATTGTATACGTAATGCAGGTAGCGGAGTGAAAAATTTTATCTACTTATCCCCTACGTGTGTGCAGCTAGTTCTGAAAAGCAGTGTATCTAGATCTAGATCTCTAGTATCAAAAATAAAAAAAAAATACAATACCTTTCACGCATGGCATGCTGTTAACTGTAGTAATGATCCATACGAACTTAATGTACTTTCGTCAGATAAAGTGAATAAAATAACACGTTTCTGATTATATATATATATATTGAAATGATCTTATGTATAAATAGGAGTGAGAAAGATGCCTCTAAATGGTCAAAAGGAATATTTGAGGAACTATTTTTAGACTTAAAATTTGAAACCGTAGAAGGTAATGCTGATTAAATATATATATATGTTATATAGTACCACATCATCATCGAAATTCAGCAGCTATTCTAGCTTTGCTTTAAGCTGCAGTAGTCTCACATAACTATGCATATCGTAGAATTTACTATGTTACCATGCAGTGTTGTAAAATAATTATCTTTTGACTTTGTGCATATTCATAATTCATCCTCGATTGTAATTTATTTACATTCATTTTAAAATTGGACGTATTTTTCACGTGATTAGGTAACTGTATTACGACGAAGATTCTCAGTGCTGATGGCGATGCTACCGTTAGGTAAGCAAGTGTAATGCAAGTCTCTCTCTTCTTGCTTTCTTTATTAATTGATACGCATAATGTTTTTACCGTTAATTAATTCGTATTTATTACGTTGTATTCGCAAACTAGTAACCGTAAAGCAAAACTTATTACTCTCTATGATTGGCAATTGAAAATCGAATGGAAAGGTAATACTTTTATATTAAAACTGTGACTCTGGTGCCCATATATTAAAAAGCATATATACTGTATATTTTTACATTTAAATACTGGTATTCTTGGAGAAATAAATATTGGCCTATAAACTTATTAAGAATTAGGAATTGATTGTATGTATCTGTATCTAGAGCAGTAATCCTTATTCAACTGTCATTAGGTACACTTTTAACGCTCACAGAGAGATTTCTATCTCATGTACTAATAGCATTCATTAATTTTCATCCACCAAAATCATGTTTCAGCTATAGAGCTCGAAAATTATATTACTATAGTTACCAACTTTAAAATTTTTAGCATTTTGGACTTATTGGAGAAAATAAGTTATTTTGAATAAATTATTTTTAATATTGGAACAATTCATAATTTCTCAATTTTAGTTTTTCCTACTTATAGTATAACTTACAATTATGTCTGATACTATAGCGTTTATTATTCGAAACTAAAGACCGATTAATAATGGAATACAAATACTATCATATTATTTACCTGCGTTATCTAATATATCATCAAGGTGCTAAATTCGTATTGTTGATATACGCGTACTCTACTACTAAAATTCGAAACTAAAGATAGACCAACAATGGAGTGTAAATAATTTTGCAGTATCCTACCAGTGCTATTCGATGTACAGTATCATTAATGTTCTAAATTCATATTCTCGTTATACTACTAGGAAAACTTAAAGATGATGACGATGAAATTAATGGAAAAATTTCCATCGACAATTTTGGTGAAGAGTACGACGTAGACGAAATTGATGTTAGTTTACAATAACTTGATATTTTATTGTTTGGTTAATTAATGTTTATAAACTTTAGCCTAAAATCTACTCTAATTCGTATAGTACCGTAAGTTTATAACAAACATATTTGCTTCAAGAATAAAAGAAATTTTGAGTAATTTTGTGCTTAATTAACAACGAATAGATAACGGTAACCACCCAAACAAGAGACGAGGCATCCAAGACACTACGAAACATCGTAGAGAAATATGGAATCGTGATGATAAGAGAAAAAATTCGTGAATACATTAAAAAGCTGAAAGAAGGTTATTCATATATCATTTCTATGTTACTTATGTATATCATTCGAGAAAAATTTACTTATATTGCGTAATATTCCTATAGAATTCTCTCGAGGACTAATACTTCCAACGTCTGGAAAATCTGGCTCTTCTAGCAAGACTAGTCCATCTCATAAGCCATCTTCTGCAAGTTCATCAAATAAGACCTCATCGAAGGTACTACTTATACATGTTTAATTTTTAGCTTAAAAAATTTTCCTATTAAAGATACCTTTTAATTTGCAAGATAGTTCATGGCTATTGCAGACCTTAAACATATCAAATTTTTGTTTTTAGCCTAAGGATAGTACATCAACTGGAAGCGATACGAGTTCATCCAAAGATAAGATTGACACAATGAAATTAACAATGAAGGATGAATTTAAAACAACTGCGGAAGAATTATTTATGACCCTAATAACTGAACAAGTAGGAGCTGCAATTTCATCTAAATTGCTGTTAAATTGCATAAGAAGTCTTGATATTTTGCGTTAGTTTTTCGGCCTGTATGTTCATGCATTGTGCATTTGGGATATTTTAGAGAGTTTCCGCCTTTATGCGCAGTGAGTCAATGGTTGATTCTAAGGAAGGTGGTACATTTTCTCTACTAGATGGAAATATAACTGGCAAATTCCTAGAACTGGTACAGTTTTTTGTTTCAGTATTATTATATATACATGTGTCTTATGACATAACGGATCAATAACTTGAAAATGCTCCTGTTCTCGGAAAATTTTTTATTTGTCCTGATGATATACATTCATTATTTTGTTAATTAGACTCCTCATTCGAAAATTGTACAGACATGGCGTTTTAAGTCTTGGCCTGAAGGTAAGTAAAGCCTTACTTCTATACAACGAATATCAAGATAAAAGCAATGTCTGGCTAATTTTAGTAATTGTATACATGAAGTTATTGAGCGATTTACATGTCTTATTTTTTGGCTGTTTTAGGACATTTCTCTAAAGTTACTATTAGCATTACTCAGGAAGACGATTGTACAAAATTAAATTTGGTTCAATCAGGTATACCAGCAACCGATATCGATCGAACAAGAGAGGGATGGAAAAGGTATTACTGGCAAAGTATGAAAGATACATTCGGTTACGGATCTAGAATTTATTAAAATCACTATTCATACAGTATAAAGCAAATCCATCAAATTGGTCGAATTTATTGTTAATAGAGCTATGTATAAGGATCTGCTTAATAAATATATATTCTAAAATTGGCGCAATAATGTTATTTTTTAATTCTGATACACCATATCTTCACATTCTGGCATAATGCTGTATGTTTACGAGTATAATATAAGCATAGTAGATAACGTTTCTATCGTAACTAATTCCCAAATACCACAAAGCGCTCAGATATCGATTACTCAATTATAATCATAGTAATACAACTTCGATCCAAAAGTTGTGGTGGTGTGAAAGTTTACCCGTATTCTATACAATATTTGGGTATAGTCAGGGTTATTAAGGACAAGTAAATACCTTACAGTGTACGTACAGTACTAATATTATTGGTGATTTATTTCTGATGTAGCCCTTATCCCCTTACCAATGGATTACAATTCAACAATCTTTGAACATTAAAAATATCATTAAGCAGTGGCGTGTAATAATATGGGTCATGCCAACAGATGAAAACATATTGATTGTTGTGTTAATATGATGTCGTATACCAACGAATTAATACTACATCTAATATTTTTGCTCGTAAGCATGGAATAATACGGTGTTAGCTATGAGCAGAGAGGTAAAAGAAAAACCTCTTACCTCTTTGGCTATGAGACTGCTAGTGGAGAGTTTTTTACTGTACTGTACTAATAGAAGTACGTGGTAGCTTGATATCCAGATTAGTAATAACTAGTAGAACCATAAATTACTAGATGCACATACTGTACACTGAGTGTACAGTACTGTACTGTACATCTAGTAGTCCATGGTAGAAACTGACGTTCGTTATACTGTAGTGTACTTCGCGTATGATGAGTAGCTAAGGAAAAGGAATACGATGTCTGTCTATCTGTCGTCAGTACTAAGGCACGCCGTGACTATACTGTACTGTACTGTTACAGTATTTCGAAAGCCATACCATACAGTAGAGTACTGTACAGTGTACTTTACAAATAGGATTGTATGGAGCACTGGTACACACCATCATGCACTAGATATTATAACACTATCACTTCCGTAACGAATATAGTTAGAGACGGCGGGAATTTTAGCATTGACAGTGCCAGTAGTACTGTACAGTGTACAGTACACTGTACTGTAGTACAGGGTCTCGAGCTTACTGTACTGTACTGTACTGTACTGGATCACTCATGTGCATTGTACAATATCTTCCTTTACTTCAGTGACGGGATTTCAACGTCAGGTCTACGTATCAGGTGGTAGTGAAGCAAAATGAAGTCTAATCAAGTAAAACGGGTAGAGTAAAATAATATCCAAGATGGCAGCAATAATACTAGTTATATAATAATTATAACTCTTCAGTGTTTTATCGGTATTAATCTTAAAATTAACTATAGAACGAGAGAGGCCAAAAGACAGGTGAAATATTGAAGAAAGGTCACGTCGTTGCTCCTACTGTCCAGCAAATACAAAATGACGTCTTAACCGAGGTAAAGCATAGTAAAGCAAAGGGTTATATAGAGATCTTATGATTCAGTGGTCTTAAATTGCGATTAAAATTGCATAATATCAATTAGCAGACCGCAATATGTGGCGTAAAGTTCGTACCTTGTCCTTAACTTATTGCAATTTCTTGTTCATTTCATGTCTTTCAATACAGAACTACGATGTAGTACTGTAGATCTTATTCACACTATTCTTGTGGAATTTGAGGATGATTGATTATATATTGATTATAAACTAAAGCCATCTCATTACTCCTTCATTATAGTATGCTATCAAGTATTGGGCACCGCATAGCTCTGAAAAAGCTCCCTATGACCCTGAGGTACAGCCATCTCAATTTTTCGCTAATAAAGAAATTATAAATTTCTTTTGTAATTGTGTTTCGAGTCGAATGATAATTAATTTACTCAATGCTGCCTGGAATGCCTACAACTGGCCGGAAGCACTGCCTAGTCTCATTTGAAGTAATTGTTAAAAATTTTAATCAATATCTGTATTCTTTTTCTAACAGATTATTGAGAAAATTTATAAAGAGGAAATGCTCGGTAGCAAGTAAGTAAATATTCGCCTGGCACAGTATGCTGAATATTAATTGAGTCGATAAATTTGGTAAATGTAAAATTAATATTTAACCCAAAGCATCGACTGAAAGCTATGCTGCAGTATGATTGTAAACATTGTCAGCAGCTGTAACAGTATTTCTATATCGTTAAAGTATCTTATATATCATAGGCATTACCTTATCTACTGTGAGATAAATGCAAATTGTTAAACCAGCTAGCATTTTGCTATATGAATAATATTATATCTTAACTATGTTAGCTCGTACTAAAATCAGCTTAATTATCTTATCATTTAGGTTTTCCATTAGACGCATGGTGTTGCTAGAATTTAGGTACAGTATAGTGTTAATTTCGTACCACCTAATTGTCATTCAATGCATTATTGTGAGTTCGCGATTGTGCATAACGAAATTTTACTTTTTCTATAACCAATTTATAAAATGTAATAGGATTAAACTCAAAGTTTTCTTTCATTTTAGTCAGTACCTGGAAAATTACTTGTGGCCACACTATGATCCACAAAAGGTAACTTGACTGTCTAGTATCTTAAGTAAATCTTATATTTATGTTATGATTCCAGCCCTAATTATCAATAATCGATACCATTATATTTATATTGCTAATGCGACGGCTATTTATTAGGCTTCGATATCCCATATCATATCCATTACTGTAATGATAAATGAGAAATTTCGTGAGAGAGTGCAATTGTGGGAGGTAGGGATTGTTATACGTTTGAGTTCATATTTGCAACGTGCCAAGCATATCGGGTATCTGGTAAACGACCATTCTTAATTCACTATGTATCATTTGACTGTCATTGGTGCTTTTATTTTCTTCAATACTTGTTAATAGTTTTTGAGAAATCGACCCGAAAATTTTCAAGCGCTGTTTCGTCAAATCATGAATCTAACTACAGATGATTGGGAGGTAACATTGGTTTTTTATTTACTTCTCTATAGTTCATGACTAAAACCCATTCTTTTTCATTTTTCTCAAAATTTAATCATTTTTCTTTACTTATCTTAGAAAATTACAATCAAAGAACAGACTGTGCTACTTTTATTCTTGATTCACTGCTTCAACAGTATGGTTAGTCAGTAGTACTTAATAAATGTATGAATAGAAGTTCAATAACTTTAGGCTGCTTATCGCTTTTATCTGCTGTATGAAATTACTTACCATAATTGGAATATTAAATAGGAAAGCGATATCATACGTCGAGAAATTCAAGGACTGGTATCTATTGCCATTTGGACATGTTTACTACCTGTTAGTGATGATAAGCGTCGATGCAATGTTATCAATGATATTAATACCTAGTGATGTTAAAACCTTAATATAACCTTCTGTATTTTATTGCATATAGACATACAGTATATAACAGATTTAAATAGAGCTGCTATATTCGTTTATCTCCATTATTTAGGGTCGAGTGGAACAGGAAGTACAGCATAACCCAAAGTATAAGAAACGTCTAAAGTCCATTCAAAAAACTTATTCCAAAGCGGATGAGGAAACTCAACTGGTGTACGTAACAAGCCCTTGGAAGTTGTCATAATTTAGTACGATAATTTAGATATCGTTATATTTGTTTTAGCCTTAACAAGGAGAGACAATTTTTGTGGAAGTCTATGCACAAGTTTCTCGATATTTTAGCTAAAATTCCTGAAACAGGTATTGCTTTATAACTTCACCTGTTGAGGCTAAACTTATCATTATGAATTAAAGAAAATGTAGCTGAATAATATATAATAGACCCGTTATTCTGTTGATTATCAAATAGGCCCGATATCAGCAGATTTAGTTCAATATTGTGAAAGATACTTAGAGTTCATCATCGATATCGAGGTTAGGGGATATGAACTGCAAAATGCATTAGTTAACTAGTCTATGTAAATCTCTAATGCTGTACGTCTTACGTAGACCGCGCTGCCAACTCGACGTTTCTTTAATACTCTATTGGATAGCTGTGGTTTCGTGGTACGATATTTTGGATTATTATTATTATCATGGGCTTTTATTATACGTAAAGCCTTGAGTTTCATTTAAAAAAATTACTTCTTATAATCGATATTATTGTCGTTAAGGTTAACTGTCAGCTATCAACACTGATTCAAAGAGAAGAAGGAAGACTTTTTGCACAGGTCCTGTCTTGCAATAATGTAAAATTATTAAAACTTAAAGGGATTATCTATATCTTAAAATTTTTTTCTTAATTAACAGTTACTAGAAATATTGAAGTTTTATGCTGCTTTTGAAATCAACGATCACGCCGGAACGGCATTGTCTTATCATGATATTACCGATGCCCATTATGATAAGATTACAGCACTTCAGGTTGTTCTAATATGTCCATTAAGGTTGCTCTAGCCTTAATGCGAGGTTACGCGCATTTGTAAAATTAAAGCAACTTTGTTTTAATAAATTTTGTGTCACTAATTATAATAGAGAATGGTATTTAAACATTTTCCTGAATTGCGCGACCTCGCTTTAAATAACGTTGCAAGTATTGATACAAGAGATTCCATAATGAAATATTTAAGTGAATTACCGTAAGTTACATAACAATTTCTATAACATTGAAATTGATTTAATACTTCACAAAGTTTAATTTCTGACATTGACGTCGTAATTTCAGGAGGGAGAATATTCATCAACTCGCTTCTTGCCTAAATTTGGTACCCAAACCTGAAAAAGATGATGAACAATATAGTAAAAAGTATTTAATAGAACTTTTGGTATGTTATCCAATACAATTTCAAAAATGTCACTAAGATTCAGCTACCAATATATTATATCAAATTATCGAAACGTCTGAATACTATTTTATTTTATAGATATATAAATACGAGAGAAGGCTGTCTCAACTGGACGCCATCAACGATATGCCCCTGTACCCCACTGAGGAAGTAAGATACTGAATGTTTCTTCCGAATTTACTGTAGCTACTGAGTTGTCTAGCCTAGCAGTGATTACTTTAAACAAAATTTATTAATAGATCCTATGGGATGAAAATATTGTGCCATCTGAGTATTATTCCGGAGCGGGTATATACGTCATGCAATTGATACATGTTTAACTACTGTACATAAATTTTTATCTTATAGTCGAATTCTTATTGTTTAAAAATAGACTGTTTAGCCTTGCCAAAACTAAATTTGCAATTCCTGACTTTGCACGATTATCTACTAAGAAATTTCAATTTATTCCGCCTTGAATCTACATGTAAGTTAAATTTATTAACTGTAATCATTTTTACTCATTTAAAGTTGAAGGCGTTGACATTTATTTTTGACAGATGAAATTCGTGGAGACATTGAAGACGCTGTTTCAAGAATGAAACCGTGGTAAGTAAACTATGTAATGTATAATTTATTTCCGTTAATATGAGTTTATGCGACGAAATTTGAATTTTTTAAATTCTGATAGGTTAACTGAGGATAATATGACTCAATTTAGTGGATGGGCTAGGATGGCTCAGGTTAAATTAAGTTTTACTTTATTTATTCTATTGTAAATTGTACTAACACTCCATGTATCTCTTCAGCCAATCGTTGCTTTTACTATTATCGAGGTACGACCGTTACGACTTACTGAACAAGTTAATTTTTAAATCAATTTACTTGTCCTTCTACATTCAATAATAATGTACGTGCCCACGTTAATGTAGGTAATCAAGCCAAACATTGGAGAGAGTCGACCAGCTCGTGTTCGTGCTGATGTATCTGTCAACCTTAACGTAAGGAAGGAATTTAAACGAGAGTGGGAAGGTAGTATAAGACGAACATATACATCATGGAAAGTAGAGCTATCTCGATTTATAATTATTTTCTTATGCTATCACTTTTTCCTCTCGTAATAGGCTTAAAAAAGCATGATGTAATGTTCTTAGTTACGATCCGAGCTACGATAGGACCAGGTCAAAAATTCGACAAAATGAAACCATTTAAAACGCAGTATGGTATCGAATATGTAAGAGGATGCGAAATTGAAGGAATGCTGGATGAACAAGGAAAAGTTATTGAAGAAGGCGGTATGGTACTTAGCAGTAACGTGACTCTCGTTAATCAATACAGACAAACACTGCACAGTAGTTCGGACGATTAAGAGACTGTGGCTAATATTGTTTGTCTTACCAGGATTTGAACCGAAACCAGAATTTAAATCTGATGGTAGAACTTTCCGAGTTTGGCTGGATACTAATCAATATCAACAAGATATTGCAAATACTGTGCATGGAGCTGAAGTATTGATCAATACCTAACTTATGCGAATTAAGAGATTACAGCTCTAACACGTTCACCAATTTCCTTTAACAGGACGTCTATGAAACTTTTAATTTGCTCGTTAGGAGAAAGCCTAAAGAGAATAACTTCAAAGTAAATAACAGAAACGTAATGAAAAACTATCAGTTATTACTTTTGACCGTTGCTATTATCTTCTCTGAATTAATAAAGGCCGTCCTAGACACTATTCGTGACTTAATGAACACCTCTTGCGTTGTACCGGATTGGCTTCATGACGTTTTCTTAGGCTATGGCAATCCTGCTGCTGCGAATTATGCAAGGTAAAGTTATCATCGGTATCCGTATGGATAAATAGTGTAGTCTTTTAATCTAGGATGCTCTCTTTTATTTTATAAGTATGCCAAATCAGGTTGCCACGCTAGACTTCAACGATACCTTCTTAACATCGGATCATCTTTGTAATTCCTTTCCAAATTATAAAATCCGGGTATGAGATTATTTCTGATTCTGGAATTCGTGTCTGAAGCATGGTATAATTTATTTCTTATAATGCTAAATTACTTTCCTTCGCGCTTAAAGTGGTCAACCGAGGATTGCGCTAAGCGTGTTCCCCCATTCAGGTACTCCAGATAAATATATAATTTCGAGCATCGATTTTCCGTTTTATTTACGATTTTATGTATATTTTGACAGATTAACCTTCATAGACTCACCTAGCCAAGGCAAAAAACGTAAAGCTGATACCGAAGATACTAACGACAGCAATGAAATTTCAGTAGAACCTTACGTAATCGAAAATCGTGGACCGTATCCTTCAAGCCAGCCTAAAAGGTTTGTGCTTTTTTGGGATACTAAGATAGCTTTATATTTTACTTTATAACCTTCTTCTATTATTTCAACGAATGGACAGAAATTGTGTTCCATTTACGCCTGTACAAGTTGAAGCTATTCGTTCTGGAATGCAGCCTGGACTAACTCTGGTTAGTTACTGCGAACTCAGAGATTAATCATAATTATATACTCTTAAGACGAATCTCTAAATTTTAAGGTCGTTGGTCCTCCTGGTACGGGTAAAACTGACGTAGCTGTGCAGATTATATCAAATTTATATCATAATTTCCAAGATCAACGTACTCTAATTGTTACGCATTCAAATCAGGTATAAATAGTCTTGCATTAACTCACTTCCGTTTCGCTGGTGCGTCAATTTTAAGGAAGCTGCTATTCTTATCTTCTTCAGGCTCTAAATCAATTATTCGAGAAGATAATAGCATTAGATATAGACGAACGTCACCTACTGCGTTTGGGTCATGGGGAAGAATCTTTAGAAACGGAAAGAGATTTTAGCAGGTATGTTTATCTAGCTTACAAAGAAAGCGATGATTTATTAATCTTTCAACTCGATTGAATGAAATCGTTACGATTCCATAGATATGGAAGAGTCAATTACATATTGGAACGTCGTCTGCAGCTGCTTCATGAAGTAGCAAAACTGCAGGTCAGGCTTAATATTTTTGTTTTTGTATTTGTTTGATTATATCGTGGGAAAGTGTTAAGCGCTTAAATTGATGTTAATTATTACTTTTGAACTTAGGAAAGTATTGGTATTCACGGTGATGTCTCGTATAGTTGCGAGACAGCTGGGCATTTCTTTCATTATCAAGTTCTTTCACGATGGGAAGAGTATGTAAATAGAATTGGATCTGTTAAGGTTAGTATCGCCATATGTGATTTTCTACTCGCTGATTTCGTATTACTTATCATATATACAAAATACACCGTAGGATGTCAAAGCTGTAGGTGAGCAGTTTCCATTCACAAAGTTTTTTGAAGATGCTGAGCAAGTAAGAATTAAAAATGAAGACTGTATCACTCGCTTAGTACTTAATCCCAATTTATGTTCTATAGCCCCTCTTCGCAGGAAAGTCCTATTCTGAAGATTTGGACGTCGCGGAAGTGAGAAAGATAAAATCTAAATATTTCTCAGTAATAATTAATTAATATACTTCTATTTTGTACGAAGGGATGCTTTCGTCATATCAAGAAGATCTTTACTGAACTTGAGGTTCTTAAAAATTTAAGAGTGTTATTTACCTGAAATATGTATATATTACACTTTAAACTTGCGAATATGGCATATTTCTAAACTGTTTAACTTCTTCTAAATAAAAGGAATTTAGAGCTTTCGAGCTGCTAAGAAATGGTAAGAGATTGTCATTATTTGGGATGATTAAATATTTGATGAATGTAACTGTATTGATTTATTCTTTCTGCTAATTCAAAGGCGTAGATCGTTCGAATTACTTATTAATTAAAGAAGCACGAATTGTTGCCATGACATGTACTCATGCAGCGTTAAAACGCCACGATCTAGTTAAACTAGGTTTCAAAGTTAGTCAAGAGCGTGTAATATTTGTTGATAAGGTGTATCGAATTAATTATATTACATTTCATATATAAATATATATGTTTGTGTACTTCTGATTAGTACGATAACGTCTTGATGGAAGAAGCTGGACAAATATTGGAAATTGAAACATTTATTCCACTAATGCTTCAGGTAAAATGAGGACCGTGTTATGATAATACAATCTAGTAACTTAGAAATCTTACCGGTGATGACTGTGTTACGCGTATTAATCTATAGAATCCAGAAGATGGTCAGAGTAGGCTAAAAAGAGTTACATTAATTGGTGATCACCATCAGGTATTATTATTATTATGCATCTCCCTTTATCTGATCATATATGGTAATTGTTTATATTTTGGGATGCTTATTCTATGTAGCTTCCCCCCGTAATTAAGAATATGGCATTCCAAAAATTCTCCAATATGGAACAGCCACTATTTACTCGTTTCGTAAAGTTAGGAGTCCCAACTGTTGACCTAGATGCGCAAGGAAGAGCTCGTGCCAGGTAATCGATCGCAGTATGCTATATTAAGTCAAAAATTTTTCTCTTACATTATCTATTTCTTGTAGCTTATGCAAACTGTATAGTTGGCGATATAAACGATTAGAAAACTTATCACATACCGCAGCATGGCCTGAGTTTCAATTGAGCAATCCTGGCTTTCAATTTGACTATCAGCTCATAGATGTTGGGGACTTCCAGGGCACCGGTGAATCAGAACCCAATCCTCATTTTTTTCAAGTACTGATTTTATAAATCTTTTACTCACGTGATAGTTTTAGCAATAATTAAGACCTTTTATAACATCACTACTTGCGTTACAGTTCTATATATTAAATATTACAGAATCTAGCCGAAGCTGAATATGTTGTTGCTACATATATGTACATGAGGCTGATTGGCTACCCTAAAGAATCTATTTCAATTTTGACCACATACAACGGTCAAAAACATCTTATACGTGATGTAATTAACATGCGCTGTGCCAACAATCCCTTGATAGGAAAACCGCATAAGGTAAGTAGAATTCAGTAAACTGGTAAAGAAAGTAACATTCAAGATGAATATAAATCATATTGTATCTTTACCGGGTTTATGTATGTAAGCATGATCTCCAACGCATTGTGAAGATAAAATATTAAGAATATTTTTAAATTACCGTAGGTTACAACTGTAGATCGCTTTCAAGGTCAACAAAACGATTATATCTTACTATCTTTGGTTAGAACTAAGGCTGTAGGGCATCTACGTGATGTTCGTCGTTTAGTTGTGGCTATGTCCCGAGCACGTTTGGGACTCTACGTGTTTGCTCGCGTATCCTTATTCCAAAATTGTTATGAGCTATCGCCAGCATTTAATGTAGTAAGTACCATAAATTTTCTATATCGAACCCACAGTGAGATCTATTTCAGATATGTACCTAATGTAATAGTATTATTACTGAAATATTTCATTACGTACTATAATTTATTTATAGCTTATGCAAAGGCCAACGAAGTTACACCTATTACCTAAAGAGAACTGGCATAACTTTACTAGAAAGGTAAGGTACCGTAACATTTCGAAAGTATTGTGTTAAACTAAAGCCTATTTCTTGTAACATCCTGCAGGTGGATAAGGATTCTGACCATGAATCAGTTATTATCGATGATATGACACAAATGGCGCACTATGTTTATCAAATTTACGATGCTCATACCGATGTAATAAAAGTAGGTTGAGAAGCCTAAATTCTAACATACGACGGTACATTCATAGGCTATTTCGTAACTCTGTAAATCATTTATTTACCAGACGGAATCAACAGTTGGCACAACAACTTCGGATAGTAGTGATGTTGAGAATGATAATGAAGCAAACACAAATGTTAAGCAAGCAGATTCAGATGCTGTGGCCGAAATGGAAGTCGATGTAAAAAAAGACCCGGAAGGATAGAGATAAAACCTCCTAACGATTAGGAAACCTGTTTCCTTAGTTTTTTCTATTTTATTCTAACTTTAGATTCTCTGTGAGTAAACTCAGTACATACATTCGAGTACATCAAGACTACGTTTACTGTAGATCAATTAACTGATTCTTATTTAATCATTATAGTGAAGCGAGAATAAAAAGTAAATTTTTACATCGGACTACGTAATAAATTTTAAGTGTATATTGTATATATATATATATCACGGGTAATGTGTATAATGTGGGCATATACTAGATTGATTAAGTCAGGCACAGCACTATATGGAAATGAATATGGCATCATTATCTGTCTGATAAGCATTTATGAATGTATTCGTACGCATGATAAATTATATATAGTATTGCGTGATAGTTAAATTAGCTCAATTCAAAGACTACGTCGAATTCGATTCGATAACATATTCCTTTTATCCGTTAGCCACACTATTATCGAACGGGTTTACGAGTATTATAATGGTGCATTATATAGTACGCCTATTCGGATAGTAAAAAAATAATCCCATTCCTATTTCGCTAGCTTACTTATGTAGTATTAACATGGCGTAGAGGAAGTCCGTAAGACGACGTAAGCAAGGTATGAAATTAGGTGCTTACGTATCTTTATACCACTATTGACATCATGTACAATGTATTTAAGTAGTAATTATAAAAACAACTTAATTAAGTCACAGACCTATCAAATACGCGTAACATCAATAAAAATCATTTAATGCTTGTTTATTTATTTATAAACTGGTAACAATTAAGCATAAATATAACCGCTATAACTTTATAACTTTATCATATATTGTACGTGTACGCGTATATGCTGTATACTCGTAGTATATGTTTACGCGGTGAACATGAAAGGTAGTTGTCATTTCCCTATAAATTTGAATCTAAGCACCTAAGATTATAGCTTTTCTTGAATTTCCAATAATAGATCATCACCTGAGACGGTTGATCCTACATTTGTTGTTATTCTTGAAATGACACCATTGACTGGAGATACTACGACAGTTTCCATTTTCATGGCATTTAATATAACTAACTGATCACCTTGGATAACCTCATCGCCTTCGTTGACACAAATCGATTGTACCATACCTGGCATCGGAGCACCAATTGAGCCATTATTGTTTTTATCTGCTTTAAGTCGGATATCCGAATTCTACAAATGTGCGTAGAACAATCAGTTAAACCATATTAAAATGATTGAATATGTGCAAAGATAGATAGAAGTAAATTAAATAATAATAAATAACTACATATAGCTAATCATAACATACAAGTGTATCTATCACATAAAATTTCATCACGAACCTCACTGGCAGACGAGTCTTTGATATAAACTGACCGGAGTTGTCCATTCATTTCGAAGAAGACTTCACGTTCACCAGATGCCAGTAAATCACTAATTGCTAAGACTTTAAGATATAACGTTTTACCTTTCTCTAGTTCTACAATTACCATTTCACCAATTTTTGGTCCATTAAAAAAGAACTTTGTATCAAGTTTAGTAACTGGACCAAATTGTTCTATAAAGCCTTGATACTCTTCAAAGACTTTCGGATATAAAGCGTAGCTTAGTACGTCAACATCACGAATATGGTCTCCATACTTCGCCACCAAATCACTTTTTATTTTCTCAAAATTTAAGGGCTCCATGGATTCCCCTGGTCGACCATCGATTTTTTTTCTGTCTTTAATTATCTGTCATTTATAGAAAATCGATCATAATTTTAGTCTGAGAATTTTAAAATTTGAATGAAAGATCGATTACTGTAGCATGCAAGTGAAATACTACCAAATAATAATTTTTTAGCTAAAGAAATTAATAGATAAATGGATCATTTTTTCAAAACGGTATCCGACCTTGCTACGAAGGGGTTCCGGAAATCCACCATGCGGTTGGCCTAGATGGCCTTGCATGAATTCGACAACAGACGTCGGAAAAGAGAGTTCGTCAGCTTTATTGACTACATCATCTTCCGTAAGATTGTTTTGTACCATAAACTGAGCTAAATCTCCAACTATTTTAGATGTCGGGGTAACCTAAAAGAAATAAAGTAATCAAATTTAGACCAAGTAGATCATTGAAATGTAATATAAATTAAATTACTTTATCATACTGTACGTTATTACTAACCTTGATGACATCTCCGAGTAATTTATTGGCTAACACATAATTTCGTTTAATATCACCAAATTGACTTGCGAGGCCCAAAGAAAATGCTTGAAACTGGAGATTCGTATATTGACCTCCCGGTATTTCGTTATCGTATACATCCGAATTTCCACTCTTCATAGTTGTAGTACACTCAAATGGTCCGTAAAGTTGCCTTGTCTGTTCCCAGTAATCGCTGTAAGCGTGTACATCCTGCATGGAAAATCCTGTACAAAAATTTCAGCTCATATTAAATTTAAAATTATAAAAGCTAGAACTTAAATTGAGATATCATTATCTAATTATTTATCAAGCGAGTGATATATGCTACGCAAAAATGTTTTGTACCAGTATCTAGTCTTTCATGACCACGTAAAGCTGCAATTACTGCTCCCATACTTGGTTGAGATGTCATACCCGACATTGAATCGACGGCGACATCAACAATATCAGCTCCTGCGTCTGCTGCAGCCAACATAGAAGCAACACCAGCACCTGCTGTATCATGTGTATGTACATGAATTGGTATTAATGGATATTCTTTACGTAAGGACTTAATAAGTAAAGTCGCAGATGAAGGTTTCAGCAGACCAGCCATATCCTTGGTTATTTAAGAGAATATTAGTGATTATACTGAAGTTTTAGCAATCAGCAGCTGTACTCAATTATTACAGCATAATATCCACTAAATTGATCATACCTTTATACACAAAATATGGGCGCCCATTTTTACTAAGTCTTCTGCCACGTTCATATAATAGTCTAAGTTATACTTAATTTTGCTACTATCAGATACATCGCCGGTATAACAGATAGCGCCTTCAGCAATGGCGCCTGCTTGTTTAGCTGCATCAATACCAAGTTGAAGATTGGGTACATAATTAAGCGCATCAAATACACGAAATATATCGATTCCACAGCTTTTAGCCTGTTTACAAAATTCGTATACTAAATTATCGGGATAGCTTGTGTATCCAACAGTATTTGCTCCACGAAGTAACATCTGAAATGGGATATTTGGAATTTCTTTACGTAATTCTATTAACCTATCCCAAGGACATTCGTATAGAAATCGCATACACACGTCAAAAGTAGCACCTGTAATTGTAATCCATTATAATAGAAATGTATTAAGTCATTTTAGTTTAATATGTTGAAGTAATAATTAAAGCAAGATACCTCCCCACATTTCGACGCTGAATGCTTTATTTAGGTTGGAAGCAACGAATGGTGCTACGCGCAATAAATCACATGTACGAACACGTGTAGCTAGTAGAGACTGATGTGCATCTCGCATTGTGGTATCAGTCAAAAGTAAACCTTTATTTTCACGAACAGTCCTAGCGAAAGCCTCTGGTCCATGGTTAATTAAGATATCCCTAAATCCAGATTTTGGACTTTTCTCTGAGCAGTCACTTTTAGGAATCACTGGATTTATATTAGCCGCTTTTAAATTAGTAGCGAAAAGCGTCGAAGGCCCATTAATCATTACGTGTCCAAAGTACTTTGACAGCTTTTGAGCTCTATTTTGACTGCGTGCCAATTTGAATAACTCAGGATTATCGTCGATAAATCGTGTGTGTATAATTCCCGCATTAAATTGTGGATGCGTCAAAACATTTTTTAAAAACGAAATATTCGTCTATAAATGGTAAAAAATTTATCAAGATTGTTAAGATAAGACGTTGACAAGGTAGTTGCACAAAGACATTAAAAAATTAAATAATTTTTTACCATGACTCCTCGAATTCTACATTCGGAAAGCGATCGCAACATCTTTCTTATGGCTTGATTGTAAGACGTTGAGTAGCTAATTACTTTGGCTAGAAGAGAATCATAATGTGGTGATATAATTGCTCCAGCAAATCCTGATGCACTATCAATGCGAATACCCATTCCCTCACCCAAGCGGAAAACCTATTCATGATATGCAATGTATATTATACACGTAGGCTCGATCAAATATCAAAAAAATTTTGATCTAAGTCTAACATCTACCCTTTAGATAGCTGTAAATTCTTTACCTATGGCAAAATTGGTACAAAGCATTAATTTGATCATAGCTTACCTCGAGTCTACCTATGTCTGGCTGAAAATTAAGAGCGGGATCTTCTGTGGTTAATCTGCATTGAATTGCAGAGCCTCTTGGCAAAATCTTCTCTTGAGTTAAGTCCAAATCCTTTAATGAAGCCCCTTCAGCGATACGTATCTGAGATTGTACGATATCCACACTAATAACAAGATTGACGATAGTAACAATAATTTCAAGAAAGGTGATGCTTAAACTTACAGTAAATAATACAAATACTACAATATCTTTAAACTAGTAGTTTCTAATTTTCATAGATAATAGTTACCCAGTGATTTCTTCTGTAATAGTATGCTCAACTTGCAGCCTTGGGTTAACTTCGATAAAGTAATGCCGTTGATCTTTATCAATTAGAAATTCGACCGTCCCTGCATTTTCGTAGTTTACATATTGACATAAACGTACTGCATCTGAGGTAAGCCTTTCACGCAAATCAGGATCTAAGTTGAATGCTGGAGCCACTTCTATTATTTTCTGATGGCGTCGCTGAACAGAACAGTCACGCTCATATAGATGAACTACGTTATTATACAAATCTCCGAGAATCTACACAATCATAAAATTTAGTGTTATGGATTTACACAGCGAAATTTATTAAACTATTAGTACTATAACTTTAATATCAAATATAGACAAACCTGGACTTCGATATGACGTGGTTGTTCAATATATTTTTCAATAAAAAGGGAACCATTACCAAAAGCGGTTTGTGCCTCTGAAGTAGCAGTCTCGAATAGTTTAGGTAGTTCATCCGCTGCTGTTACTACTCTCATACCCCGACCTCCACCTCCGAAAGCCGCCTTAAGTATTACTGGGAAACCATGTTCCTCACAAAATTCGTAGGCTTCCTCATACGAACTGATTGCATCTTTTGAACCAGGCACAACTGGGACACCTGCTGCTATTGCTGTATTTCTGGCTTCGGTTTTGTTTCCCATTTTATTAATGATACTTGGTGATGGTCCAATAAACTTGATATCAGCATCGACGCAAGCTTGAGCAAAATCAACATGTTCTGATAAAAATCCGTAACCAGGATGAATAGCGTCGACATTATTTTGCTATGACATAAATATACGCGTATATGGAGAGAGAGATGAAAATGAAGGGTAGATAAATATTATGATTCAGTATCGAAAAACAGTCAAATATTTATCTATCGGATCAAACCCTTCGATAGATATACGTACAGTACACCTATACGAATACAAGTGTACGTATGACTGACTATAAGTACTATCGATGTTGGCAGAAAAATAAAATTTTAAATTTAATTTGACCGTCTAATGCTTCCACCATTAACATGAATAAATATTAACTACATGAGTACTAAATACCTTGGCAACATCTATAATTTCTGATGAGTTTAAGTAAGCAGCCACAGGTGGTAAACCTCTACCGACTAAATAAGCCTCATCCGCCTTTTGGCGATGCATATGTTGAGCATCTTGTTCAGTATAGATAGCTACTGTACGAATATCTAGTTCGTTAGCAGCTCGGAATACACGAATTGCAATTTCTCCTCTATTAGCCACCAATATCTTTTGAATTTTCCTATTTTTTGCGGTTGATTGTTTTAGATGCTGTTTCCGTAAGGTAAATAGCCGATATCTTGAAGAATTTGTGACAGTATTAACTAATTGCAAGCGTGTCTTATTTAATCGCAGCATCTGTAAATTAAAACAGTATTAATAAGGCGTATTACATATCAATTCACCGCAATCCAAGAATCAGGATGACTCTAGTACAGTACAGCAAACAGTAATGATAACATACGTATATAATATTCAAAATCAATACTTATATGCCAGTAAAAAAAAAAAATTCCGAAAGTACATTAGGCTACCGTACAGTACTTTGTCATTGACAAAAGGCATCAAATACGTATAAGGGTAAGCAAACATGCAACCAATGGATGAATCATTTAATTTTGCTTATTTACAGTATATTAATTAAATATTATTATTTCGCCTGCATACTTTGACCTTCTTAGCTAGGTATGCTTCTCTTACGTACTAAACTATTACAACCGCTACAATTAATCAATGGAGCAGCTCTCGAGTGAAGGAAAAATGTGTAAAACCAAAGCTTTCAACTCAGATAATCGCTGTGATCAGTATTTAAGGGAGTGAGTTCATCGACAATGTGTTATACGTTATTTTACTACATTAATTAAGCAATAATCTAGCATTAAAGAGTAACGTTATAATATGCATTTACAGTATATATACATACATCTACTATCATTTTGTACCTTTTCAATGGCTCCTTTAATCTGTAGTCCGTATGTCGATAATTCTCTTTTCAACCTTTATAAATATATTTGAGCGGTGGTTAAGTGAACATTGGAATCAAATACACTTTCAGCGTATAGTACCGTACTTTATACTATAGGTTAGAGTCTACTAGTAGACTGTGAAGAGTTCAAATTGATTTGCCTGTAATCATAGTGAATTATTATTAAGACAGTCATCAACATTAACTTGGTCGATGTTAATCATTTAATCTTAGAAATTCCTTCCGTTCAATGGAATCAAAGTACAGCAAATTATCGCCAAGATAGACTTAATATCAATGAGTTTGTAACTCTATCAAGAAATGCAAATCTAGGACTGATATTGACGTCATGATTGCGATGCAACACAGCATAGCACACTGTACTGTACTATCTGAAATTATTGTAATAATAATAATTAATTATTGTTGTAGTAAGCTTATAATTAATTAATTGTAATTATCAATGCAGTATTACAGTAGGGTAGTCCAAAAATTTACAATTCTGAAGGTTTACGAATTATTATCATCCATCAAGCTAACTCAAGAAGACTTAAACTGCAAAAGAATGTACAGTACATTGCTTTTCTGTTGAGATAAACTACATTTTATTTGGTCATCCTACGGTACTGTAGTTGTACTGTCGAGAAAAAAACACTAGTTCAAATCCTTAATATATTGCTGATCAAGATACAAACTACTAGTAATAAATCATTTTGGAGAAATCATTGAAACTCCCATTCAATCTTTCTTTCTATTACTGTGTGACTTTCCTTTATCCTCCATTTTTCATACAGTATGTACTGTATACAGTACAGTATTGTAGAAATCAAGTAACCTTATTTTAGTGCATCGTCGATTTCTGCAAGAAATCAACGATCGCACATTCCATCTGGATGAATGAAATCATTGAAATGATAAATCGATTAGTCTTGATAAATCACAGGCAAATTCCTGACCCAATTGTTATATTAGTTACATGACAACAACAATTGTGCAGTACAGTCGGGATTGCTACAAGTTACTGAATGCTTCAAGTATTCTTGATAAGAATGATAATGATAGAAATGAATAATTTGTCAATTGATTGTACAGTAAAGTACAGCAAATCACGTTAGGATACAGCGCTATCAAAATTGAATTGAGTGATAAGTGGATCAATCATAGATTACAGAAAGCCACTATGCAGTATCAAATACAGTTGGCTATTTTAAAGCGATTAATCATTATACTGTATTTTATTCTAAGTCAAGAAGGAAAATAATTACCGTGAGCTAGTACTAATTCGCACACTATTGTACACTTCAGTGGATTAATGTTCGAAAGAAAAGATACAATATAGTAGTATCCAAAGTCCAAATTAACGTACAGTAATCATAGGTTTATCAAGTTTAGCTTATTTATTTATGCAATATCTCAGTGTTATTACAGTATCACATATAACACTGTACAACGGTATAGTCTGTTCGCTGAACTTACCTGGCTTGTTGTTTTTATTTTACATTTCTTGGCGTACAAGCCCGCAAAATGAATTCTAAGTAGATCGCAAATCACCACTGCCTCCGTTAAGCAACTGCTAGTCGATTGGACTGTTGTATAACTTACGTGCAACGATTCAAAGCTTTACCAAGTGGTGTTTTGTCATTTATGTTTTATACCCTATGCACGTGCCACCTCTATAATGGCTGTGTTTGAAATAATAGTATTGTTTCTTTTCTTTCAGCGATGACCTTTATTCGACATCAACTGAAGTCACTTAACCTAATATTCTCGTGCTCGTGTTTGCGTTATTTGCGTTGTTAATGCTTCGTCTTTCTAGCGATCACAGTAGTGAAAAAAAAAAAAATTGGAAGATGATTTCAAGTCATACTTTACACAGTTAACGCGTCGTACATAAACTCACGTAAACATCCCTACGTTGTGCTTGATAAATGAATGATTTATTTGGAGGGTTTGTATGAAAGAGGCGGAACAAAGTAACACAGTTTTCTAAACTTGGAAGGTTATTTGCGGATATTTGAATTTATTTGAACTGCTACATACTGTCGAGATGACCCCAGAATATTCTACCTTACTGCCACAACAGATACAGGATATTGTTGTTTACTCTGTTAAAGTAATTAGCAATTCTATTGATGAATTATTGCTGTATTGTCATTTTACTGTAATTCAGAGGTCATACATTCTGTAACTATTTGCTTCCAGTATTATTATTATTAATAGACTGGTGGAAGCACTAGAAGTTGGTAGAAGTCTCGCCATTCTATTTCGTCTATTGTATGGACGAGCTGTATTATACAGTACTTGTATTTTTTACTGTGCAATTGTACGCATTGTTTTAGATCAGAGTACAGCAGGTACATGCAGTCATACAATATACCAGAACTAGCGTTATAAAATGGCTAGAACTAGCTAGAAGGGGGTCGCTCAATCAGTAAACATCTGCTGTCAATAGTGCACTTTCTGTGGACGTACAGTAGGCTCAGCCATAATAACCCCGATTATTCAGATACTCAGCGTAAATAGCTTAAACGATGATACATTATTCTAGGAGTACAGTAGTGTTATCATCGACTATTATGGTACACTGATCACATACAGTACTGGTGGTAGCGATACATTGATAAAATGACTATATTATGATAGAATTAATTATTCTAATTAAATACGTAACCAACAGCATTAATTATTGTAAAAATAGATTCGCATTTTTAAGATTGATTTCATATTATATAACACTGTATTAGTAGATATAATATTATTATTCATTATTATTAGATCGAAGTCTCGCGGGCATGATGCGGGCTTGTTACTCTAAACGATAATATGAAAGCAAAAATACGCGTATACGACGAGTATTGCCCCCATTTGTGGAAATTATACCGTCACTACTGAGCATGATAGACTAACTTATAAAATTATACAGTCGCTACATAGACTAACTTACCAAATTATACAGTCACTACATAGACTAACTTACCAAATTATATAGTCACTACATAGACTAACTTATTAAATTATACAGTCACTACACGGACTAACTTATAAGATTAGTGGAGTATACGTCTACTGTACTTTAATTCTATATTGACATTTTACTTACGTACATGTCATCTGCGGCGAATAATGTATCTAATCTTTTGTGTATAATGAATGGAAATAGCAATCCTAAATATATCGCCATCTGATACTAGTGGAATACTATAGTTACCTCAGTTTGACACTTTTTATCGGTAGATCTTATTAAGGCCAAATTCCATTACGTATCGTAATGTACTTACTGTATATATACTGTACTTACTAATGTACAGTACTGAGATGATATACCACAACGTCATGATTATCGTAATGCCGGATCAGTAACATAATTATCGTAGATAACTTTAGACATTTCCAGAATACAACTCTAAATTTACGAATGTTCGTATAATGTGTATCACTATCCTATACATATGAGGAGCTTTTAAAATGCAAATACACTCAATCTAAATCGATAGCGACGCTCGGATTTTTCATGAGAATACCTATATTGTATACCTGAATATAAAATACGAGTGTATTACAGTAAAGTTTAGATCGAGTAGCCTAATCACATTTACGTAAGTTGTAAAATATAGGACCATACTGAGTGTAATCAGTTACTGTATTGCTTACTTCAATTCCTGTCTCTAAGAAAATGATATGGATCGCGAAACTTTGGATACGCTTATATCATACATAGCAAAGTCAATGTTGAACACGTACAATATGTAACAATTTAGCATAAATTCGAAAATATGATTGCATAAGTTATTTATTAAAGTAATACCGGTAATACTAATCAGTTAGAGCAATTTAGCCAATTAATTGTATCTCATAGTTCACCCTAAAAACTAAATCCTTTACATTTTAACTTTACAGAGTTTATTGTTTGTATCAACAACAGAGTAGTATTCCAGTCACAATGTATTAAAATGCGGTGTAGATATTGCTGCGATTCATTATTCTCACTCAGCACTCTTCATGATGCGTTAATGGCTCTATATTGCATTACATAGAGTCTAAGCATATATTTATTAATTAATTTCATCAGCACAATTTCTATTCAGGGGAGTTATCGTTGTATATTGTTAAATGAAGGATTATAGCTATCATATACCACTATAACTTTTTACCTCTTACAAGAAATTCAAGAAATATATATAGGAGCATTTACTTGCACTAGGAATTTCTAGAAAGAGACCTATTTAATGGTATAATGAATGATCTCTTTGTCTTTTGTATAACACGTATGACAGTGTATCATGGAATATAAAATAGCGCCTTTACAGGGTATATGATGACCAGCAATTAAATCTGGTTGAATATGTAATATTTTTTTTCGTACAAGCTTTATTATCACTAATGATGAAGATCGATTCTGAATTTTAGTCTCGCATAACTGTACTCGTATACGATACTTGACGAGAAACCTCGCTACTCATATACTATAAACTACATTATTTGAAGACGAGTTATCAGTCATAGCATCACGAGACCAAAACAATGATGGCACTTTGGAGTAACGTATTGAATTTTACTAAGAATACTACTTAACCTGTACAAACGCATATTGCATCACCACTCAAGAGACGTAGCACCGTTACTCCTAATAGACTCCTGGTCATACCATAGTCCATTAGATAACTCAAATCCAGAGCCCTACTGAGCAAATCATGTAGTAAATAAGTCAAACCTTTAAGCAGATACCATGCATGCTCTTTCATAATACCGTATTTTATTCATGTATTTGGATACTAATACTCTATAGCTATCGGAAAATAAACTAAGAAGTTTGACAATTACAGATTACAGATGTTTAGAGCAGTTTATGCTGCACCGTAAACAGATAAACTTCACCAGTTATTTAAAAGAGAATATACTGAAGAGAACAAAGCCTCACCGTAACATTACAGCCGTATTTTATATATATATATATGTACGTATATACAGTATAAAGATAACTTATTACGTGGTAGCTGGTATTGATCTGGGGTGACAATAATTAATCGAATTTAGGTTCAGCTGCCTTCGGTTACTGGAAGAAATTAAACTACAATAAAAACGCCACGATAGCGCATACTTGTAAAACGATCGTTTAAATTCTAGTACATTTAAAATTGATTAACGAATGATAACAGCATACACGTATCATATAAATAATATTTAGGTATCGTATAAATTTGTACAAAATTAAATTGATGTGCTGTCTAATATCACAAAAGCAATTCCAAGTGAACAATTTACACCAAATAGGCCGTATTATGCATATTAGACAATTTTCAATTCATGAGAGCCAATCATATCAAATTCCGAAGTAACGCTTTCTATCCAATCTTTACGGTCACGTTCGTCCTAATTAGATAGATAACAGCTTATTAGGATTTACGAACCATGCATTAAATTTTGAATAGTATCTTTGGTAAACACAGTGGTAAAATTTTAGATTATAATAGGTATATGTAACCTACATGTTATGCATACATTTGTCTAGGATAACATTGGATATGAGTAAAATTAATTATTTGATCTTGATCTCGTTACTATACCTCTAATTTGGCTTTCTTAGATTTTTTAGATTTTTTCTTAGAGGGTTGTTCATTGTCAATTTCTTGTAAAGGAATCCTAGAATAAGACCTAGATGCTCTCCTATGAGCAGGTTTGCAGTTATCGTTCATCGAATACATTGAAGATGTAACAGAGGAAACCGATTTTGTAGGTGACGTGGGCAAGGATTCGAGTTCAGATTCTAAGAAGTTAAATCCAAAACAGGAATCTTCTAATACAAGATTATTTGATTCGTCTAAGGTACTTGAAAATTTGATATTGGCCGGTGTATTAAGTTTATTAGGGGAATCAAATAGCTCAGATCTAAGCCCTGGCAATAGTTCTTTCTCTTTATCATTTTCCTAGGGTTTATACAACAAATATAATTGAAGGAAAGGTTAGGAACAAATAATTATGATCTGTATTTAATCTGTGTAAAAATTAGGCGCTCCATAAATAGGCCAGACTGTTAAACGACCGAGCTATCACATCAAATTCTCAATTTAACATACTATACCATATTACGCGAAAGTACATCAGATTCGTGTATAAAATTGCAAGTCATTTTAATTGTGTACATCAATTAGATTTAGCAAAATACCGCAGAAATTAGTGCACTCGTATTTACTTATCTCTTGCGTGATGAAATTATTTTGTAAAAATAAAGCTTAATTTGTATTCATTGAGTAATATGATCATGGACTACAATTGCCTTTAAAAGTAATTTTAGATAGTTCAATCGGCTACCATATCGTATATCACTACTGCAAATTGATATTACTGTACATATTAATTTAAGACTTACTGTACAGTATACCAATGTATTTCAAGTGATAACTTCTACTGTAGAGTACATGAATTGTACAACTAGTAATGATGCACGAATACCGGCAATCATCTAACCCACTCGCTTTCTGGCAAATACTAAGCAGATCTGCATGTCGTAAGGACTTTTGATGCGTAAAGGAGACTGTTCTGTACTTAACGGTTTATGATCAGCATAGGAGTAAGTAGACGTAGTACGTAGTACTAGGATAAGGCATATCAGATCAGTTCATAAAATTCATGACGTAAATTTAAATTAAGTTCACACTTTATGATATGTTCACAAAGTAGCTAAGCATTTTACAGTAAGGATATGCCATGCCTTACATATGTACTTACCGATAAATTACTCCTTGTTTTCCTTTTTCGAGATCTTAACTTTCTTTCTTCCATTGTATATTGATTACAAATGTATTCTAATCTAACATACAATTGCAATTTAGGACTTAGAATTAGCTAATGCATGCATGCTTTCCATTGATAATTATTGGAAGTGAAACGATTTCCTAGAGTACTGTTTATTCCCGCTTAGCTGTAACATTTTAGAGTGTAAATTTACAAGAAATTATGGTCACTAAACTACCTGACAGCATCACACGGCCTATCAATTTGCCTTGGAATAGCGATATTTTTACACAACTGTAAAGGAAGCACTTAATCTGATTTACACAAGATTGCACTGTACTGTATGCATTCTTTTTCGTAGTGATGCAGAAGCCTCTACAGCGGTAAGATACTGCAACTTGATACCAGCTTACAGCATTATTTTTACTTTCACTAGGTGAGGAAACGTCAATAGCGCGTATGAAAGTTGAGAAGAAAGAATTATCTAATCGTCTCGTGTGATCACTATTTTCTGCGTATAGACTCCATGCACGAAGCGATCCCTTACACTAGACATTGTAATTTTTGCATCAATTCGTACAATATTGATCACAAATACATAGTTTTAATAATGATTGGTATTTTTGTGCGTCTTCGTTCTCGTTTTTACTATGCAAACATATCAAAGTTTTAAAAGGGATCACATTGTACAGAGGATTTGCGGCGTTGAAAACAACTACAGTAGTATAAACGGATGCGTTAACAAGATACTGTACTGTACTGTAGAAGAAGGAATCAAGAATTCTGGTTTAACCATTCATTAAATATCAAGTCGGTGAACATACAATACAGAATTTTTTAGCAACTACAGCAATATTTTATCTTGAATAGTCGATAAATAATATTTGAAAAAAAAGGGATTAATTAATTTGGTTTTATAATTGGGCAGGATGTGTCCGTTTTTGAAGATTTTAACATAGCCTGGCCACTACAGTATATACACTTTTGAAATCATTTGATCGAAATTTTTTTCACGAAAATCGCTGATAACTTACAACATGGACCGATTTAACTGCAATACTAAATTTCCTCTATATTAGAATTTTAATCTACTTGTATTTCTTTACTTTAATTTATTGCAATCATGTCTGCGCTTACCCGTTATCTACTGGGGTCCATTGACGGACGCTTGACGACGATATGATGGCGGTTGTCTGTAGATCACTGCCGAGTAACTAGTACTGTACTGGGCCGTAATACGGTAAAATACAGTACCGTGTGCAGGACCATACAAGGGTTGACGATGCAACAAGTTGGTTGCTTAGTGCACTACACTACCACTCCAATTCTAAGGTAGTACAGTACAATGTACACTACAGCTACAGTACATGTACTGTGCTGGACGGACTGTACCTTTTGTTTGGAAAATTTTTGATTTTGGTTTTTAGCGGGAAAAGTCGGAAAATCAGTATGAGTGTAGTGCATGGAAACTGGTTAGGGTACTGTATTAAATGCTGTAGAGCGTCCTTAAGTTTGGTACCGTGCCTACTGATAAACTACTTCTTATTGACTGTGTGAGTCGATCAGTCGGTGAAGTGACCATACTGGGCATGAGTCTACACCATCCTGTACAGTCAGTCTAGTACAGTTACGAGTCCGTATGAGAAAAGAGAGTGGAATGCCAAGACCTTGGACAAGGGCAATATCATCATTCTCAATCAAAAACCTTTGGCTAAACTGTTTCAAATATGCAATAACCTTTTTATTTTACGAACTGTCTGATAGACGATATTTTAAGCTAATCTCGGAAGAAGGTAAGATTACGTTTACCAAACTTCATAAAGTAACAATTTACTTTTTAGTTGTGAGACGATGATGAGCGTACGTAAACATGACTCAAGTGTAGCATCAGAAACGTTTACTGCACACTGTATGTAGTCGTAGCGTTCTAGACTGTAAAAAGTAAAAAGCTCATTTTGCAATCTGAAAGGGATACTGTCCAACAATCACGATTGCCTTAAGTGGTTGATGATTATAACGTACTATTCAATTGTTAAATAACTACAGATTATAAAATGATACTGCTAAATGAATCTGCAATTTTAACGCTCACCAATGCCTAGTGGAAAGGGACTGCATTTACGGTGCATACTGTACAATGGATATGAATGACTGACTAAATATAAACTCTCTGTGTAGTTGGAAAATCCTCCTTCAATCATAGCATTAATCCAAATGTTTACTAAGTGAAAATGCCATTCTCTGAGGTGTAGCGTAGCCATGGAGTGACCACGGTTCACCTCCCAGATCATAAAACTGCAATGGATTATACATATTTTATGTCTAGCACATAGCAGTAATAATCCTTGATTTCAATATCTGAAGTTTCCTTTACTTGATTGCTTTATTACACTCATACTCGCTATAATCAGCTACTGTATACAAGGAAGCAAAATTAGCAACAATACTTGTATATGCTCTTGGTCGGAAGGATTATAAAAGACTGCAGCGCCAACGATAGTCCATTGCACTCTATCATTTTTCTTTACTATTTTAGTCAATGAAATACGTCTGTGTTGCATGATGCATACACTTGCATCTATACAGCTTTTGTCAACGTAAAAATATACACATCCATTTAATATCATGCATACTGTCATACGCTTACGTAGAGGTCTATTTGAATTCAACTTTTGCCAGATCCCTCAGTAACGTAAAAGGAAAGAAATGTCTTGGGAAAGCCTAGATGTATCGATTTCCGCTGGTGACGACTGTGTAACCAGTTTACTTACCCCTAAGAAGATTCAAGATAATCCAGTTTTTCAATTAGACAATGTTGCCATTGTCAAAGCAACGCAAAATGTGAGTGCACATAATGCACAATTGGTTAATTTACTGTGCGATGCTATAGTTATAATATTTAGAATACTATCTATTTAAATCATAGATTATTATACTGATACATAAAGTACAGCCATATCTGATGTTAGTATACAACAGTGGAAGTTTCTTAGGTCAAAATACTGCAGATTTGATATGTGTTTTGAATTGAATGATTTTATGCACTGTAATCCCCTATGTTCAAATAGCAATAGTAGATTAAATGTATACTATATTTAATGATTATTTAAAGTAGTAATTTAAATTGTGCACTCTACAGTATCTGTTCCAAAGTTACAGAATTCTCACGAGTCTTCAAAGAGTTTATAAATGTGTTCTTTTATTTCTACATATCACAACAGCTGTAAATTAGAACATACAGTATATTAAATGGTCAATACTAATTTATATTTAATAGTAATACATCATTCGTTTTATCTCTCAAACATACCTATAGTGACTGAATAGCTGTAAACTACTTTGTAAAACTACATCCTACAATGGAAATGATTTTTTAATCTACGTCTATAACAGGTGGAAAATAATCCAAGCGTTTTAGGAATAGCAAACGAGGAACATCTTTGTATTGCCATCGATAGTAACTTGCTCCTTTTTGACGCCACAGCTGGTCTATTACATAAAACAACCATCAAATTTGGTATAATACAGAAACCATAATATAGTGTTTTGTATACCTTTAATGTTTTCATATTTAAGTAATTCTAAGTACTAAATCATGCCGAGATTGTACAATATCATTGATTGTATTTATTTATTGGCTGTATATAGTATTGAAACATGACCAAGACAAATAATCCCCTGAAAGTAAACATACTTCAATATACATTCGGAGCAGTCATCTTAACGATTTTTATAATGAGATAGCCATGATCCTAGCCTTCGATCAATTCTTTAAAAATTTAGAATAGATTTAGTTGTAAACTGACCAACTCCGTTTTAAAGAGAAGGTTTACAGAAATTTTAGTGATGTTCGTCATTGCCTACTCTAATAAGCACCCACCGGTTATCTTTCATGCCTTTTAATGAGAGAAAAACACCTTACTGCAGTTATTACTTGAAGAAACTCTATAATTAGTGTGCTATACGTACACATATTACCGGCTTATATACACAAATTGATAGCAAGTATTACCAGTAAAGTTATTATACTGTAAGACTCGCTTTTATAGTTTCTAATGCACCGTAATAACTAATTCGCGCAGTGTGTAAACATAGAGAGCAAACTTTAAAGCAGCTATCTGCATTTCAAATTACTCCCAACGTTCCATTTTTCCTTACTATTTATGATCGATTTGCCATACATTTGTGTACGGTGAACTATAGTTATTTTATCAAGTATGAAGATACTATAAAGAATGCTCTGTTTGTAAAGATTACACGAACTATACTCTGCTACAGCTGTGAGACTTAGGTTGTAAACGATATAATTTACTTGCCTTATTAATAAGGACGGTAGTATGTATGTAATTATGCATAATACAGTATACTGTATGTATAAATAGCTTTTTATTCTATTATAATCTTTGTATATTCATCTTTGTAGTTAATTTCGTCAACATCTAGGATAATATAATTAAACGCATAATGCATATTTGTTACAATTACTTTCCTAGAAACTTTGGTTGATGCATTGGCTTGGAGTATTGACGGTTCTTGTCTCATAATTGGAGATAGGCAAGTTGAGATCGCAATAATCGAACATGCTACGATCTACGGGCTGGACTTAGTATATTAGTACTATACGAAATCATACCGATTTTTACCATAGTAATATTGATTCGTTTAAATTTAATTACAGGTCCGGCTGTTTACACTTTTTAAATATTGAAAAAGAACAAATTTTATTTTCTAAGGTAAGGAATCACATCGATGACAGTAACATGACCAATTATTTTACAGTTTAACCAAATGCTTAGATATAACAATGAACTAAAATATAGCGCTAAAGAAATACATTTATTTCAGAAAATCATTGATGTAAACGTTGACAAACATGAAAAAAAAATATTTTGTTCAATAGCGGTAATACCAGATAGATCAAATGGTAAGTGGTTGTAAGTTAAGATAGTACACTGCTGTTAAGTCATCACAAAAAGATAATGGTTTCATTAAAATAAGTTTATCATATTTCTTTCACGCAGAGGATCATTGCCAGATACTACTTTTAATGTCATCCGGACTATTAATGAGAATTACTCATCTAAATTTAAGAGAACTACTAAAGGGTAAGCGCTATATTAGTTTATCCATCGTTCTACAGCGTTTGAAATCAATGTAACGTCCAAATATTTTTGAAATTAATCTACTGTGTTACTATTGATTTAAAGCTATTGATGGCGGTAATATTCCAATGTTATCACAGGTTCGTTAGTAACTAATTTTATCCTATAGATATTTCGTTGTCACACTACTTTATCCGCTATTTTCTTCCTGGAATAGTAAATTAATCTAAGAGTTCTTAAAACTTTTTCAAATATTACCTATCGTCAAGGAATGCTAACATGCAATATTATGGTAACTTATAATTGATCATTACAGATAACAGATAACATTCGAGTACTGAGCCATGATATTTCTCAATATATTGATGAGCCCGTTTGTATGACATATCAACCTACCTTTGAGTTATCGTATCTTTTAGTGATTGGGGTAAAGCATACTAAATATATGAATATCTATGATAACTTATCTACGTTTGTAACGATAATGTGCTTTCAATTTTAGGGTAAAGGAAACGAACCTTTATGTGTTTTAGAAATTCCAAGTGAAGACACCTACAATGTAGTTCATTCGATTTCTTCTGAATTTTTAGGTTAGCGTAGAAGCTAGTGACTCATTAATTTTATTGTCTGAGATCAATGTTATAAAAATGGAGCTTTCATTTTAGGTACTTCGATCTGTAAATGCTGTCTTGTTGATCGCAATTTGCTATTGGTCCTCCATAGCGACGTACGTTTGGAGACTGTGTGCAATTCTGCTGCTATAATCGTAGATTTCTGATATACGGCAACCATATAGCGTGCTATCTATTTGTCAATCTTTGCTCCTTTGTGATATCTTGTAGAAATCTTTAAGCCTTTGGGCTTGTTCGTTACTAACCTTGTTCATGATGAAATTATGGCAAGAACATAAAGTAGAAAATTTCTTATGTGGCACCGATTCCTTGAAAATCCATAATTCTGTATTTAGCTACCGGTGCGCTTTCAATATTAAAGATATGAAATATTTCATATTTATCCAGATTTTAAACCTTATTATCAACTTTATCTTCAGCCAGAAGCAACCTAACTCGCAAAAGCTATTTATCTTATCTAACGAAAATGAGGTTAAGCCACAATAATTATGTTGTATTGTATAATAGCCAAAAGCAATACATCAGCACAATCGTTGCATCGTCTATGTTGTTGTTGATCTTTACCACTTTTAATAGTACTGTTAGTAACAGCTCACTTTATTGGTGGTTTCTTTACATTTTAGAACTATTTCATTCATGTCTTATCCATGCCGTTCCTTCATAAGATATATAGCGTTTCAGCGTCAACTTCGACATACTTAATTGAGATGAATGGAAATAAGGTTGGCACGCATATATTTAGAGTTACTATATGAATACCGTATCTAACACAGGCATACATATTTATTTTCAGGATAATGTCTTTTTCATTGAAAGTCGATCATTCAGTGATGATAATAGGTACGTTATACGTGTATACATTTACAATGTCTAGAATCAATTAGTAGAACGTATTTACCCTTCAATAAACTAGATAACTAATTTTTCATTTCCTTATAAGCTTACCTGCTATGCGCGTAAAATCTATACGGGAATCATCGCCGTCTCAAAGGTAAACTTTCAATTGTGCTCACCTACTTGTATAAGATACTGATGATTCCGCTATACATACAGATTTAGTTACCTACTCCACAAAGGAAGATATCAGGAAGCGCTCGACTTCGCTCATTTATATCAATTTGGCGATGAAGAAATCCAGGTTCATAAACGTTGTTTGTCAAAAATCGCAAATTTTTTCTTATTAACGTTATCAGAATATTCTTAACATACTGATTAATTCTATTCGGATGTTTGCAAAATTTAGCTCGTTTATATGGTGAAGGCGGATTGGCTTTTAGGAAAAGCGATCGCAAGCGAAGCTAACTCCAATCTCTCACCTGATACCCCAGGAAATTTATTCAACACTTTAACAGAAACGCTAGATAATATAAAGGTTTCATGTGCTATTACAATTTCTGATGATTATTGAAATAGTGTACACTTAAAAAAATTTGCATATTATAAATTCTATACAATAGCTTAATTACGCGTCTTTGTACTCATCTAGAGTAACGCCGACATTGTTAGAATATGTTCAAATTCAGGACTTTCAAATGTTGATCATGTGCATAAGCTCTTAGTATATGCTAGGAACAGGGTAGGTGATAAGTATTAACTCCATTTGCTACAATAAAAAGGCGAATATTGAGAGCTTACTTATTTCTAAACAATGCAGCTAGATAAACAAAATGCAGTACCTGATAAATTCACCAACGAAGAAACACAGGAACTTAAAGGACAAGTTAGTAATTAGCTTCAATTTAATCAGTCAGAAACTACAATCTTTTTTTTATTCAGAAGAGTAAATAGATTGAATTTCCTCGTATCTTAATATATATAAGAACAAGTAATCCGTTTTTATAGGTAGAAACTCATCTATTACGGTTGGGAACTTTCTTAATCGTTTCGGAATCATCTTTTAGGTTTGTTAACTTTGAAATATGAATGTTAGTAACCGTTTACCAACTATGAAATTTTAATTTTAGTGGTTTCAAGTGGCAGCAGTTCTTGCAGTCAAGTATAGTGAAAGTAATGAAGAATTTTTTAATGGATAGAAGCTTTTCTTCTGTGCAAATCGTTTGGCAGCGACATCTACATGAGCTTGAGCTAACAAGCTATGATATTGATTGCATATTGTCAAGTATACCTATTGATGCTTGCATCTCGTCCTATGCTTCGTTATTAAGAGACTGTATTGTCCCATTTGTTTTCAAACAATCACAAAATATTCAGGTGGTTATCTATATAATATCTAAAAAATTACATTTACCTATATAATGTGATTCTTTTATGCATAGAGTAAGCTCTGTGGTTGGGTAATACGAATTGTGAAGGATATGGAGGAAAGGGTAGACGCTAACAAATTCAATGAATATCTAAATTTGTAACTGAGATCTAAATTAATACAAAATATGCTGTGTACGGAATTATTAGGATGGATGGCCGATGAATGCATTAGAGTTAGTCAATTTAGTAAGCGAAGCTGGGCAATCACTTCTAACAACTAGCCTTCTAAGGAAGTCCCCTTTTGATTATACCAATATGGTAACTTACTGAATTAAATACTGAAAATACTATTTTAGCTTGAATTCATTATTTATGTCATGGCTTGAAATCTTATATTCGATAATTGTAGCTTTCTTTTGGAATACAACGTACGAACATCGACGAAGATCAGGTAGAGTTCTATTAATGTTATATAGCTTCTTAGCTGACATCATTAGATAAGGCAGTGCAAGTTGTTTTGAATTACCGTGGGTTAAATTTCAAGAGAATTGACATTATTATAGGTCAACGGCACAAACAATTTCGGAGAAATTCGAGAATTGGTCACTTATCTCGCAGAACTAGAAAAACTGTATAAAACATACAATTGCAAATTGAAACTTGAAGAACTAAAAAAGGTAAGGACTAATTCATTGTTAACAACATTTGATTGCACTAATTTCAACTTTCATTTTTATCAGGCAACTCCCAGATCAATAATTTTCAATTTACTAGAGAATATAAAAGCTGCGGAATTAATTCCCTCGGTAGTAAACAGCAGCATTAGAAAATACATGACAGACTATGGTGTATCTGATGACAAAGTATTTTCGGAATATATCAAAGTAAGGAAGGCAGTATACGAGTATTAAATAAATTCCAAAATAGTTGATATATCTTGCTATGGACTATATTAATCCGAAACCATTATGTAATTAGGAATGGTTAGACAAGATATCTTACAATTCATTACCTGGAGCTTTATGGGAAACCAGAGCGGTTGCTGTCGTCAATGTCATAAGGAATAATCAAGTAAATCCCATTTTTATTTGCCGATATTTCTTTCGGATTAATACTTTAGAGACAGAAATTATTCTTATTGTCCTTTAGTATGTAATTGAAGCTACCATGGAAATTATGCGGCATGCTGGCCTGCCTTGGAGTGATAATGTTAAGGCTCTTGTAGAAAACTCGATGACTATAGATCATCCGAAGTAAATATAAAAATTTTGAATATTTTCAATACAATTTTCAATAAGTAAACTATTCTTCATACCTCTATAGAAAGCTTGAAATTGAAAATGAATACCGTTTAATTGAAGTTAAGGAAATCTGTCAAAAATATGGAATCGATAACTTCAATATTTCAGACATTAATCAAGCAGAAGTAATTAAAATCCCTTCTTATATAATGTACAAAATTTTAATAATTAGCAAAGTAAAATACTTTCATTTATTAATACTATACAGAGAACATTGCTGCGAATTTGCCATGCCGATACATCTTTCCAAATGAAGTTGCTCGATGCAAAAAAAGTATAACATTTAAAATACTCAAATGCAACAAAATAAATTAAAAAGTTGACAGAAAAGAATGTAATCAAACCTATTTTTACTGCAATTTTCTTATAGATTATTCGCATTTACAGCTCACTTTCAGAACATTTTGTATTTGTTACCATTTTACAAGATCTGAGTCGAAATAACAGAGTATAGTATAGGCATATTTATTCTTAAAACTAATTTGAAAATCAATTGTTAAGATCTCTTGCAATTGCGATTCTACAGTCGGTATGAAATATAAAGTTATATTATCTTTAATAGAGTTCTGAGAGCATCGAATTACTCAAAGTACTGCCTAGTGAAGACTTGCCTTCTGTTATCAGAGAATTCTTCCAGTGGATTGCTATTGTTCTAAATGATGAACCACATCCTGACCTGGTAAGAACTTATTTACATTTTTTAATGATATAGACATAATTTATTTTTACTTGGAAAAGCGATCTCTGTTATGTATGTCTAATATAATCCACCAATTTAATATTTTATGGAAATGCACGTATTATTAACTTCACAGAATGACACTGAAGAACGAAAAGCAATTTTAGAGACAACGCTAGTAGTCCTTAAGTACTTGTTATCTTTCGGTGCGTTATATACAAACGCGATTCGTTTTAGGATAAATTTAACTTTCTCTGTATACCTATTCGCGTGCACTATTTGTAACTATGGTTCCGTTATTAATAGACTGCTCCTTAAATCACGAAGAACTTAAAGAAATGGAAGATACTTTCCGTGCTGTGTTAAAAATTCAAGTACGTAAAGATCGTAACTAATTTTTTACAGCCTTTTCTAATACGTTCCTTTTTTAGACTAAATTTGGTATAGATTTATCTCTGATCCACTACGAAAACCCAGATTACCGCGAAATAATATTTAATAACCTCTTCATTAAGAGTACTGATCATTTCATAGAGGGATCTTTACGAAAAGATGTGCGAGTATATTGATTCACAGTCCTTATTTAGTAATATCCTGTCTTATAATTTTCATCATACTGATAAATTACTGCTTATGTTTTTAGAAAAGTAAAATTAAAAACCCATTCCACAATGGTGTAGCAAATACGTTTACTGACTTATCTAGGTCAGAGTTAGTTTATTGCTTTATCTTTGAAGTTATGTCCGTACAACTTGTTCTTCTATGTTGATATAAATTCTGCATATTTTTTTAATTGTGTGAATATTCGTGACGGCATTAACCACTTTAGATATGCGTCATTATTTGACCTCTCACGAAATCAATACTATTGTAAATTGGCCAATTTCAAGATGAACAATCAAGATTGTTTAACAGCCCTTAATCTAGTTAGGTAATTGCAAACGTAAATTTGCATGATTTGATTACCAAATCTGTAGTATAACTCTCTCTTAAATTCCTATTCTCGATTATAGAAATGCGCTCTCTAGCAATGACTACAGCACCACTAAATCTATACTGTTCAACCTATATCACATATGCAAATGCATTTGTGAACAATCTAATGTAACATGGATGGATGAATTACATTCAACATTGCAAACTCTACTGGCTAAATGCGATTCTTGTAATACGAAATATACTCTCTTGTTAAAATGTTTGATTTGATAATTTTTTACTGATTCACTTTATAGATCTCGTCTGTGATTGTTTGGAATTATGCAAAATTTCTCGATTACTATGCATAATTCTTCAGCAATGTGAAGATAATGAATCAGTATCATCCCTTGAGGTGCCATCATTTACTATATAAATTTACACAACATAAAATTAATTTTTAACTATACTGTGATATACGAATATTAGGATCCTTCGAGTGACCATGACTCAAAACGGCAACTGTTCATGCCGTTCTTCACTGATGATGGTCTTGTTCTTAAATCATCCATTGTCGCTCCAATGCTTGCTCGCTATATGATATCTGTTATACCTACCATTGAAGGTAAAGGTGTAATATTAACACCGGAAAAGCATGCATTACATTGATGACTTAATTTGAAATTCATTATAAATTTTCCTCTATCAGAAAGCGGCTGCAAAAATTATTATCAGGATCGCATTCAAGGAAAATTTCAGAATGGATTAGGTATTTTCCTTTATTTTAATCTTTCTAATTTTAATTTTATGTATAAGTGTTAAAGTGATCAGAAATTTTCAGTAACACACTGTATATTGGGCAATAATGCTCATAATGACTAGATCCGTTGACGGAAACTTTCCATTTCGACTCTATCACTAAAATGTGCACTGCATCAAAGAATTTAATAGATTATTTAAGAGAAAATAATCTAGTGGCTTTAGCATTTCAGGTGACGAATCAGGTAAGCTAGAACTCTATAGATATACTATAGAAATTGACATCTGGAAATACTAATGATTAATTATCAAATTAACCAGACTATAGAAGCGTGTGCGCAACATTTAACGCTTAATAGCCACATTCAAAACATGGTATGTTTCCGTAATATCTGAGCTTTACAAAGTTTCGTAAATTAAGTCCGAGAAAATCTTTAAAATAGGAAGTGAAAGGAAGCCTTTCTGAATTATTAGACCAATACATAAACGAAGAATTCAGTCCTAAATTACTGGATTTTGCATTTTTTCTTACAAGAAAGGTTAGGTCTCTCCATGAAGTTACATGACTGACTATTTCTGAAATTTTTATTTATACTTGTGTTCTAGATCTGCTACCGCTGTAGCGACGATATTGAACTAGCTTTCAGCTATGCAACAAGTTTACCCGCAAATATAGCTTGCAATAAGTTAAAAGAACTTTGTGACTCAGTTGAAAGGAGTTACCGCAAATTACGTGTTAGTATATTGCAATACCAATAGAATACATGTGTTTCTATTTCATAATCCTTTGCTATATTACAGGTTGTATCGGTGCTTGGAATTTTATTTACTAACTTCTATAGCTGCCCAACTGACACTAAACTAGTATTTAAACGATTCTATCTGGAAGCAAAATGGTGCCGGTTGCTTTCAGAGTTAAAAGTAAGTATTAGTGATAAATCCGATCTCGACTGAAAGGATTACGAATAGTTTTGTGCCTTATCAAATTCTTTACATTATTAATCAAATCCTTTACGTTTACAAACTATGTTGCCATAAAAACACATCAGATACCGGCTAAAGGAATTTCGAAGAAAGATATACTTGAAAAGGAGGCTCTACTAACTAAGCTAGTTGAAAATAGCACTGATCTGACGACTATTTTGCAGTACTGTCGGTAATGACTGCCCGTACAAAAATCTTCATTTTTCATATTTCCTTACTATTATTAGTAACTGCTTGATTTTACGAAATGAATTACTAGAGACTTCCAATTAGACGTCGAACCAGCCTTGCTTTCATATTTACAGATTGTTTTATCGCCGAATTTTGCTACGAAAGAAAGGATGACTGGTGGCCAAAGGCGAGTTTATGAAAGTCAAATAAAACTCATCATATCAGAGATCGATAGTTCTGAGTCAGCCGCAAATACTTTAATTGAAGTTTTCAAGAAAGTAAGTTCTTTTACGGAATACTAAATTTATCGATATTAGATGTCTAAGCTCTTTTATTTTTCGAATTCTAGCTTAATTTTTATGATTACGAACATGCAACATTTATTCTGGCTTTACTAACGCGGTTCTGTAGTCAAACTGAAGCGGTTGATATTGGAAGGGTTTGTTAGGATGACATATAGAGCAGTCTTTCTACACTCCCTTTATTTCGAATAATGAATTAAAGCATTTCTTTTATTTAAAATAGGCACAAAGACTACTTGATTATCTAATTGAATACAAACGCACGTTTGAGCCTTCACAATATGAATTATCATTTACTTTGGATACTGATTCCAGACAGGTTCAGGTTTGTAATAACCAATATTTAAATGCCCAGTTATCTCATCCTATACATACCCCTATATGAAAGAGGTCCTTCAATAAGCTTGCATACATTTTATAATGTTACGGGTAATATGGGATAACGCGTATTTTAAGATCTCAGAGGAAATAAATACTCTATTTAGGAATCTGATAACATTACCAGTCTAGTATTGGATCCTTTAGCCAGACAACGATTACCTCTGCATCCGCTCTTGTATGGAGACCAGTGGAAGATTATATGTAAGCTTAGTGATGCTTAATAAATCTAATATAAATCGACACAAGCTACTGTGCTTTCTAATTGCTCTTTTGTGATATCCCTTTATCCAGCTCCTGAATTACATTATAGTACCATTGGCAAACTCATACCTATAGGAAAGCTTCTAAATGTAAGTGCGCTTCAAACTGGCTCTATATATTTTTGTTCGCTTACAAGCATTCTATTTGCACTCCCCAGATGTCTACCGATCAAATGCTCGCTAATGGGATACAAAATACTATCAGTAAGGCGTCTGACTCCTTATTAACATTGGACAGCGACAATCACTACTTTGCTGAACAAATTGAAGAGTTGTTACAACAGATTGAATCTAATGAAGTTCTAATTGCAACTGCATACAACGTAATCAAGCAACTTCCTTTAGGTATGGATTGCAATACAAGCATGAATCGATAATTGTTCTATGAAACTTAAAAACAAATTTTTTAATACTTGTAATTAGTACCTTTGAAAATCAAGTTAATGAAGTTTTGTGTTAAGATAACTGAAATATGGAAAGCTTCTACGAAGGATAAGGTTTATATCAGAGTTATTATTGAATTAGCGATCGCAAGGTATTTTCAGTTTTTAATTCTGTTGATAGGTTGAGAAAAGAAAAGCCCAGTTAAGTAACACAAAATTGATGGAAAAATGGTGCTACGAATCAACTCGGTATCAACTTTGTATTGCCAAGCTCGACATCGAGCCATACAATTCACTCGTAAATAAGCCATCACAATTAATTCGTGAATTGTATAATCATCAATGTATTTCTCTTCTAACTAAGGATCGTGAAACTAAAGTTCCAGGTAAAATTAAAATGACATTTATCATATGTGAAAAATAATTGTTGGTACAGTAAAAATAATCTATTAGACTAGAAATGTGTAATCAGTTATGTATAATACTACTGTCATTGGATATAACTCACGAATGGAATTAATTATTCATGTAGATATTCATGGTATCACCTCAGCCATAGCTCAAATCAACGGAATTGACATTATTAAGATGAGAATGCAGCTAATCGAGGTAATTTCTATAGTTATCTAGTAATAATAGAAAGTTCTTCTGTATCAGTCTAACCTTTCGCTTTCCGATTAACAATCACTAGCGATGGCTGGCTGTGCCTGATGAGTCCACGTTTTATACAGAGGTAAAGCAGTTGATACGTATTGTTCACAAAACTAATAACTAATTTTCCTATACTTGATTTTAATATTCTAATCGAAGGACGAAACTGATTACAACAACTCTAAAGATGAACCATTAGCAAAGTTAGTTTTACATTTTCTGCACGGTTTTTTGTATATATATTGGATATAAATGAGGAGAGTTTATATTCATAAAACTTGTTTTCAGGTTGACCTTTATGCTGAAAAATTTTGATGAAAAGATAGCTATTGAATATTTATTCTCCTTTGCGACATCAGTTCGTATTCGACTTTAATTAAAAAAGTAGGAAATGAAGGTGCAGCTATGAAATGATATATGTTATTTTAGGAAAAATCTACGAAGACTACTTTCGAACAACGTAAAAGAGCACTGCAAGTTCTTCTAACGATCGCTTCGGCAGACAAGATAGCAGAAACTACCGGAAAATCCATAAAGGACATAAGGCATACAGATTTTATGCTACAAAGCGTTTCATTTTGATCGATACTATCGGGCTTTATAAAAATTTTAAATACGGTTACACTTCTTTCTAGTTCCGATTTATTATCAATGATTTACATGGCTGCTCTCGACGAGCATCAAATTCTTCACTCAGTGGAAGCATTTCGAAAGTGTGACAAAGACGGTTTGATAAGAGGAATCTTGAGAAATTATAGCGACGAGCCAAAGGTACTTTAAAAGTAATGATGAATAGCGATTTAATCCGATATAAATGATTATAATGAACATTTTCGTGTCTTTACCAGATGATAGGACTTGCAGTAGATTTATGTTTGGACTATAAGGTCTATGATAAAGTCATCTGGAACAACATACTACTTAAACTGTGTGGCTTGAACATGGTTTGCAATTTATATACTGTATATGTGCATACAGTGCGTAAATATTTATATTTATATTGCCAACATGCTTTGATAATAGTAATTCGTATCATCTAGATTCACAAACTACGGCATACTATTTGTGAAATAGCCACAATTCCCTGCTTACGACAGCTAAATTGCTTAATAAAAGTATGGTCCGTAGTCATAGCAAATATCTACGTCGGAAACGGTAATTTATATTGTGTTGAGCTATTCGTAATAGTTGCTTCATTTCGATAATAATTATGTCAACTTTAAGAATTACATTTTTGTGATTTAATTTATAGATGTCGATATGAAGAAAAAAGAACTTGAACGTGTAGCACAACTGCTGAAATGGTAAGTTACAAATTGATTACTTTCCAAAAAACGAAGTTAACAATTGATATTTCGCAAATGTTCAGGTGCCCCCAATTAGCTGAAATTGATCTCACAAAATTTAGCGCCGACTTGGAATCAGTTGGATGTTATACTTTAGCGCTCGATACTATTATTACTATGCCCAAGTCCAAGCATACAAACATCAAAATAAAGGTAAAGAAAGATTATCCACACTTTTCCACTAATAAACTTTTATTAATACACTGCTACGTTACATTTTCAAACCGCAGGTATTACTTGATAAGTATTGCATGCAAATTCTTGATGGATTATCGGATGCAAGTAATTTTCCACTCCAGATCGGCAAGGTATCCACATGTACAAATACTACAGTGTTATTCAAAAATTTTTACTAAAAACATAATGATAACTTTGCAGCTGCAAAGAACAATATTTGCTTACATCAACGAAAATCAGTTATTTGAGGTAATTCCTGTGTCAGTGATTGCAAACTTTACTACGAACTGACTTATCGGCTAATTAACATGTGAATGTATTACCTTACTAACTAAACATTATAGGAAATTTATCGGACGAAGTATTTCGATTCCTTTATCGATTTCTTATTAGAAAGTGGTGATGTTAAAGCTATAGTAGTAAAAAGTGTTGAAATCGGGAGGCAAGCAATTCTTTTACTTAACCAGTAATAATACTATAATTACATCTCACACCTGTATGCTATTTCAGGACTACTGAAGCTATTCAATTGGTTAGTGCATATACTTCCAGGTGCGACAAGAACGACTATTTAGAGTACATTAACAGATCGCTTCCGTCCAATGGTACAGATCTGTTGAAGGTAAAATCTATCAATCACAATTTGCAGTGTTACGAGTTTCATTTTAATTTATTTTTCACAAATGTTTTGTTTTTATCTAGAAATTTCTGAAATTTCATGGAGTGGATGCTATGGAACCGTCGTCTTAAACTAATTCTGCATTTTATACACATTTACGAATAAAGTATTTATAATTTATGTATAACTGCATTATCATACTATGGGTATAATTGAATTAAGCAAAATCCAAAAACTTTTAGATATCGATAATAGATGTTAGATAAATGCTTTGACCTATGTATAAAAATTAACCATTGATTAGTCGAACTATCGATATAGTCAAACTTTCATTGCTTATAAACTCACAGTGTTACATCAGCAGCTGTTTCCGAAAATGCATTAAGGATTAACTCGCTTTGTTCTTGGTCGATTCGCATATGTCTCAGTATTTCTATAACCTGTGATATTTTATTTTTATCTCATGTTAAAAACTTAGTTTCATGTAATTTTCAATCAACAAAGACTTATAGATGCAAAAAATTCAGACCTTTTCAACCATGTTATTATAGATATCTTTCCATTCTTTACTGTGAACTAATCCGGTAGCGATATTTAGGGTTGCTCTCATCATCGCCTAGTAAAATATGTATTTATTAGTAGAATTTATAATAAATTTATTGCAATTATTGAAAAATTGAAACCTTGAAGTGTGAGCCGATTGATAGGAGTGAATCTTCTTTTACTTTTCCACTTAATTTAGCTAGCAATAGTCTTTAGATTTAAGCACACGGCTTGAGCTAAAATTCTAGATGCGTTCAATCTACGAGAATGCTTACTTACGTTCGATGTTGCTCAATGTTATCATTCGTTACTGACTTCAGATCACGCAAATCTTGAATAAACGTCTTATCAATTTCTATATCACCATCCTCTAATATAATTCATATATGAATGGGAAATTATTCATATTGAATCGATTTTGATATCGCTCTTAAGTATTTTATACTTTATTCATATATCATTACTATTGAAGCTAAGGGTCCAATTTTCAATTATTTCCTTACAACATCCCATAAACATATCAAATGTTATATATTGTAACCTAAAATAGCGAAAAAACGTGTTAAATAAAGAAAGACTGCACACAATGGTATTTTAAAAAAAAGAATAGGCCGCAAAGATAAAACTACAGCACCTTTTTTTCCCAGTTTCAAATTTATTACTGGCCATGAAAATTACATTTACATATAATCTAATAAAAGGTAATTCCTCAGAGTTAATTAAGTTACAACACGATTTTAATGCATTGGCATGATGCTGTAGATCAAACCGTAGATTTTTATACAGTAACTACTGTACTTTTATGTGTAAGAATTTACGATCTAACTTGGTTAATTTATCAGATAAGAGGAATTGAGATTGAATGTTGCCAGGCAGAGAGCCATCAAGATCTTCAACCGCTTTAAAGACTCTCCTAAAATTATCCAACTGAGAAAGAATTTAAGTCATTAGTAGAAATAGTAATTATTGTCTAACAGAATACCACAATACACTTGGCAATAACCCTCAAGTATTGCAACGCATAATTTATAGCAGGCATCATTGTCTACATTCTTGATGATAGCACTTTCAAAGTGGTAGTTACTGTGCATTTGCATCCGAGTAAAGTCGTTACTATTGTATATTCGAAGGATCTCAACATCGACCGTTGTACAAAAATAACTTTACACTGTACAATTGACTAGTAATTATTTCACTACCATATTACAACGATCGATTAACGCAATTTAATAGTTTGTGCGTTTAGAAGCGATCGAATTTCATAACCCTACACCATTTAATAAGGCGTGCGAGTTTAATGTACAGTAAAGATATTTTATGTTATTAATAAAATAAATCGTTCCAGAAACTTATTTAAAGGATAAATTGCATGTGCAAGGCAAAATAATTTTCTACTAGATACGCTTACACTTCATATTTGGCATTTAGAATAGTTCCATGCTACATTTGTGAATCGTTTCTTATTAACAATCAATATATATATTCAGTTGAAAGTATTGGTTTTCAACTTACTTGTCGTCGACAACTGCGTGATAAAACTCTGGCCTTCTCTCCAATTTCATCTACATCTTTACGTAAACGTGAAGATAATTTCTTACCAAGTAATTCTCGGGCGAATGCTTTGTCGAAGCTGTAGTATCTAAAGCGTGTAATGTGAGTATAAGGTATAATATTAGCATTGCCTACTTAGTTGCTGTATCGTAGAACTTATATTGATAGTTAATTATTAGTGCAGTCATTCCAAATTAACCTTACATTAAGCAGCTTGTAAAAAGTTGAACAAGTTTTAACTTTAAAACTCAGATTACAATTTCACTTACTCTTGTATGAGCTTGTTTTGGATATCGGGTGGCAAATCAAACATTATTTGATTTGCCAGAGATGATGGATTTTTTAAATATTTGTCCTCAATTACATTGAACAATCGATAGCAGTCTAATGTATCTGCAATAATTAGCTTTTGATCTATTCGAGCTTGAGATCTATTAGCTAATCCCTGTTCTCTGTTCAGTCGATGCTTGACGGTTTCATCGACTGCAAGTCGATTTCAAAAGAATTACAATGTATGTTAATTGAGCCGTAAGTGGATAATAATAATAATTTTAACCTGTGATTGGTATACTGTATAATTTTCAAAATTAGAGTCTCAATTTGTAGTTGTTTGCAAAATATCATAGTATTTATTGACTGTTTTTCCGATATTTAAAATTTTACCCGCATCCGTACAATACTATAAAAGCTTTAGGAGAAGTCAAATTATACTGTACTTTGTATTAACCGCTACATCTCTACATCAGTAAAATGCATGTATCATTTATTATAATTAATTCACCAATCCAAGCCAATCCAATATCCTACTACTGTTCTACTATGTTCATCGTCAACTATACGTAATGATTCATACGCCAATATATCACGATCAAAAATAATATACAGGCAATACGTTATAAAAATGGGAAATGGACTAAACTATAAAGTAAAGTGAATTACAGTTTTTCTATGTCTGTACGTTTATAAATTACAGTAGTGTTGATCGAGATTTCTTCGATCGTTGCGGAAAGGCAAAATTAACACCAACAATACTAGTCAGTATTTTTTATCAAACTAACTTGTATAGCCTTTGAGCCACAGAGAGAAAACATCAAAGTCTATGATAACAGGCTGCGTTACAATACACGAAGCAGACATTTCTGATTGTGGTTTAAATCAGCTTAAATAAATTTCGTTTTATCCGCCATTAGGAGTGCGTCTTCAAAATCTGATCAATGTTGTCATACTATACGTTTAGGTAGTTTACTGAAGCTTACTGTCTGTAATAGGGGTGCACTATAGAGTACTGGCAGCTAGATCCATTTAATTTAACTTAATAGGCGCAGTGTCCTCGTACTTTGTAAGCTACAATTTAATACAGTACGAATACAGTGTAGTATACATGATAGTGAACTACATGATTTTGTATAGCAGCCATGAATGCCTAGAAGACTCGAACGATATATGTTTTGCTGCATAGTAGTTTATGAATTAATAATCCAATTAATTTCGGCTAGAGTTACTATGCATAACATTACTTTATTATAGGCCGATATTCAATACCATTGCAAGGTTCTTAATTACAGACCTGATGTATACTGATAGTCTAAGATAGCATAGTTATGACCGTGCAAAAATTTGATGTATTGGTATATTTGAATTAGCAAATTTTCCAAGATACTAAACATCGAACTGAAATCATTTTGCACTTAGGGCTCCGAGACAGAATACAGCATTCAAGAAGTACGTATACTACAAGATCACATAGTTGCCATAATCAAATGGAATGTATTTACGAAGTAATAATATACAGCTTTTGCTCTAGGCTTAACATGACACGTAGCGTTTTGATATATGCGTAAATTGAGGTCTTCATGCTATTTACAAGCCAATGGCAGGACCGAGATCCAACTATATAACATCCATTAATATACGGTAACGACTTAATTTCGCAGTAACAAAACTAAAAATCAAATGAATTAAATATATGTTACAAGTGATTTAGATTTCATTATTTAGTATTTATTTCTGAGATATAATATTATATTTTTATGTTTGGAAAAGCCGATAAACATACAGTACATACAGAATGAATATTTCGCAATAATGCATGTATTACAGTACAGTAAAATATGCTATAATAATAACTAATCATTTTTAGCTGAGTTAAACTACTTCATATTCTATAGCCGCAAAATCATGATATATAAAGATTATTTTACAATTATCGCCTAATCCGATGGGAATAGCTTGCACAATTGTTCATACAGAGTTACAAAATTGCACACATGCAGACTACTATTCATCTTATACATGTAAGACCATGATGCATAGAAATTATTTTATCATATCACCCAATTTTATGGAGAGCTTGCACAGATGAAGTTCATACAGAGTTACAAAATTGTAAACAAATACTGTCAGTATCTAGTATACAGTTGCATTGCATGTACGCTAAGCTAATTAAGAAATATTTGAATAGTTAAATCATACATTACATTCAACATTTATTACGTATTTTATAGTTAATTCATGTCAATGATAGCAGTTTCGTACATTAATATTAATTATAATAAATAATTTTTTATGTAGTCGATTGTCTATATCTCTTCGTATCCAACATCTTTACGCCACACATAGCACAAATTCCTGGAATATTCAAATAAATGTATCATTACAGAGTAATAGTTTAAGGGTCGGCATTTATAGCAACCGAAGTTAAAATAGAATTAATTTCTTATGGTCTATATATAAAAATCTAGGTTAGAACAGATACTAAATAAATGCAAAATATGCAACAATTGACACCACTATTCGCGTCCTACATTCCATCTTATATATTAAAAGTCACCACTTAGTTGTTAACTATTAATGGTTGTATTTCTTACCCAACTTGTAAGCACATCCTATATAAATCAGAGAATATGCAAGTATGAATATCAACGTCAGTTATATTAGGTCATATTTATCCATAATATAAAATGCATCTTGCATGTACTGTAGTCATCGTATCTCCAATTATGTATAACAACTGGAAGATAATACAGTATCTCAAACTATCGTACGAGATCTTTAAATACATGACGTAAGAGTAAATTACCTTGGCAATAATGAGAATGCATTTGATGGACTGTTTGCTTACAGATTTTACACTTCTTAAAGTTCTGATATGGCGAAAACCTATAACAAACAACAGTACTGTATAGGCCATTTCATTCTGCTATGCATTAGCTACAGATAAGCCTATTTACTTTATTTATATATTGTTTATTAGATTATTTTATACAGTACATCAGTTTTAGCTACAGTTCCGTGCTGCAGCTAAGGTATTTGTTTGTAGCATAGATAAGTTTAATGAATATCAATAAAAACAACATGTCACTAGTAGATCTCTCCGATATGGTCTGTAACTTCATTGGACAATTTATTAAATTGTCCAATATATTTTGTATGAAATTGTTGCATTAAGAGAGTAAAACTTTTGTCAAAAAAATTTCTTGAAACAGCTGTAGTTACCACTGTATCAAGGCAATTTTAAAATTCGAAAGGCATAAAACTAATCGTATATATATTTACACGTATAATTAATTAAAAGTTACACAAACCTATTTTTTTTGGCAGTTAAAGCCTTATTTTCGTTGATTCTCCTCTTATCCCCATCTTAATTTGAAATTGGTTTGAAGAATAGAATCCAATTAAAACTGTGATATCATCGTAATCAATTGTTATAGAACTAAATAAGATACTGTAATGATAAAATAGAAAAGCTAAAGCAATACAAGAACATCACCAGTAAAAAAGTAATCCATATTATGATATCAGAGAATGAACTGAATCGTTGATATAGAGCTTCAATAACATAGGATAATCACACTGTATCTAGACTCGACCCGTCGCTATCTACGATGAAAGTGAATTTGAATATATCAGCACTCACCAACCGTATTCCTAGCTCCTGATTTCCATGGATCAGGACAGATAACTTTACCTAATTTTTTTTCACCTGTAACATTAAAATGAGTACAAATTAGTAATATGATAATATTGAACACTTTTTTTTCCATTGTATCTTCTATTTGTATTTTATAGCCGGCGATAAGAAACAATTCTCAAGAATGTAAGTGATTTACTGACATTTTGGGCATACCATGGTCGCACCTCTAAGCCGTCTTGTCGTCTTTAATCAGAACTAAGAGTGCACAGTACACACAGTACAGTGTAAAGTACTGTACCCTCGGTGTACCGTACTGTAGGCCCAGCCATAATAACCCCGATTACTCAGACACTCAGCCTAAATAGCGGAAACGATGATACATTATTCTAAGAGTCTGTACCTCAAATTTCATTCGAAATCGAATCGATGTATCATCGTTTAAGCTATTTAGCCTGAGTGTCTGAGTAATCGGGGTTATTATGGCTGGGCCTACAGTACGGTACACCGAGGGTACAGTACTTTACACTGTACTGTGTGTACTGTGCACTCTTAGTTCTGATTAAAGACGA
>NW_002060954.1:831167-833796 GCF_000150275.1 Trichoplax adhaerens | reverse complement strand
ACTTTTTTCCTCAGTCATTCTTAATTATTATACGCTCATATACTGTCTCATTTTAACAATTTACACTAGCTGCTTGTGTACAGTATATGTAATAGACATATTGTCTCGGAGTCAAGTGTCAATCCGACTTTACTGACTGCCCAATGTCTACAGTACAGTATGTCCAGTATACCTGACTATGCAGTGTGAGGGTCTCTACTTTCAAAATACTGTAGTACAGAACTGAAAGAAAAGATAAAACCTAGTGCAACATTTCCTGCAACACCTTCTGTACATGTATAATGTACATGACTACTACTACTACTGATATATAATCAATTCTAATTTTAATCAAATATGATATTAACATGAAGATGGTTCTGCATGGAGATCATAACATGATCTTTTCTCTTTGGTAGCCCCAGCCCTGCTATTGTTAATACTGTATTGTTTAAGGGTGAAGTTTAGCTTAACCGGTTTGACAAGTTGTTCCTTCAATCCCAGTCGAGTACAATAGAATACAGTACACCCTCAATCGGTCAACCAGAGTGCACTGGTGGAAGTTGCGGTTGCCATCAAAGTTCACAGATGATCTACTGTATTACAGGACTGCGTAGAGTATACGGCCTACTGTATGCGTAAGATTTACGCCCATGCCACAGTACAGTGTACAGTACAGCTCTACAGTACTCTAAAGGGTCTCTACAGACTGTACAGTACAGTACTGTACAGTACTGTACAAAACGACGGCGCTCGAGAGATTGTAGTCCAGTACTGTACAGTAAACGAGCTTTTCCAGTTGTTATTTTATGGGTATTAATGCAGGGTGTACTAGGTTATTGCTACAATTTTAAGCACCAGCTCTCAAAGTCACTTCTGTTATTTATATTAATATTGAGGTAAGCATAGAGTAAGTTATTAAATCTCTTATTTTTATACCATTACTATATCAGCAATCTATCTTTTATTCTGATTTACTGCATTATTAGCTGGAGACGTACACGCGCAGCAAATAAGATTGACGAACTTGACAGAAACTTTGAGTTCACTGACTGCATTGTGCAGAATCGAGTAACTAGTCGACGTACACTCGTACAGTGTACCGCACGATTCGGTATAATACAATACAGTACATGGTATAGTTCATTTTTTTCTTAAAGATATTAGCAACCGCGGTATGCTTTGGCTTCGTTTTAGCTATAATTAGAATATAGTGATATAAAAGTAACGTTCGACTGTCTCATGCAATGCATATAGAAATTGATAGTGATGCATTCGATATAAACAAATCTCTAGGTTGAGTATCGATCATAACTTCAGTAGAATCCAAATGATATGATCATAAAATTATCTTTGTAATTTATATACGTATACGTATATATATAGTATACGAAGTACAGTAAAGTATATCTTATACTTACTGCATGCGTATCCTGTTATACTGTACCAGTATGGAACTATGCTCGTATAGAATTATATATATGACATATATACATGAGAATATATATATATATTGTATATATATAGATGTTAATTATTATACTGTATAAATTAGTAGTAAGTAAACACGGGGCAATATAGGAATAATTAATTAATATTTAATTGAAATAGACGTGCAGTAATTAATATTGTACAATATATTGCAGTCGTTCGTCTGTAAACGGTGAAGGAGTTAGAAATATAGAGGATAAAATTGGGGGCCACGACATCTACTACCCATTCATCGTCAATTTAACACGAACAAATTATGTGTACACAGTATTCTTATTTATATATATATAATTTTTACTTTATACAATCTTCAATCATTTCCATATGGTCACTTCAGCGGTTCAGCCTTAAATCATCGCGAGACCAGAGTATAGCTATTAATTATAACTATTATTATTATTACTGTATAGTGTACCGTTATTATACCATTACATACTAGTCGAACCCCTCGTTTCGTGATACTTCGCGTAATGTTTACGTACTTATACTTTTACATTTCTACCACTCTCCATCACTTTACACTGAGTATATTATACTGAAAGCATATGACTTTATCTGATTATTATACTGTTGCTTACTGCATGTACACGTATTATTTATGGCATGAATACTGTATATTGTAGTGATCTACTGTATGCACGACACCACGATTTATTGTAATGCACGTATGTTGTACATATTTACTCGTATATGTCAGGCTCAAGCTGTTCAACTGATCATGCGGTGCAATTTAGTTTGCTCTGCTACATCATTTATAATCGATTGTGGTCTATAAATATGATATTAGCTACAACATGAAACTGTTCTACCAGATTCATTAAATAATATTAATTGCAGCGGAATACTTAAATGCATTCATGCAGCATGTAATATATAAACCAGTGTTGTATGGGTATGATAATTTAGTTGGTCCCGTGGGGCTACAACACTGGTAGAAGCATGCTGCCATGATACGAACTTTTTTAAGCTCTGCACCCTAATAAATAGTTGTTCAGGCTACATCGAAATTTCTACGTAACTTTTGCAAAGACTGCACTCTGTACAGTACTGATGCACACTTTGCACCAAAACAATAATACCAGTATATTATTCTCAGGGTATATTTGGGAACCAGTGTACTACACGTTAGTAACTATGATTTTAGATTTTTAAATAATAT
>NW_002060954.1:600286-831117 GCF_000150275.1 Trichoplax adhaerens | reverse complement strand
GCTCCTATCTAATTTCTACCTTTGAAGAATCTTCAAAATGTACGTAAACATGAATAACGTTACATCGTCAGCACGAGATGTTAATGCAATTGGATGATGTCGCTGTAGGGATTGTATAGAGTGACAACAAGGGATTACATAATGTATTTTAGCATGTTAAAATAAAATTAATCAAGTGGAATTTGACATCGTAGATTGTGCAAATGCTATTCACCCAACGTAGAAGATAGTACAGTAGTAAGAGAGTAATATCTTGCCTAACAATCAAGAAAGTAATTCAATTACTGTTAATACAGTTTTGTACTTAGGTAAACCCGAAGCTCCGGTATTTATTCTATGGCATTAGCTTATGATTGATAAAAGAATCTTATTTCAAATAGATATAGTCGTTTGCAACAAATGTTAAATGTACGGTATTCAGACTGCTTACTATAGTATTGTACTTTCGTAATTAATATAATTTGTTAAAAATACAATATTAGGCCGTACAACGTATATTAGGTTTTATATCTATAATACCTTTGCCAGGAACGCTTACTCTACCCCATTGATATGTATCTTTCATACAGTAGCCTGTTAGCCCTATTTCAATGGCATTTACAGTGTATGCAAACTACTATACTGTATATATAATAAGGAAAGTTTCGGTTGTGACGCTAGAACCCAAGTATTTTATTAAATATAACAGGATTATGAGTAGCTATAAAACTTTCATACAAATTACAGTACACAGTAATATAGCATTATATGAACATAATGAGTAGATAATACTACGTATACTGTCCTTACCAGTATTATAAATTAAATTTATAAATCTAAAAAATTTTAATAAATACGAGTACTGTACGTGGAATAGACATGCTGGGACACCGAAGAACTCGTGATCTGTGATACATGTTAAAATTTCCAGTATTCAAGTACACATATTCCACCATTTTTATGTTACTGTTGGTAGGTATCTGTTGGCTGTGTAGTAAATTTTTCCTAAATTTACAATAGCTCAATTTAGCATTATTTGTAAGTGAGTAAACAAATTCCAGCTAGTCTGATGTCACGGTAACAAAATTGAGCAGCCATCGCATACCCACATTAACGCAGTTTGGTAATATAGCAGTTGCTATACTAACCTTTACAGCTCACTAACTTCATACTCATACTCATACCATACTTCTAGATTTACTAGTTATCTAGAAGTCTAGCTCATATCTAGTAGCAACAATATTGGCCGTCCTTCCAATGTCATAAAACCGTTTGATCATTCTACGCTAAGATGCAGCTGATACAACTATAAATACTGAAATTGGTTTAAAAATCGTATCAGGAGAAAACTGATGCGAGTTAATTACATACTACCACAGTTACAACATGTATTGCACCTGTTACAAAGTATTGATGTAGTATATAGTTGTTATAGGAGAAACTAATTCAGTGTTCTTAATTCTTTATCCTAGCATCATGGTTGATAGCGTGTATCGTACCAGATCATTAGGTGTAGGTGCTACAGGATTGAAAGATCAATATGCTGACGGTAAGGCTGCTCGGGTCTGGCAGTCATACATAGGAGATACTTCGACAAGAACTGCAAATTATCGTCATTGGCTCAGAGACTTATTAAAACATTATGAAGCGGACACTGTCCTTGACGTAGCATGCGGTACTGGGTATGAATTATTTCAGTCTTAAAAAAAGAATTTGGGATCGTATCATCGCTTCGATCGCACTGTAGTGTAACATTCGTCGAATTATAGAGAATTTGCGGTACTGTGTTATTAATTAATTAATGTATTCATTACATAGGATTGATTCCATCGTCCTTTTGGAAGAAGGTTTTACAGTGACGAGTATTGACGCTAGCGACAAGATGTTGAAACACGCACTAAAAACACGATGGCAGAGGCGCAAAGAAGAAGCTTTCGATAAATGGGGTATACGCTCAGTTTATGCATCGTAGAATACGGTGTGTGTGGAATAAATGATGAAATACGATTGTATTCTTATACTTTTTTATTTTATTTGTAGTTATTGAAGAAGGAAATTGGTTGGCCTTACCACAATCAGAAATTGAGATTCCGAATTCCGGTTTTGATGCTGTACTTTGTTTAGGCAATTCATTTCCTCATTTGCCAGATTTTCGTGGCGATCAAGCAGATCAAAAGTTAGCCTTAGCAAATTTTTATGACATACTTAAACCTGGCGGAATTCTAATAATAGATCATAGAAATTACGATGAAATAATCAAATCAGGAACATTACCACAAGAGAAGAACATCTATTATAACAGCAAGGTAGTTTTCTGTATTAATTTATCGGTTTTTTTTAACTTCTGTGAAACATATCCGTTTATCGTATTAAAAATTATTACGAAAAGAGACTCAATTACTAGCATATGTTATTATATGCTGTATCTATGGATTAAGTACTTTTACATAGTGCATCATACATACCTATTAAAAACTATTGAATTGTAAGTAGAAGAAAAGTTACGCAGATTTTTGATCATTGAGTGAAATTATAGGATGAAATGGTGATATGCTGTATAGCTGAGTTACATTAAGCAAATTTACTAAACATTTACCATACTTGTATATGTGTAAATTTACAATCAAGGTATCGCTACAGTATAATTATAATCTACGGCACTGATGAAAGAGTAATTTCTTGATTGATAAATTAATCTAGAGTTAAACCTTAGTAAATATTACTATAGTAACAGCAACAAAAGAGATATACGCTCAAGACTTACTTAAGAAATAATTCAGTGAAAATCTATGCACCTTTCTACGCTAGGATTCAAATCTGAAAGATATTAAAACCTCGGTCCTGCACGTAAACGGAAAACCTACTATGGTAACCCTAGATTATATTATAGCTACAGAGGATGCTGCCTGCGATGCCGGTGAGGCCTATCAAAGCGATAAGAAGGAGCCTGACAACAGGTAAAAATAATATCAGAAACGATTTATACGTTTACGTATTGTGATCTAGAGCTTTTGGAACTATATTACTGAAGTGTAGTCTTGCTACACCTCCTATGCTTACGAGCTGTGATTAATCTCCAATATATCGTTTTTACATTTTCTTTCTATAGTAAGTTCCGGTTATCCTACTACCCACATCTTGTTGATAATTTTACCGAGTTACTTCAAAACACTTTTGGCAGCAATGCCAAGCACGAAATTTTTGGAGATTTTAAGTCTTATAAAAAGGATTCAGGCAAACCGCCACTATTTTTCATTCACGTTATCCAAAAGCCTTTATAAAGTAATAACGAGAAAAATAAAGAATAGACGTACTTCTTTGTAATATGAATCTCCTGTAGCTACAACTTAGGTTTAAGTCCGTTATTGCAATTTGTGATCGTCATGTGAGGTCAAGCAATACTATCAAATAATGCTGCCAACTCTTAATATAATATGAGTAGTGTATGTAGTTACGTAAAATCATTAATAATTATAAGGTACATGGTATACATTAAAAAATTTTCATGCTTACACAAGTAAGATGTATAGTGAAGCGATATTAAGATATTCTATTGGTTTATATTTATTATATAGTCTAGTCCTAATAAAAGGATATTTCTGTTGTAGTGTTTCAGTCAAGTACCGCATGATAACGACATACTTTGTTCGTTCACCAAATTAAATAAAATTTCAATTTTTTTTAAATTTGCAATCGCTCTACTCACTTTAAATTCATCGAAAGAGAACATTTGTAACATCTGAAGTTTCAAATTATGATAACAGCGAATTCATAAATAATATATAATTTAAACTTACTGAATCAAAATTTGTGTTGCTGTAAATATAATCGAACTCATCTCTTTTCGTTATGAGTATCAATCATCAAAAATTTTTCTAACTCTAAGTAGACGTAGACATACGAAATCATGTCAAGTTATAATTACTGAATCTCTACAACTTTAGATCCAGTAAAATAATATAATTATTTCCATAAACTTCAATAAAGTTTACTAACTTAAAAACGTGATAATTTTTAATCAATTTGTATTCATCATGCAATATCCCTCTTCAGAATGACTCGTTATGAAAATAGACGACGTATAAGACGCTAACATCATTATCCAGCTTTATTAAGCTTCCAAAATTGTTAGCAAATACAAATACAGAGGCAATATCTAAGAATTAGGTAGGTAAGCATTTTTTAATTTTGTGTTAGGCCACTATCCAGTATCAGTGTGATGATGCTATAATATATAAGAAAACAAAAAATTGGAATTTCTCGAAAAGGAACTGTATCTCAAAAACATAGGGAATTTCTTTGTCACGAAGTACTATATTACAGTTGTTTTAATGCAAAATATGAAAATTAAGCACTGCCTTACTGAACTTAGTAAATGTCAGTCCAACCTTAACAATAGAGTGTAAGGCTTAAACCATTGTTAATAACTATTCTACGTAGAAGAATTACACTGTGCAAGTGTCATATACGAATATTCTGTCATAAACGTACTACACTACAGTGCTACATCATTACTGCGTAGGAAAGGCTTGATAACCACCCCAAGCATTTGGTTGCGGGTACGCGTAACCCCCCTATAATCGTAGAATTTAACATTAGCGCAATTATCGCCGAAATTAAATCTTAGATTATATATCACGTTACGCAACATGTATTAATGTATACTTGTCCGTAAGCAGCCCATTGTTGCTGTTGTTGGTAATACATTGATGGATCCGGCACTCCCATCGGATTTGGAGTCGTCGGAGCAGATGCAATAGCGTTTGGATCTGCTGCACTATCGGATTTTAGTTGCTTGGCTTGAGTATCTGATTGCCTAAAGTATATTCAAAATAACGGTTTAGCGACTAGTCATGGCAGAGATTTACTTCATTTAGATTAGTCAAGCTAAAGAAATAGCTTACCCATCTTCTAAAGGTCGTTTTCGTGAATTCGTATACTTCGGTAAGTCAACGTTGTACGTTGTTTCATGACTTTCATATGCTTCTTTTATTCTGAAAATTACGAACCGGTATAGATACTATAAGTTTACACATAAGGTCTCATAGCTCGGAATCAATCACAGCTTACCTTCCAATATCTGTTTCGAAATCTTCCAAAAAGTTTAATCTCATGCGAGAAAATTCTTCCTTACAAGTTGATGGTAAAGCATCGTTAGCAAATATTATAGAAAATACAGCTTCAATGCGAGTTTTATCAACACATCCTGGTTGTGATAATTCTAGATCGAGTAATTGCCAATACAAAGCTTCCGATTCCTGAAACACAAATTAACTTTTAGTATTGTAAACATAACAATGACAGCTTAAATTTAAATCCTAATACTACTTGCCTTGCACTTTTCAATCCCTTCCGTTAACGTTTGCCTTGCCGCATTGACATCACCTCTCACCTAAAATGCAAAGTTTACAGTCAGAATACTTGAATTTTAAAACAAATGACATACCATATAACAGCAATCGCGTACCTGGAGATGATACTTAGAAAGCTGGGAAATATAAAGAGATCTCGTAAGAGATGATTTTGAATTAGAAATCGCATCTGAATATAAACCATTGATATTATCAGCGTTTCCACGACGGCGAGCTAAATTTATACGATGCATAGTAACTACAGCTAAATCAGGCACACGGTCTAATAAAGTCTTCAAGATATCATCTGCTCGATCAAAATTGCCTAGTAAAAACGGGAATAAACCGCATGACATTAATTCTTACCTGAATGACATATTATCACCCTTAGACATAAATTTTACTAACCAAATTTCTCTTCAGCAGTAGCCCAAGCGATATGAATACTATGTTTTCGAGGCAAATGGACCGTGCATGCTTTCTCAAAAACAGCTAATGAACTTTTAGGATTACAATCTTCCATATATTTCGCATACTGTTTCGTCAAGGAAATCAATAGAATTAGTATTGCAAGTGTAATGCACTCCAGTTTCTATAGTATAAAATCTATGTTCGATAGCCACCTTAAGCCAGAATTCTTCATATAAAGCACAAGCGATCAAACAACGTTCGAATAATACACGAATACGATTCTGATCTCCTTGCTCAATTTCAAAGTCTAAGTACTCCCTCCAGTTTTTAAGTTGATCTTGCTCCAAAGGTTTAACATGGAAATAAGGCCTTTTAATCTATGAGAAAAAAAGTAAGCGTATTTACAAATTCTAAACCAGAAATAATAATTATGTGATCTCGCAGCAGAACAAGAATGTTAGCATTAAGAATTTCGAACCTTATCCTCGAATCCCCAACGCTTCTTAACTTCCTCTTCATTTGCGCTGTACAGAGCTTGTCTAGGTTTTATCAGCCAAGCCCGTACTGATTCTGTAGTAATTGGCTAGAAAATAAATAATAGTATAAGTAGATGATATAAGGTATTATAAATTGAAAAAAGTTACTAATAAATAATCTACTTAGCAAATTATCTATATTGACAGTGTCACCTGCTCTGCATCACCGGATGAGGCAATCTCAGATTGGATACTTGCAAGATCTTCTTCTGACAAGATATCTTCAGGCGTGTTGTTGTTGATAAAATCAGTTAAACTAAATGACATAAATTGTGTAAATCTCAATAGGGACATATTTATCAAATTTCTTCAATTACGAAGCCATTTACGGTTAACATCCATTTCAGTATACATACCTTAAAATATAACTGCCATATTGTCGAGTAGGGATTTTAAGTATTTGATCGAATATAGGGATAACATTTTTCAGTAATCCAGATCCTTTTTCCCAAGCAATATAAGAATTCCATAAAACATCCGAAATAAACTCCAATCCTGCCGTTGCAATGGCCCGCTGGTATAAACTAATCGTGTAACGAATATTTATATACTTAATAAATTACATCAATAGGTGATTTTTTTTACAGTTGCCCACGAGAATGACAAATATTAATGTACACAAAGAGGTAACCAAATTCGTTTACCTTTAAACTGAGATTGAAGAGAGTTGATGATATTTTGTATAACGAATATCAATGGCGAGCTTTTTTACATGACAAGATATAGTTGACTTTTTTAACTTTTACAGCTATATTGTGCTCTTTTATTAACATAGCCTGCTAACTGTTAATTTTAGATCATTATCTACGGTAAATACGAACTCAAAGCTGTATGACGTAATACTAACAATCATCAGCTTGTTTAAAAAATAAAAATAAAGAGTAAGTACTTAAAGAAAATCGACATATTCAATCTTACCCCCGAATTTCATCTATTCTATTTTCACCACTTTCTTCAACAGATTTTGAGAAAAATGATAGATAGCTTTCCCATAAATCTATGCTCAAAGGGATAGCATTTACGCCAGCTTCATAGATCTGATTATAATATACCAGAAAGAATAAATCATCACATTTGTAACCGATATCATAATTAGCACTTTTATCTAGATTAATAGCGTAGAAACTAGTGAAAGACAAAGTATCACAAAGCAATACTTTAAGCTTTTTGCTCTCTTTGTACTTTGTCGACAAGATACTATTTCCAAGGTTGTTCCAGCGGTTACTTCCATAAAAAGTAACTGTAACTGTCCTACGAACGTTGTCATTAAGGATATATAAAACTGCAAAAGCTACGAGTACGATCGGTCACCAACCAAAAATAGTTACCAAAGCATATTCTAACGATATATTTGGTATTATCTACTGATCCATTTAATTAGTTGAAATGTACACATGAGGAAGATGTCGATAATTACCTGTAAAACTTGATTGGAATCAGTGTATTTAATGGCTAATTCGGCATATTTTTTCCAATATCCGTAGCAGTAGGGATAATGCTTAAAGAATTCGTTATAAGCCCCAGAAATGTAGCTAAAGTCCTCCTATACATATAGAAATTAATTTTTACATTTAGTATAGTAAAATCCACGGTTATTATCATCTGCTAAAGTGCTATTATAATATCGGCATGTTGTTATTTTAAGATCCTATCATACCTTCTTCTCGACATATTGTAGTAAGTACGTCCAAGAATCGAAGTCGCTTGAATTTTGTCTAACAGGTTTCCAATATGCTTCTAATTCATCCTCTGCAGTCGCATTTCCATCTGCTGTTGGATTTGTAGCTTCATCCTGTTGCTGTTGTTGTTGAGTTACTACTTGCATATCTGCTTGATTTTCCATTTTTGATCGAAGTTTAACTATGAAATTTTATCAAGATGTGCAAGGTAGATTAGATAAAGAACTCTAACGTCGTTAGCAGATTACATATTTCAAGCACCGTGTATTAAAGTGAAAAATTTTATACAGTACTAAGAATCCCTCGCCTGGTTGATAATTATGATACAAATGTTTTTAACTACTCTATCTCTGATATTACAGTGCATTAATACGGGTTAAAATGTGGGATTCCAAGTAAAAATCACAGTCCGTATCATTGACTAATATACGCATAGCTGAGTACTTTAGGATGACCAATAGCAGTAAAAGTAATTTAATAAACCCGCACGACATTTTCGTAGTGACTGTGAGAAAATTAATAATTGATACACCCAACCGCGCACCTAATCATGGATTACTAAAGGAACATTTGGCAATCCATGGATTTCGCGCTATTTGCTATTAGTTAGTTAGACCCTTTTGCACCAAATAAATAGCGATAATAAAAGCGACTAAGCGAGCCTAGCAAGGCGGCTGCCCTAGAGCTCGTATTCACTAAAAATTCTAATGACCACAGGTAGTAAATTCGTATTCTATCTGTACATGATAATCTGTGGTAGTGATTACAAATTTAGCTACAACATTTCTCACCATCAAATTATTAATAATTAATCCATTATGAATTATTATAGTGTAGTGCTATGTCTAAGGTATAGATGTAGCGGCAAACTACCGTAAAACCGAGCATTTCGTCTTACGCTAATAATTCTAATTTATACGGAAATTTTGTCATTTTATTACTCCTATGTGTACAAAGAGTTCGACCGTATTTCACAAACGTATAAATGACTGATTACTCCATCGTGATGTGCAACTCAAACTTGAATGATATTACAATCGAGCATCAATGAATGTCACTATTATAACCCCTCAAATTTAGAATTTCTTCCCTTTTATCAACTGGTCAGCGCTGAACTATACGTAAAATTACAATAATCAATAATACTGTTTCACTAGTGGAATGCATTATCTACTAGCTACTGATAGTCTACTGTACTAAATAACTAACTAAACAGCAACTTGATACATCTTTATTCCTTGATCATACATACAAAGAAAACACGAAAATTTATCACGCATTGTCGATCATCATAAAATTTGAGACCCAAAATCTTAAAAAATAAAGTCTTAACGAAACTACAAATACTTTTAATTGCCAACATAAAACTAATTTCTACTTCTTCAACTTACAAAATGGATCTTTATGTTCAGATGGATACGATAAACTATAGATTCAAGCGCCAACGAATTAATCCGCTCAAAGAAAGTCAAATGCTAAGATACTTCGATGGCGCCCCCGTTAACCCACCAGTCACGTTTAGTCTTACTGTACTGTACTATACACTGTACACTGTACACTGTACAGCACAGTTAGAGGCTCAAATACTAAATACGGTACTGTAGTCTGTACTGTACTGTACTGTACAGTACAGTACTGTGACATTGGGCCTCATTTCGTTTTAAATCTAAATCTACAGTATTTAATCCAAAATAATCTGTCCGTCTGTGATCTTTCAGTCCGTCATACTGTACTGTATTAAAACATATGCACTGTACAGTACTGTAGTCTGTACTGTACTGTACTGTACTGTGACATTGGGCCCAATTTCGTCTTAAATCTATTTAATCTAAAATAATCCGTCCGTCTGATACCTTTCAGTCCGTCATACAGTATTAAGTAGATTTAAGACGAAATGAGGCCCAATGTCACAGTACTGTACTGGATGTACTGTACAGTACAGTACAGTACAGACTACAGTACAGCGCGTGTGTTTTAATCTACTGTAAAAAAATAATCCGCTCGTCTGAGACCTTTCAGTCCGTCATACAGTATTAAAACACATGCACTGTAGTCTGTACTGTACTGTACACTGTACAGTACAGTCCTGTGACATTGGGCCTCATTTCGCATTAAATCTATTTAATTTAATTAAATCTAAAATAATCCGTCCGTCTGAAACCTCTCAGTCCTTCATACAGTATTAAAACACATGCGCTGTAACAACATAAGTGTCACAGTACTACCACTGTCAGCTCGGTCAAGAATTTCAAGATCGTACGACACTAAATGCGTCCGTTGATCGTTTGAAGCGTACTAGTACGTACAACACTAGTTTGAGTAGTTTGAGGCTTTGGAGGCTGAAGCTCATTCACGGACGGATCTCTAAAAGCTGCCACTACACCATGTTCCCTATCTTAGCTTCGTCGCTATGCCGTTCACGAACTCGTCTATTAGCTTATGGATCTATTGTAAGTACCACTAAACATAAAGCTTTTCCATTGCAAGGTATCACTTCTTGCTAAAGCATACAATAAATAAACTACAAGTTATCTAGCTGTATGTTTTTTATAGCACAGTACAGTACAGCAGTTTGCAAGAGCTATTTACAGCGTGAGCATACTGACAAATACTCGTATGGTATAATGTGAAAGCTATCCTATCCATGCAATTTTTTATTGTTATTGTTTGCTGTTCTGCACATATTAATACTGAAAATTGATATCATTGCAGTGGTCTAGACAAATTGAAAATCTGGCTCCAGCTGACCAAAAACGTGACCGAAAGGCTTATCATCAAATAAATTACAATGTTTATCCCCATATCCCTTTACGCCAAATTGATTCCATAAGTGGATGGATGCCTCCACTAGGTAGAGTATGACTGCATTACACACTTAAAAATTAGAGATTTAAACAGCCTTCTTGATATCATAACTCATGTAACTTCATTCTACTAGATTCACCTCCTCCTTTACCCTTTCGTATCAATCGTTCCAAAACGAATAATATCCCAGTATATAGCGAGATTAGAAAAGGGCGCACCTTACACCTGACTATCATTAGAAAGATTGAAGGAGATTTACATGTAAGTATCGTGTGCTTTATGAGTTAGCTTGAAGATACTTGTTGATCATATCATTACATTTATATTTTCAAGGCTGTTAAAGAAGGTTTAAAGCGCTTATTGGGAGAAGATGTACAGATTCAAATAAATGAAGTAAATAGCCAAATCTTTATCAAAGGCAAACATGTAAAGCCTATTACCAAATGGCTACTACTTCTTGGATTCTAATAGCATAGAATTTTAAATAGCTTAAGAAATTGTATCTTATGCACATTCTAAAAAACATTCATCACCGCCTGCCTGATTAGCCTGAATATTGTAAATAAGATTCTAGCAATGACCGAATGCTAAATTTGCTGATATTATCTTTGTGAATCTCACGGACTATCAATCGATAACAAGCGTCATGTTTTTATAGGGAGATTTCTATAGAAAAATAATGAAAATTTTCATCATCGCACAAATGTCAACTGTATTTATGGTACAAATAGTACAAATAGTTTAACTACGATTCTATCAGGTAATTAATAAAGCGAATACGTATTTAAATACCTATCTTGCTGTGTCATGAAAAGATTGAAATCTTTAAACGGGAAATCCTTATAATTACGTATTTAAGCGTACGACTGCATAGCAGCAGCCTTACGAAAGAGCTACAGTAATATAGCAACAATTCGAAACTGTCGGCTTACATATTGTCCTTTAAGAACGTTTTATTCTTATCAGTTGCTTTTTCTAAATGTAAATCCTATCAAAGCGTCATTACAAATGTAGTAAACAATCAAATCTTCAAAATGAAGATGGTTGGAACTAGGAAATAAGTATTATCGTTTACGGTAATAGGCTCATCTCCTTATTAATTCCTAGTCGCTTATACTTTATTAAATGTATTAATTTAACAGAATTTACCGGATAAAAATTTTAAAATTAGCCTCCTGTCTCAGTACGAACTATCATTAAAAATAGGAAGCCTAATTCTAATTTAATGAACGATTATTAACTTACAGTATATGACAATTACAATTAAAATACTTGCAGTAGGAATCACTGTATTTATAGTTTGCTACAGTAAATTATACTGTATGTTGTACCGTAATAGGTACTAGTCGAACCTTCGCTCGTGATACTTCGGGTACCATACACTACATGTACTTTTTACTTTACGTTATCACTGTCATATTAATACATGTACATAGTAATGGAGATTTAGTTGATTGCACGATCCACTGTGATTACAATTCTGATCAATATTAAATTATACGAATTGAAATACTATAGTCCAGTTATCTCGAATTATATTACTATATAATTATTATCTAGAATTAGTCGGTAGACATCCATATCTATAAATATTGTTGTATTAATTTTAGTTATTGAGTAAAATCAATTATTAGAAAGTTAAGACGAATCATCCATGTTATCACTTGTAGATGCTATATCTATGAATGTAAGATGATAACACCGTAGAAAATCAGTTTATTATCAAAGATAAATAAGCAGCTACTTTAGACAGGATATTTATATTATATTTATTAAAGTAGTCCATTACAGTATAGCATACAATTAGATTCGAAATAGAAGAAACGATGATTATGTACGATAAGTATCGTCGCTTTACTGCTATTCCTAGAAAAACTTAAACAGCTATTCATTGCTGCTATAGATAATATCATCATATCCATTTTCAATTTAATCCAATATACATGTAATATTCGCAAAATAAATTTGACATATTATTTATTTACAATACACTTAAGTATAGTAACTAGAAATGTTAAGAATTCCAGCAAAAGATAGCTAATATCATGGTCATTGAATAGCGCAATTAACTTTCAGTATATCTCCCGAATACATGACTACATGACTACATAGCATCATATGTTTATAGTTCACAAATGCTAATTCTCGTCGAAAGATTCAAAATCGCTAGGATAGCTTTCTTCCTCGTCTGATCTTTCTTCCTCAAAATCTTGTGAATATTCATCGTCTGATCTGTCCCCACTTTTAATACAGAAAGAAAATATACATTAATCAAAATCATAAACTCTCCGAATCGCAATAAAATAGTTTTATCGGCATTTACAGTACACGCAGCTATCTACAAGTGCTATTGTACATTGGTTCACTCATTTTTACAATATATATTTATAACATCAATACAGAAGTTGACATTTAATTATTTGCCAATCTAAGTTTATACTTGTGGGCTACGAATTCTCGGACTGATCGTCTACATAAACACTACGGTATGTATTATGCTGTTAAATTTTTACTATTTTACATCTATCTTGCTTTTATGTCATACATGATTTTTATAGCTAGCAACTTATTATAGGTTGAATATACTCGACTTATAGTATGAAAAGAAAGAACTATTCCAAATAATCTAAAAATTACTTACTCGTTATTTCTTAGACTGGGATCACCGTGCGAGCTATCTTCGTGTTCTGACAATAAGCTTTGTTGCTTGGAATCAGAAGCAGATGAACTCTTGCTATCTACTTGTTTACTCGTATTTAAACTTTCCTTCCTTGCTACTGGTGGTTCTTTGTTCTCTTCTGCTTTCAAAAAATCTTGGACATATGAGTATGCTAACGATTTTGCATCACTATAAGGCCTCAAGTTCGGCTCTTCACATTGTACATCGGATGAGCTCTGGCCTTCTACAGGAGAACATGATTCGTGGTATGATTTAAGATCTGGTTCTTCTACCGTTTCAGTTGTTTTCACAAGGCCATGCATATCAGGAAGTGAATTCCAGTTTTTACTTGATACTGAATTTACTCCATCATCTTGAAAATCTGATGTAAAACCAGGATCATTTCGTGATAATACCTCTATGTTATTAATGTCTCCTTCCTCCATAGTGCTATTATCCTTTTCGGGTTGTAATCTCCCTGAATTTCCGGTATGATTTTCGGTAAATGATACAGTTGCATTATTATCTACACCATTTTCAGAGCTAGAGTAATTTTTATTTAGGCTAGAGCTGTCCATTTTATCGGTATTTATTTCTTCTATAACATTAGAATGCAATTCACTACGCGCCTTAGGATCAACCTTTGCATCTTTTATATTATTATTTACAATACGATCGCCAACATCGTTTGAAATCTTATCAACTCGTTTTTTTTCTTTTATTTTTGCAAATCTTAATCGCTGCGTTTTAGTAGATCGAAATTTCAAAGTTGAACCCTTTTTTGAAGTGTATTTGTCCTTATTATGATGTAAAGTTATTTCATTTGTTTCATTGGAACTATGTGGAATCAAACTGGAATTAGTTTCTGAATTGTCTTCATCGTCGGCGACATCAACTTCTTTAACAAGATCTAAAATTTCACTTAATAGAGCATTCAATATTGGAAATTCATTAAGTTTGCTCCTAAGTTGAGCCTTAGAAGAAACAGATAAACTTCGTGAATGCACTTGTCGGGAATCAGTGCCCTTGACCGGAATAGTTTTGTCTTGATTTTGAAATTTATGCATCTGGGATTTAATAGAATCCGGCGAAGTATCTACCTCTAAAATTTCAGGGACATAATCACTGCCGTCGGAACTCTCACCTTGATATCTGCAAGTCCCTACTTTTAATCCTTGATCATCAGATAAACTATTATAATATAACGGTACCGGACAAAATATATTTGCGGATATATTTTGTGGAATATTTCTATCTTCTTGAGTAAATTCTTTGTATAAGAGTAATTCATTTTCTTTTCTGAGTTTTGATTTCTTAACTTCAGTCTGCGTTTCGACAGTTTTTTTCGATGACTTGACAGGTAGGCTTTGCTCTTTATCATGCTCATCATTAGGTCCATTTATTAAAGCATTTACAGTTTTACTTACTTCCGCTTGAAGTAGAGACTGCTGTTGTTGATTTACAGTTGACAGATTATCAGTAACATGAGGTAGTAGAGATTGCCCCATACTTAATAGTTTGTACTTTAACGACATCATTCCTATTTTAGCTCCCATTAGATTATGTATTGGAAAAGTACCTTTCTCTCCTATAATAACTGGGATATTAATATCCAATCTACTAGTTTTGGCATAGATCTTTTCCATGCAATGATTTAGTGATATCAAAATGCTACCAACCAATTTCGGAACTTTTTGCCAAACATCAATGATCATGAGACATAAAGGTGTGCTGGATAAATACTCACGTAAATCTTTTAAATTCATTTTAAATAAGCACGATTTACCTCGATTGATGGTGTAGCTACCATCGTAATTTCGAACTTTTTGTTCAATATCTCGTGGTAGAAATGATGAATTTAGTTGATCTGATGAATATTGTTGCTTTAATTCGTCAACAGCTTGAGGATCAAGTTGGTAAATGGTGTTAATTGGAAAATCAAGAAATCGAAAGGATATAGCCGGCAAAGCACAATGGACTTGTAGATTTTCGATACAATCTATTAATATTTCTAAGGAAAATAAGCTTTCCTCCATCATGACGTACTAAATGTAACCTGGTGTACGATATTATCCAGGATAATAATAGCGTTTTTGAAATTACCACCTATGGGCTCGTGCTTGAATTGCAAAATCAAATCCCAGACCATAGCAACCAATCTTCCAGAGAAAATATTCTGGAGGGTAAAATTCTGCTCTGTAAGCTTGTACTTGTATACGTATTTCAGTCGTCCATTTCTTCAAAACAATTGCAATATCGATAGAAATAAAATTCGCTACAAGATATTCCCTAAAAATATTAAAGTATTACAACTTAATGTACAGTATAAGCGATTTAAAAGAATTGATTACATGCGTGCATGATTATTTTGATGTAGACACTACGATCAAGCTATTATGTTACGGCCATTCCTATATATACATCACCAGATAATCTAAATACAGTATATTTAATTTTTTAAAATTCGTGGACTTACTGTATTATACCATATTTGTCACAATTTCAACTCTGCAATAAGGTAACGTACAGTAAAAGTTTATTATAAGTAGCTACTGACTTAAACGCCCATTTACTTAACGTTAAGCACACACAGCAAATTACGGTAAAGATAAAACTTTTATTAGCAAAGATACATCTCAACTTTTCACCATACCACTCAACTCAAATATTCCCATCTATATAGGAAACGTCTAATTTGTAAACAACAACAGTATTATTATTACTATTATTTCACTAGGAGAAACATCTCGAACTGATATGTTCCTTATATAGCTTTTCTATCATTAAATGTTTCGAATCTCTTACTCATACTTACAGTAATCTTAATCTAAGCACGTACAGTAGGTCGTCTAATTCAACTATCATCAACTAGAACTTGAATGATGTTACTACTGTCTATCACACAATAGCAATCAATATCAACTATGTAATGAACTATCAGAAACAACATCCACGTTAAAGCATTACTTATCTACAAATATGGATATTTTCCATATTAGCTACAGCACTACTGTACTTATTAAACTATCCTAACGGCAAGGCAACACCGTAACAATACTTTACTTCATAATGTGCTTTTACGGCAACTTGAGACTTAAATATCATCATTGTGATATATTATAGAATTATGTTTCATTAATGATAATGTTATATTCTACTATATGTATTATGAATAAACTACCGTACTTCTGGAGCTGTATCACCAGTGATAAATTGTATCTTTGATCAGTGTTATGACAGTACGTGCAGTGGTTAGGGCTATTTGGATCGACAAATCAACTAATTTACTCGTAGTTGTTTTTTTTCTTGAATACAATACGCTTCACTCATGCTATTACCTGATAAAGAGCTACATGTAACTAAGACAAATAATGCTCATCTTACTTTTATAATGTAACTAAGACAACTAATGCTCATCTTACTCTTATAATGTCCAAAATAATCGTTGCAATGAATTTCACCTTCCTGTGCTCAATTCAAGATTGTAACCATGGAGTTTAGTCGTTGCCGGTATGCTAGTTCCACATAATATTGTAAATAGCACAATGTACAGTACAGTATAGTACAGTGTACAGTACAGTACTGTACTGTACTGTAGATCCTGAACTCTGGCGCCTTTTTGAGCTTAATTTTAAAACACCATACTGTACTGTACAATTTGTACATGTGCATACGGCACCCTGAAGCAGACACTATATTACATTACAGTACTGTACAGTATATTGGGGATTAGCGGATGAAAATCTGTCACAAAATTCTAATACAAAAATTGCTCAGGTATGAATAGCTACACATGGTGATGTGATGGTGATAGTTGGAGCTAGAATCACCCTGGAAACTCTGCTCTAATATTACTGCAATTTTGTTATCATCACGAAGTATCTGATTTGCTTGTCAATAAAGCCTTTCCATACTTAAAGCCACGAACCACGACTTTGGCAGCAATAGCAGTTAAATCGGCAAATAGACGAATAAACAAGAATCTATTTATTGTGCATAAATTTCAAAAATATCCAACAGTAATGATCGGTAGTATGGCAAGGTCTTTGTGTTATTGTTTTATACGGTTCGTTGTACACTAATGTGCAGTAGCATCAGTAGATAGAAATATCATCGATGCACACAGGCGTGTATATGTGTACGTGTACAATTATTTTAGAATACATCGTGGAAATTACACTTGACAACTTGTTGCTAGTTTATTCAAGAACCTATTTTTGTTCCAGCACTACAAAGTTGGCCTTTCGTTAATTGCCTGCTTTTCCATTGCAACCACTTTAGAAGAATATCAACATTCAAATTATGAATGCTCGTGGATTATATTACCTAAATTATGCTACGCGGCGATACTCAATTCTTCGATCTTCGCCTTCTCTTTATCCACAACGTATTATCGCTACAACATCTCAGTTCATCCATTTATGGTCTCATCGTTATGATCATCATTTATTGATATTCGATCAAAATATAAATAAAAAATCGAAACAAAACTTCACGATCGACTGTTTAAAGTTACATCGGAAAAAATGGAAAATCCCGTACGATCCTGATGACGATACTAAACCTCATTACTACCGTAAGCGAATGGCATGGTGTTGTAAACAGGATACTATTAATGAAGCTATTGAATTAATGGATCAATCTATTAACCAATCGGTCACTCTAGATATCGGTACGTTTAATTCGTATCTGTATTTAGTAATCAGGTATAACTTATTCGATAAAATGATTCAATGTGAAAAAAAAATAAGACTACAAAATGTAGCTTTTGATGCTACGACATATAGCACTTTAGCAAGTGGATATTCCAAAATGAACAATTGGGTAACAGCTTTAAACTTACTCAGAGAAATGCAATCCAAAGGTATATATGGTAAAGCCCGAAACTATAGTCCATTAATTTCTGCAGCTGCATTAGACAATCAACATCAACTAGTCTTTGACTTATTAAATGAAATCAAGAATCCAGATAAATTATATTTATTCCCTGATGATAATATCTATTGTGATATCATTGAAATGTGTGCAAGAAGGTCAGTAAACAAATCTCGCTCGATGTCATAATAACATCGATCATACAATATGGCATGTAAAAATTGTCCTTCAATTTTTCGTTCATTTATATTGTTTTTGCAATTCAATTAGCCAAGATTCAACAGAAATATTTAAATTAGCTCAACATATCTATGAAATATTTCGGAGAGAAGGTTTGCGTATAGGTTCGCATCTCAAACCTTCTATATTGAAATGGTTTAGAAGGTGATTAAAAGCAATAGCATCAGACAACTTGAATCACATCAGATTGGACTCTTTTGTGTAGCTTATAACACTCTATCACTAGAACTTGCAAACAGTAATTGTTACTTTCTTTAATCTTTTTTAAAATTATCTATCTTCTCTAGTCATCCTACGAGCAATTGGGAAATACGCCATACAGCGATTACGCACAGGTATAGCAATGTTTGCTTAAATGATTGACTTTAAAATATTTTTATTTATTCACATGTAGTATATCAGAATTTACAATAATAAAATGTTTGGCACAATTATTATTATTATGAAATATTTTAATATTGACAGATTGGCTGCTGTAACATACAGTAATAGCATACCCTTACTTAGTAATGTAGTAAAATTTTTATCATGTCGATTTACATGCACAATTATGAAACAGTGATGCACTAACTTTATCATCTTAATAGGCGTAAAATCAAGTCGATTTTACATCGATACTGTTGCAACTGTTGTACTGATCATATCTATTGTTGACATTTAGTGGTTACTGCAAATCTTGCAAAGCGCAACTAGAATCTATCGAACTAACATCCGACCGACAAGAACGCTTGCGAGAAGTTATATCGCAATCAATATCCAGTGGTGAAATCTTTAAGAAATATAAGGGTGACAGTAATGCAATAATGTCAGATTATAGCGGTAAAATTGCTTACGGCTCCCCTGATCAGAAGGTGCTCGTAAAATATAGTCAAGATCCTTTCAAAGATTTCTGTCAATGGCTCCATCCTACTCGTAAAGTAGATATCGTTATTGATGGACTGAACATAGCCCATGGTCGTAATTCTTTTGATCCTTTGAAGGTAATTTGTGAAACATGTCTATTCTAATTGTTACGAGGAATAAAAAGTACTCAAGGAAAAACAAGATAGTTTAGTTTTCTAATAACTTCACCAGCTTTTGTTGATTAGTGGTACTATAGTGGATTATAAAATGCTGTGAAGTTTGAAATTTAGAAATTTGTTGTTTAACAGATCCTGAAAGTGATACGACATTACAGGGCACTCGGCAAAGAAATACTGCTAATTGCAAGAATTCATCTTTTAAAGGAGTCAAACAAGTCTACCAAGTATAAAGCCATGATTGATAGTATCTTTTCCAGTTGCCGAGTATTCTTGTGTCCAAACAAGTATGCAATAGATATTCAGTTATATATTTCTATTAAAGATTACTATATCTGCCTGATGAAGTCATAAATAATCGTTTAATGTACTCTTATGCTATATTTAGTTGATGCTCAATAATGCGATTTTAACAATATCTTATAATCTATAAATGAATTTTGATTTCTCTGTTCTTGGATAGCCATAGCGATGATGTGTACTTTTTATATGCCGCCGTACATGGTGGAATGAATGTTAAGTTAATATCAGATGATCAATTTCGAGATTTTAAGAAGGGCTTCAGTCTGACGCTCTTGAAAGACTTTTTGCAATGGTTGCGCGGACACCAAGTTCGCGTTGAACGCTTCCGAAAAGGAAAGAAACTTATCTTGACGGCAAGTAAAACTTACAACATAATCAAAGAGCTATGCTATCCAATTATCTTAATTGATGTGATATTTTAATGTAATTATTTCTACCTTTATTTTTTATTACAGAACTGTCCTGTTTACGATACAGTAGTCCAAACTAATGACCAATCATGGCATTTCCCTACGGATGAGGATAATGTATGGATATGCGCCAAAAAAATATAGCTAACTTTATCACTTTATATACCTCCGCAATCTCTTCGCAAATTATATTGAAATCAGTCAGTATTACTTTTCTACTACGCACACCTTAATCTAGGCCGAATACATATTTTTTGATCTAAATGTTATATCTACAAAAAGATAGCTTCTATCTTGACTATATAAAATCAATGCATATACATTTATTATAATTTTATTTCACCTGTGCATTAGTCATGAAGGATTCCATAAAGTAATCGAAGATAACCAGTTATAAAAACAATATCGACAAAATGCAAGGGCGAATTTTAAAATTGTGCCTTTATAAAGCTGAATAGACCGAAAAGAAACATTGTAAACAACATTGGATAAGTTTAAATGCATAAGAAAACGTTGTTTACGATTGAGAACCACCTGATAGTAGCCTATATTAAAATTGTATAATTACAGTATTTCTATCTCAACTTGAAACAATACAATGAACATGAGTAAGTAGATTACAGATAAGGATATAATTAATTAAGGATAATTTATAAAATGGAGTTACAACATAATATTTCTACATCTAAATTGATTGCATCGTTATACAGAAAAATGAAAGTTGCGAATAAAATTATGGTGATTAACAGGTACTGGTACTGTATTTAGAAAATGGCACTTGTGTTAGCATTATTAATTCTAACAACTCTAGAATAATAACCAAATATCACGAATTGTTACTGTCAAGCTCTTATCAAATAATGTTGCACCATTCTATTATGAAAAGAGGAGGTATTTAATGCTGGCACCATGAGTATCATAATATCGTGCCACCCTACATAAATTCAACGAATATTCAAATTCGTTTACGAATGTTTATATCACAATAATTCATACCTTACAATAGAATCAAACTCCTTTCATTTATAGTAATCTATGGCACATTAAAATGGAAATCGAAATAGCTACGATAAAACTAAATATAGGAGACGATCTAACGTTGTATGAACCATTACTTGATGTAGAATACGATCCTGAAACCATATTGTTGGCACCTACTCCTGGCGTAATAATTTCTACAGCGGTATTAGCCACTTTAGAAGGAATAGCAGTGCTAGCAACTGTAGTAAGAGTTGTTGAAATTGTCGAGGTTGTAGCTTTTATTGTTGTTGCGAACTGACTTGTAGAGATAAGTGTTGTATTAACATTGACATTGGAAAAAACTTTACAACTCATCATGACATCCACCACTGTTCTAGATTGTTTCGGCAGGCTAAGAATTTAAATATAATAACAATTTCGTCAAAATCTAACATTAACATTCACTTGTAAAATCGTACATCAAAGTGATTAATCACTGCGATTAGCATGAACAATTTACGTATATGAATTCTAAAATTTACGGAAAACAAGTATGCGAGATCGATCTATTTCTGTTGATGACATGATTATGAACAAGTTTCAATCTATAAAGTTAATTTTATATTAATTAGAGTATATTCAGTTGTGGTTGCTCATTATTAGTGTACGATTATTACAGACTAAATAAAAGAAATCTAACATTAGTTAATGATGTAGTGATTATGCTGTAGAAAAATAATCAGAATTTTCCTTAGTTAGCAACAAGGAACTATAATCGCTGGTTATGAGGAATATAACGACTGAAAGTTACTGATGTTTCTCCCATTTCAAAATTATATAGCAATAGTTAATTCTATTTGAGAATGTAATCTCAAGTAAACTATCAGAATTAACAAGAGAATTCGCCTATCAGCACGTAGGATTTATAACCCTATACGATTTGCTTTTATGCTAGATCAGCTTCTTGTTAATATGAAAACGAAACGATTTAGTGAAACTTAAAAAAACCTACAAATTTTAATTCGAGTAAGATCAAAAAGTATTTCGCGACTAAACGATCAACAAAACTATTTATTAAGTACTCATATTTTACACTAAGGAAGGATTCGACTATAGACTCTGAGTTACATAGCCCAACAATCGGGTATTTAGAAAAGATTTTCTTTTAAAATTATTAAAAATTCTAATGGTAGATAAGCTATCAATCAATTAATCGACCATCCCATACAGTTCTGAAGAGTTCCAGATTAGGATTCTCAATAAGGTAGCAAGTCAATGAATTTTTCTATAGTATTAGTCGGTTTCGCAGTTTCAAATTAATATTCTAATAAGACTGCAGTCAGCTATGATTACATAACTCTTACAAGCCATTAATTAATACTTGTTAGACATATGTTTTAGCTAAAAATCGCTTTCTATATCTCGCCTTATTAGGTATCAGACAATTTTATCGATTGCCTTGACAAACTCAAACAATATTGTTTGAAGTAACTATCAATGAAAACTAATTACTTACAAACGGTATAAATGGCTCTGATATGGGCAATTTAATATTATAATCAATCATGACGAGCTAGGAAACAACACAGTTGTCATCATTTATAAGTGCGATATCTAATAGCGATTACCTACCACTTAACTGTTGCTTCGCATTGACTCTCAGATAGGGTTGTTAATAAATGGGTACCGTCGGTAGAGCAATGTGGAATGGATTGGCACATCGTCATAATAGTTTTGTCAATACATCCATTTTTGGCACCATTTAAAGATAATAAGAGTCGTAAATTCTCATTTAATCTTGATGAACTTAGCTTTAAATTTGGTAGCAGCCATTGTGGAATGGTACTATAAGACGGTAGCATAGGTTGATTGCATAGTGATGGATTATCGAAAGATAATGGCGGTTTAATACATTGATTAAAGCTATAAACACTACGATTCTGTTTGCAAATATTAACGTGGGGGAAATTAGTGGCATTTTGACACCATATCGCGGCTTGATTACATTCTTCCTGTATGTCGTTTAAATAAACTGTCGTATAATCCTCGGAACATCTTGGTAGCAATGTTTTGCATTTGATTTTCGTAACAATAGAAGCGCACTTGCTATTGTAGACAATCATATTCCGGCGGGCCATCTGGGCTAAATAATTCTTCACTTGCAGTATATTATGAAATAATACAGTAGTTGGCACCCGATAGTCGATACCACAAGTAGCCAGTACACTAGCATTAGGCCTGGTACAAGAATTAATCTTGCTGTAGAGGTAAACTTTGTCTGCTGATCGAATTTTTACATCGTGTACTACCTATGAAAACATCAAGATAAATTATATACTTTTTAATGATATCGATATCGATTTAAAATAATATCATTTCAATCAAGAGTCATCTGTGGTTAGCATGTAAAATTGAATGGATATTAAGAAATCGGTAAAATCTTCTCATAAATAACGAGAACAACTTATTCAACACTAATATTTTAGGTAGAATCAAGATCCCAATAAGCTTGACGATACAATCTAGATGATTAATAGTCATACCGTAGATGAATAGTAAATATCGATAAGTTATTGCCTTTTAACTTACTAACCTTTGTTGGCTGTCTGACAGGTGTCACTCTATGCACCATGTCTGTATTAGCCGAATTAGACTGTCCGTCATGGATAATGTCACCACCATGAAACATAGCACTAATATGATCACTTAGCCCAAGAACAGTCAGTAATGGAAGCCATAATGAAACACGAATGATCTTCATTTTTTCCCTTTTCAACTCAGTAGTCTTGAGTGTATTTTAATTAAATGATCTTTTCTTATTGGTTACAATAAGTAATCAAGTGACTGTTGGAACCAAATATCACGTAATTTTTATAAGTTATACTTCGATATACGCGTATGATAGTTATGGCTGGATAGGTACTGGCATAAAAAGGCTTTTCAGCTTATCTGATTGGATTTATACTGTAGTGATTAATAACATACCGTAGGAGGTAGCGCCATCTCCTAACAATAATAACGGGTATAGAGATGAGATAAATCCCATTCGTGGCTAATTTACTGAATGTTAATTAATAATATTATTACCCTATTAATGTAGTATAAACAGAATAGTTACGTTAGGGACAGTCTACTTTAATGTCGCTTGTTGATATATTTATCTTCGGTCACATTCCAGACGGTCAATATTAATAACATAGCCGCATTAACATCGACGCGACACGATGATCGCCCCCCTCCTTGCTCACTTGTCTATTTATTTTAAATCAATTTAACAACGCTACTTGAATTTTTATATACTACCGATTATTTCTCAAAACATAAATTGCAGTACTTTCTTGATAATTTCGTGACCAGAGTTTTAACCATCTAATTTATTAAAATATTTAGTTTTGCATAAAGAAAACATTAAAATATTAATCTCATCATCTAAACTACATTGTAATATCAGACAACAGATTTTATGTTGTAGTTGCTGAACGGGCGTGGTAATCAATAAAATATGCGCACAAATTATATCCCGTAATAGTGAAAAGCTGAAGTAGTATTATAAAAATTACAAGGACAGAATCAGACAAAATAAGCAGACATTTTTTGTAAATTATACTTGCATCTATTTTCGTACATGTAAATTATGAGCAGAGTTAAAACTGTTATGTTGGTTAGTTATCTCTTCTTTTAATTTCATTTTACCTTTACTAAAGCAATCAAATTTAAATCGGTTAACTTTTATAGTTAAAAATTGCTCGAAATAGCTATCTTTCATATCTGCATTTCGTTTAATTTAGAGACAACTTCAGATCTTACTAATCAGATCAGTTAGGGACCCCCTGCGCGATAAAAGCATATGGGAATTTCCTTATTATATCTGACAATATCTTGACTATTTCCGAAAATACCATTCTATCGTCTTTCTGGTAAATAATTTTATTTCTAGGGAGATATTTTTGGTTAATTCTACTAATAAAACATTAAACATTTATTTTTAAATGTAGCTCTATGACTTCAAATTTTTTACCTCGAAATACAGTATATCTAAATTTAATTATGAAATAGTACTAATGATTATAAAATCGTATACGTATAGTGTATGACTCAAGATATCTTGTCTTTTGACTATTATTGATCTCAAGTAAATATGCTATATCATGATCAATAAAATAATAAAAAATACAAAAGTACATACTCAAAAATTGATACCATTAATTAGGATTTGAAGTCAATATTACCAATTACAATCATAGAATTATTATTACAAGAGAACTAAAATGACATCATTCTGACGTAAAATAAGTTAAATAGATCTATAACTTATTGCATTAAAGGTTAAAGTTGTTAGTTTATATACAAGTTCTATTTGTCTCGAGCATGGGAAAGAAAATGTATCATTCTTACTTGTAATCACAGCCAGGATCGATATATAATATTTAGATTAAGAAAATAAAACATTAGCAGAGAACCGTCCGATTACGGCGTCGACGGAATTATCACAGCTGGATGCATATGGAGACAGATGAGTCTCTAACAATATCGTAATTGAAATCGATTTACTTGTATTTGCGGCTATTACATAAATTAGAAAGTATGATCTGTAATTAATTGTTACCATTCTTTACTTCTGCAACGTAACATCGTGTTATGATGCGGTAATTGGATATAACTTATTACATGGATAGAGTTACCTCTGCGGGTATAAGCTAAGGACTAGAGTTGACTATGCAGTGATGCAGCAACCAGCTAAGCTTGTTTTATGATAAATAAACATGATTAGATAGAATAATCAACTTATTTATACACGTGATGATATACTAATGCAGAAATATGAAATTTAATACATAGCTAGAGTACTTTCTAAATGAAATGTAGAATATTAGTGACCTATTTTATCATCTATAATAATAGGTATTGGATCCAAGTGTAGTATTAGAATAGAATTGCATAATTTAAATTAATAACTGAAATCGTATTTTCTGTTGTAACGATTTGCATTTTGTTGAAAAATGACAATTTGACTATTGCTGCGAATGCTCATAAACTAACTGCTTTTCCACATAACCTTCGCGATTTATTCATTATCTGCGCATATAAATAAATTTACTAATAATTAACTTATTTCGGCTGAGTATATGTCGAATATGTTACGATTTAATATTTTACCTGTTACCTATTTCAAATATTAATACTACTATTGGTGTTCATGTATTTACAGTGTATTGGCATATCTTTGAAACACATTACGCTGCTTATGGAAGCAATGTAATGGTAATAACAAGATTTTGAAAGAAAGTAGGTTACTCTCATTAACGATATTGTATTTTCTCAGTCAAATTCAGTTGAAATTTCTATACTTTTATTTATGTCTAATAGATGTGCATCATTTTAGTAAAAATTTAAGTAATTTTTTTCCAATTGTGTTCATGTAACAACACAGTAGGATGCTGATACTGTATCAAATGCGATGTCGATTAACTACAGATTTAATTGTACGCAGACTAATTTTATTAAAGGGATAACAGTTAATTGAAGCAATGCTAGTATTTATTCGTATGTGAGGTTAATGTAATTTAATCTGTGTCTTCTTTATTAGCAGAGGATGCTTATAGCATCAGTAAATTATGCAGTACAGTTAAAAACAATCGCTTTAGAGCTTAATCAACCGTTTCCTTTTAGCGTAAAATAAAATGATTAAGTTTAGTTTACCTAATCCGTGTGCACGTATCTTAACAACTTATATGGCATTCGCTTCATTGGATAATTAATTATACATATGTAATATTCATGTATGTACAATTGATGGTTCGATATTTGATGCTTGAATATAGGCAATAAAAATTTTACCAATTCCTTTTGTTTTATTCTTGTTAGTTCGTTAAGTAAAGCGTTCTTAGATTGAAAACTCATATTATTAATTTCCATGAAAGCAAAGCAATTTAATTAATTTGTATGTTACAATTATATCATCAGCACGTATGACTTCGTAAAAAACTATTTCTTTCCAGCGTGAATCTAATACCTTGCGAAATAATATGACTAAATTAATCAATTAATTTTCCAAATTAAAACGTTAATCTCATTTTACGAACTACCTTATCATATATCGGCAATCAAAACTAGAATAGGCATTTATCACAAAACAGTTTTGCAACGAGATAACGTAACATACGATCAATAAGTCAATTCCTTGAACCACGTATTAAGGAACGATATCTGCACTATCAGGAACACGTTCGCTCTACTAGCAGACTACACAAAGACTTAGACGCCTCGTATTTTACGCTAAACATTAAGTTTAAGAATTAACTTTATTACACGATATACTGCATTTATATGCTCTTCCTCAATAGTTCATGAGTCATAGTTAGTACGATTTACTTTGGAATCATTCACTGAATAAGACATTAATTTTACCTACTACTCCCTAATGCAGACAACAGTATTTACGAACATAGACATCTGATGACTAATACAGAATAGTCAGATTACGATATGTCCTATCACGAGACATTTCCACGATAATTTACAATCTACCATAAGTAAGTTATAATTACAATGATTCGAAAGGTAAGTAGATAATTCGCATTCCCTAATATAACTATTAATTTCAGTATATATATATATATATATATATGTCACTGTCATAAAAAGCCATTGCTATATTAAAGCACAGTATATCCAAATTAGAAGTTAACAAAATAAGGATAGGCTAACAAAATTATCATAACATAGATATTTCTACTCTAATACAGTATATAACACTATCACAGCATTCTATACCAGCTACGATTAATTATTGACCGTAAAACGACACTTAAACTAAAATTTAATTATCAATATATACTGGCTTTATTCTAGTTAACATTGTACAACTTGAGAACTTTAATACATTTAAAGCTTTATGTAATTATGTATAAATCGCAGCAGTAAAATAAACTGTAATTATCTCTTCTTGTGTGTGTGCGCATAAAATTAGGGAGAGCTTGCTGAACTATTAATAACCGCTTATTGCTATTATGAAAATTTTTTAATCCACTATATGACTGATAGGGCTATACGTACGAAGATACTCAAACACAATCTATTTGCTATTATCTTCTTCCCTTCTAGTATATGAACTTTTTTAGTGAAAGAGCTGCAATATCTGCGTAGAACGGTTATAGTCTTGAGGCGTATACATTGCATGTCTGTCGTAATCATACACTAACAGAAATTATAAATCGATGGTTTGGTGCATTTAGGATTGGTAATTAATTTATCCGCTAATCGCTAATTATGTATTTAGAACCATTTAAATTTGAAAATAACCTATAATCAATACCAGGAATAGAGAGAAAAATAATGTTTATTTTTACTTATTACAAGTTAGTAATCTTTTACCAGAAGTTCATTAAGAGTTGGGCAATGCCTGTACAATTAAGTTGACTAGTTGATCGCAAAAACCTGTCAATTTGATCTCATAAATGAAGATTTACTTTATTAGTTGTATAAATACACGCATGTCGCGTATGTATATATGCATAAATATATATATATAATATATATAATTTAGCAAGTACTATTACGTTTTAGTAATGTTATCGCGAAAGCTTTAAATCGTGGCTAGGAACTGAATTTGATTATTTAATTATATACTGCATATGGAAAAAGTATACGAAAAGGTACCGTAGCTTAGTGATATAACGATGTGCGTGCATATTGTACTATAATTTACAGTAGCAACATCTTGCTGGTAAGATTGAAGTATAGAAACTTATACCTCACACCTCGAGTTAATTGATACTCGTATAATACAAACAGTATAAGATATCACTGAAATTACTATAATTCGAAAATGAACAATAATTAATTATGTGATCTAAGCCGAAAAACATCGCTGGTACTCAGTTTTCCATGCCGAGGCATCCCACAGATTAGGATTTTTGTCATTCTTGGAAATACTTTCTTCCTTGTTTACACTAAGATAGTTTGCTTGATGTTTTGAATATTTTCGACGCTCGTATGCATTGCGAGCACTTTTATATACCTATAGTTTGTAAGATTTTACATTCTCAGAATGAGAAATGAATCTGCAGTAGATAATACTATCATTGAAAGTTGTAACATTTTATGATATTTTATTTATTACCGCAGCAATTAAATTTTTATATTTATCTCTGAATAATGCGTTATCTATCGTACTAATGATATAAAAGCTGTTCTTTATTTAGTGTGTGCTTGTAATATTGTTATTATATAGTGTAAATGCAGCTCTTAACTGGTAAATCTCTTTATTATAAGGTGCGTATTGCGTAGGCTACGAGATAACTTTGTTTTACTTACCCCATTATCAGCTTGGATATTAAATGTCCTACGAGAGCCACATAAGTCATCTTTCCAGCCGATACCATAAGCTACAAGTGGCCTCTTTTGTAAGAATTTCATGTTAGCTACCTTGGATCCAGCCGAATTTTTCTTTTCCTTTTTAGCACAACTTTTTGTTGATTCTTTAGCAAAAGTTGATTTTTGTAAGCATTTCTGGATGCTTTCCTTAATACTGACAGTTTGAGTTGCCACACTTTTTGTAGGAAGCTCTTTCGACAATTGAGATTTGTTGGGGCTAAGATTGAAATTATTCTCTTTCTTCTTCTTCTTAACTTGCGCATGATTAGTCTTATTGGTATTCTTTTCATTTTTTAGCCCTTGACATTTGACCGATTTTGAAGATTCATTATGTTGTACCTTGTTATCCTTAATAATATTTTCATCTTTAACTGCGGCTACTTGATGTCGAGAAGATGTGGACGCCGAGTCGTTACCATCGCAACTAGCAGTACTGGTACTCTTGCATTCACTCCAGTAATCTTCGTCGTCCCAACAAAATACTAAATGATCATGATTACTTTCATAATTTCGTCTACTACGTCTATATACTAAATTATCAAAGTAAGAATTATGAACTATTTTTTGATTTAATTTACTAAATGAAGTGCGATACTCCGAATTTCTCATTGGTAATAATTATGATATTGGGTAAGATTAATTACTAACAACAATTAATGATTGAATTATCAAGTACTGTACTGTAGTCTACACGGTGTCACCAATTGACTATACTGTCTACCGTAGGTTCGTCTACAGTATGCTGATGTCCTGACTGAATTCTATGCTTTCGTATTTACTTGAAATGGGATAGTTTGTGATTACTCTATCTAACAAGAAAGAATGTGTATTCGTAAGCACTGAACTGATTGAATCATAGACAAGTTAATTTTCAAAAATTTTAAATAGCAGCATAGTAGTTTACAATACAGCATAACCGTTAACTTGTGAATTCTCGGTACAGTGTACAGTGCTAGTACTGTACCGTTGTACAATGTATAGTACTGTACAGTACAGTACAGTACAGTACTGTATAACCGTTAACCTTGCTTTGTGGATTCTCTGTGTACAGTACTGTACTGTACCATGGACTACTAGACAGGCGGATTTTTCTTACTAAATGAGGCGGTCAAAATCGAAAAATGGTTACTTATAGTTAGTATATGGATCTTCCGTGTCTGTTTTCTAAATCACTAGTACTAATTTAAATAATATCTACGATCTTATAGAACTATTTCTAAGCAGAAATTGTAACAGATAATAAGATTCAACATAACATTACTTAATTTCGAAAAAGTCAGTCAATTGAATATCGATCGTCTCCATACTAAAGTACTGTGGTGTACAGTACTATCATAATGAGGTGTTTGGCACACTATTTTGACGACATGAGGCCAAAAGCGTCTGTCTGTCCAAGAATGATCAGTCCACATCTTCTTCTACCATCTACAGTACAGTATAGTATTGTACAAGGTAGTACTGTACTGTACTGGCAAAAGTTGGATACAATTAACCCTAACCCTACAGTACTGTATACAGTGTATAGTACTGTACAGTACAGTCACTTTGTTACGCTGAATAGCCACTTCCAGTCCCGCTTTCCCTCCAATAACGTACGGTACATACAGTACAGTAATTTTAATTGATTAAGACTGTTATGTTGTCACTGTACTGTACAGTATACTGTCATTGAATCGATTCGTATTACAGTATTCTAATTGACTGTAGTAGTAGAACTGCAAATATTTCAACGGCCATCATGGATAAAATCAAACTTGCTAATGATCATAAGGATACCGGCAATGATGCTTTTAAGAACGGCGATTTCATTAGCGCAATTCGATCTTACCACCATGCTCTACTCTGTGTTAAAGGCATCTTATCCAAGTCTACCATGAAAGAGCTAGGAATGTTAGTCGGTGATAACGCTGCGCAACATAGAGCCAATTCCAAGGAAGAACAGATCAAAGAGGAAGCTCAATCGATCAAATTAAGTCTTCATAACAACTTAGCAGGTTGATGATATTAATGTATGGTATATTTCGCCATTGTATAATGCAGTTGACTGTAAAAATATATGAGAATATGATCAGCCAGTTAAATTGAAATGTAGTAAAATTCAGTTTCACATGCATTTAAGTAATTGATCAATGTACATAGAGTAGGATACGGAGTAGCACTGGAAAGTCAAGGCATAAATTACAGTACTAGATTATCACTGTTGTTTAGGGATTGTCAGCAATGTTTGTCCATTATGAACAGTGAATTATTCAAGGTAAATAGACTAATCTAGAACTAAGCTTCAAAACGACATGTTCCTTGTACTGTACTGTACTGTATACTGTTACTGCAGAAATAATACTACTGCACCAGTAGAATCTACCATACTACAGTATGTTATTGAATAAATCTTGGATTGCGTACAGTATATAACTTTGCAGCAAGGTGCAATTTTTTGGTGTAAACTTATCGCCAGTATATCTTTCAAATGGTGACTGTAAAGTTATTTAACTACTACATACTTATATAAGTGACAGCTAAAAACACTGGTATTCTAGAGTATTCATTCCTACGTAGGAACTCTCACTATTAGTGGGAATAAATTAATAAATTAAGATAGCATGTACAATGATTATATTTGATCTCCCGACATAATATTGCTATATAAAGCATTATCTGTGCTGAAGATTGATTTGAATTTTCGATCAGTATTATAGAAAATTTTTACCTATTTTATTTCCTTTTATAGTTTGTCTAATTAAGCAAAATAAATGGGAGAGAGCTATTTCTCATTGCGACGAGGTTTGCAGTAATTACAAATATTAACTTAATCTGGATGAGAATGCCAACTGATTATAAATCTCATAAGTACAGTAGAATCTATTACAATATTGAATTACTAATAAGTAAAATGGTTATTGCAAATGTTTGATCTTAAATGATTACTGTGTACAATTTAATTTACATGGTATGTCAATGTTGGTTATAGTAGGCTCATTCCATATTTTAGGCGTTGATGCTGGAATCGAATAATTGTAAAGCGATATATAGGAGAGGTCTGGCATATTTAGAAATAGGAAATATAGACAAAGCCGGAAAAGACTTACGAAAAGCATCTGCGCTGCAACCGCATGGTAATTTGCTGAATTTTTAAATTGATCATACACGATTCCCGTTGCATAAATTTCACGTAGCTAGTCTTACTATTGAGCAAAATAAGTACATTTACTTGTATCATACAGAATACCGTATACTTTCTTACCAGACGTCGTAAAAAGATTCGTGTAATATGTATACGTATCTCTAGATCATAATATACAGAAAGCTTTATCAAGGCTAGGGAACAAGGAAAAAGTGGGCGAACAGGTTGAAAGACGGATGTATGCAGCTATGTTTGGTAACAAAACATAATGTACTCGATACGCTCGAGTGCGGTAATTAATATACTTATGAAATAGTCGGTATTGTAGTTCCTGTTTTAATCAAATTTAAAACGCTACATTAGTATGTTTAGAATCCGTTGTAAAGGTTGACAGTGATAAATGGTAAATATGCAATTTTATACTAAACATTGTATCATAAATTCACGATTATAAATATAAACGGGTTTTATGTTCACATACTGTGCTGCACCATAGTTCAATTCCTGTATTATTTTTTTAATTCGATAACCCACATTAGATCGTAACGTCCGGTTTTATAATTTTGATATTCGTACTACAAGGTTCGTTTTTAATGCTTTTTAAATATGCACTTAAAGTAAGGTATCAGCGTAAAAGCGATTACTTGATGTCTTGTTCATTGTGTATAATAAGACTATTATATTATGCAATACGTTTATGTGTAAGAAGTGTATACTAAACAGTAAGATCTCACCATTAATAACGTTGTACGTACATATCATTTTAACTATTATTGCGATTGCTATATTGTAGTAGACCTCCTTTTGTAATTTACATGATATAATAATTATAATTAATCGTAACTGAGAAAGGCAATTATTTATAACATATAACAGCCACTGTCTACAAAAATTTGTGACTGATCCTTATTCATAAATTAAGATTTCAATTAAATCTACAACTTTATTACAGTTCTATAATATCATATGTTCATATATTGCATCCTTTATATTGCACTACTGCGATTCTCACCATTAATTCGTATTTAGGTACTAGTTAGTTTTACGATTTACCGTACTAAAAATTACTATTAATGGTTTTATGACATATAAATTTCTTATTTAATAAAGATGACATATCTAACTATCATCGTATTTCTAATAGTACATACAAACACACAATAAATTATTTTACGTCCGTAAGATATTATGATAGTACATTGTAATTATTAGTATAGTATACCGTAATTATTACGGCAGTATAAAATGCTATTATATTATAATATAGTTCGCAGTATTAGCCTATCATAAATTTCGATGTTTTTTTTATCCTTTGTGTAATCGAGGTGATACTGAGGTAGGTTTTTTCCGTTAAACTATAGAAGAATCGATTTGCAAAAATAGGCTATAAGTTTAAATTTTTAGCAAAGTTACTTCAAAACATGGCGATACAGCAAATAGAGATGTTCAGAGCTTTACACCTAAAAACAAACACATAAAAACTCCTCGATTATATAAGCTATAGAACTAGCAAAATTTAAGCAGTTATAATAACTGTTATATACTCGTATGTATAAAGCATATCAAATTATTTTGGATAACATTCAACGTGAAAGAATTTATATCTATCATCTGTAGTACTAGACATGAAATTTCTATAAGAACAAAGACGGTAGCAATACCGAACCATCGGTATATTAAAAGTAGAATCTTGTACACAGCCAGTATAGCAAAAATAAGCATGATATATTCTCGTAGCTCGATGTACGGATGATAATACGTTTACACTTAATGAGCGTGTCACCAGGGCAAGACTACTGATAATGACAGGAGCGAATATAATTCTTTCGTATTTCATATTTATACTGTACTTATAATATCGTTTTGGTTATGAAACTGACGATAATTAGTAAAGTTATTGAAGCTAAAGGTACAGTAAGTCTTTCAATTCCAACGCAGATATAAGGGTATCATCAGTCTATCGATACTGGATGCTGCTATATTTCATCAGATTTAAGTAATCATATATTATCTCCGGTGTAAATACAGAGAAATAAGCAATAATATTCTGACATAAATTTAAGGAGTTAAAATTTCTAGCGTTTCCGTGATTAGTGAACAATATATTATTGCTATTGATTTTTTTTCGTTTGAATGTTCTTTGTTAAAGCCTCTGTACTTTTCTGGGCCAAAAATGTCATAACACTTTCAAGAGCCTAAAGTAGAAGTGCAGTCAATGAAGGATAATTAATTAATAATAATTCTAGGGCCTTAAGTAACAATGAATAACTATTCGCATATAGGTTATGGTAGTTTATAATACCTAAACATATTATAACTGTGACCTTTTACGATTAAAGTTATAATTAATAGTCCTTGTATAGAGTCTACTAGGTAAAATGTTTACCATTTTCTTACATTTACAGTATACCATATTCCAAAAAAATGTAATAACTTATGTATACTAAAATATTAAAATGAACTCACTTGTTCCCAAATAGCATTAGCAACGTCATCAATTTTTCCACCAACTGCGGTATATTTACCAGTATATCTTATGTAAGACCATAAACTGATAGCGAAAAAGACTAAGGTTGTGCATAAATCAACTAAGTTCGATAGCATCCTTAACGCGGCAAATTCCAGTATTCCGGATAATAGGTATAGAACTACCATCATCACCGCTAACGTTATCGGTGTGCGAAAGATGTTCAGAACATTTTTACTTTCATTTTCTACTTCATATCTTTCGAAAGCCTCATCAATTTCTTTGGTTAATTTTTCTAAATACTTTTGACTATAAGCATCTCCACCCATCTTTCGTACGGTTTTAAATTGCTTTATAGATTCCACTTTAATATCTTCATGCTTACTTTTAAGTATTTCTAACTTCATAAAAGGAGAGCTTGGGCCGCAAATCTAGAAGTGATTAACCTCTTAAATTAATAAATAGCTGTAAGCTACTTAGGGACATAGTAAATATTATCCATACCTTATCCATTTCTTTCGAATAGTATTCTTTGGCTTTACCATAGGCAGTTACATTACTAGCCTCTGCGGTTGCCTAATTTTGGTAAGTGTTATATTTAAAACAGAATTACAAAAGGGTAAAATGTATGCTACTGATAACGACAACACCATTTATTGATGCAAGAGTTCAAAAAAGATAATATTGCTGTATCAATAAACCTGGAACATGGATTTGGGATCAGGGAGGCCATCGCCCTGATAAATTTCCATATATGCCTATAGAAAAAATTCGAAAGAAATATCAGAATTAGCCATTTAGGTACCCTCGCAAGTAAATTACGAAGACATTACACGAATATAATAGTAAAAGCAACAATAGCCATCAACTTCAAATGGTGCTGACAGCTTTATCGATTTTATTCACGTATATGTGATAAGGGATATGATAAGTATGTATAAGACAAGAGAAACATAGTTTAAATTTTATTTTTTCTTGTATGTACTAGATAAGCAGTTCTAGGTGTCACAGCAGAACATCAAAGACTTTTCAATAGGTAAAGCTTACTTAGAAAGATTCAATTTTATTGCACATCAATTTACCTTAAAGTAGTTTAGAAGATCTTTACATGTAAGTTTACATCCGCTGATCTTCTTAACGATCAAGTTTTCAGGAGCAAGAATTGAACCCACTAGTGATTTTACACAATCTCGGAACTCAGGCTGGATATCTAACAATTATTTTTTGGAATAATTTGATAATCAAATGAGCTACATTTGATATCGTCATGAAAATTTACCATTCTATTAAGAAGATACCGTATTAAATTACCTGATAAACGACCCTTAAAATTTGGATTTGTTGAGACAACAAATCCAGGATGAGGCATTAAGAAGCAATTCAGTTGTTCATAGCACGAGTGAATATGCTGCCGAAGCTGTCGTAATTCTTCATGTTGCTCAGGTGATATCTAAAGTGCAAGGATGTATAATATGGAGTTTAACTACGAGCTACGAAAATGATTAAAAGATAAGTAATTGTAATAATGGTAGTTTGAAATATTTATATGATATGAGTGACTTCATGATTAGGGACTTCAATAGTTTACCTCTAATCTTTCCTTTAATAAATCTGCACCACCTTTTTCGCCATATGGATACTCGTAAGGGTAACTCCAGTCCCTTACCAGAAATTGCAAGACCTTAACGTTTCAGGAGCAACGCAATATAAATTACAGAGTAATCTAATTGAAGCTGATGTATGCATAGATTTAGGGTAATTTTGTTTATAGATATTACCTGAAATGGTTTACAGTTATTATCTTCTAAAGCTACACGTCCGTACTCCGTAAATATCTGTTAGATCAAATGATAACGTAAATAATACGACTATTATGTTTTTGAAGCACAGCTTAGATTTAAGAGTAACTCCCCATTTTGTAGTTAAATTCACTATTAATTTAAATCAATAAATTTATTTTAACCTGTAAGTGTTGTAGATGGTCTTCCTGGATATTTTGTGAAATGTTATAGATCTATGTGATAAGTTAAAAAATTTGATAAAATCACTAAGTTTGGCGTTAAATTACTTAAATGTTATCTTACGAATAACATTCTCTCAGTAAATAGAATGATCAATTACCTGGACCGAACTTATCATCGTGCTTAGGGCAAAAATAACTGCACAATCCTTAATCGTAGATTGTTTATCAAATGCACCCTGTGTATCCATTATCAATACAACAACCTAATAGTAGTATAAAATATACGAAAATTTTCGCCGTTGTAAATAAGATAAAAAAGGGAAAATGAAATTTACACAAAAATAGTAGGCTACATTCCAGAAATTACGAGAGCAATCATAATTATGATTCATTAATAAAGATATAATGTAATGAGGCCGTACATCGTAATTATTCAGTAATCGTTAAAAATAATATACCCGTAGATATAACAATGAATGGATATACTCTTCGTATGTACATATTTGTAGTTTGAATGCTCACACAACTACTGTATTCATTTCAAGAGAGCTTATTAAAAATTCGCATACACAATTGATGAAATTTGCACCTCCTTGGTGACATTTTTCATAGTAACGTAGAAAAACATACTTCTTCTCCGTCGGGTAATTCGCACAGAAATGGTTTATCCCATAATAATATACCAGTAGTTTCACGTTGAGAACCACCTCGCCAAGGAAAGCCAGTAAGAACCTCATCGTCCTTACCTAGCCAGTCGTCAGTCGTTTTATCATTCTGTTTGATATTAATAAATAGAATACGTTTAATACGCCATAATTGTTAGTAAGGTTGCTACAATTCAATTAGAAGTCACAATGATTAATATTGTTGTTTTTTGATTTCGTAATATTGTATTTTCAGATCAGAACTATAAAATTTTATTGGTGTGTATCTATTTAAAATTAACAGAGAGAATGATATTTCAAAACAACTTCAATAGTAGTTATAGCACTATGCAAAATTATTGCAGGACGTTAAAAACTCGAAGTAAACAATTGATTACTGATCAATACACTGAATGACTCATTTACATGTAGTATTTTAATACTCGGCTTAAAGTATGCAACCTAATGCACAAGGATTTAATTTGACTATCAGCATCATTTTGACCATTTAGAGTTACTTGAAGAATACTCTGTTTCAACGCTTTAGGTAGGCAGTGAATGATCAATTGATATTCCTCGTAATATATTTGCTAGCAAAATTAGGCTAACTATATATTGGCAATTACTAAGTAATACATGACGATTAGCTTACATTTCTTTCTAAGTATCTGAGGAAGAAATCCAGTAAAAACGATTTGCCTTTCCGATAGGCTCCTGCAACGGATATCACAACTACTTTCTTATTTTGAATGTCGCTTTGGAGTAGTATATTTTCAAGAGCAGTCTCATTTAAGCGAAAACTGTGTTCGGATTCACTTATGACAATTTGTACCGGCTTGCCATGATGACCGTTATCTTCAGCATCATGATTTTTCTCATGACCATTGCCATTAATTTGCACTGTTTTACCAGCCTGGTCTATAGAGTATAAAAACTAAACTTTAGTGTCACAAAAACAAGTTAGCACCGATAAATAAAATCTATCTAGTAAATGATCTCATGAGTTGGTAACGATGATATCATGATGGTTGTAGGATACATTTACAAATTTCCGAGAAAATCCTTCTCGAATGTATGCATACTGCATTTATTTATAAGCAGAAAGAATGTTATGCAGTTTTCTAATCATTAGATGCTATAGATTGATCGCAATATTTATGATCGAAAGGGAGAAAATTTATTATTGCACGTCTTAGATAACTGTAGCGTCTTCAATTTCATATTTTTATTTTTATTAGGTTGATATCTACACTGTACGATAGATTTAGTGAATTCGTCGAACAGAAAGTAATTTGATGAGTTAAAATTAAATATATTGTACACATAACAGGCACGAAATGAGACGGTTAGAATAATTTATATATAAATTATTACGTATAGTGTTACTCATTCTTTAGGATCAATAATTTTCCAATAAAACTTTAGATTTAATTTTATTGTTATTTATTCTTACTTTACTGTAATTTTTATAGGTTATTACTTAAGGTAGATAAATAACATTCCGATTCCTTGACTACAATTAAATCGTTAAGCACGATGCTCTTTCGTATCCTTGAGGACCATTAACAAAACTTTCATTGGATAACATAAATTTTTACACAATACCGTAGTATAATACGTAATTTATCCTGATATTAACAAAGTATTGAATTATTTCTCAAATTACGAGAAAGCAATTAAATATCGATTAAAATATAGGGAATATTTGTAAAGTCAAGTGTCTGACGTGTACTGATGCTATGCAATAGATATTTATGTGGTAAAACATAGGATTTATTACTAGTTATCCTGTAGTTAGGAAACTGATAAATCTGCAGCTTAACAAATCGTTATTTTCAATCACTATCCTTATCAATGACGCATCACGGGAGTTGACAGAAGGTGCTGTTATTTAGGCTTTTTAAGTATCTACTGTATTTAAAATCCGACACATATAACACTTTCTTAAGCAGGCGTATTCAGTATGAGTAAAAGGCGCTGGATCTTCATTATTAGCGATGTCGAGTCAGGTTTAATTATCATATCTCAAATAAATATTGTGCAATTACATAGATCCATGGGAGACTACTGCTGGAATTCTTTTCTTGTATTGTTTAAATGTATCAATCGCTGTTACACAGACCTTAGAGTATAATAGTAAGCAATTTACGTAAGCCAAAGGTTCTAATAGTATCAACGGGTGATATATTATATTTAATAAAATGATGATGGTTCATGTCGTATTAGAAACGAGTCCTATACAGTACTATGCATTGAACAGGGTACGTCAATTTCTGTAGCACTTTACGGATTTTCAGTTCCTACCAACTTGACTAGAACCGTATTGTCATTTCAAATTAAAGATTAGTGGTTGCAAAGCGCTTCGATATACTGTACAATACAGTACAGTAGAACTCAAACTTTGTATACAGTCTACGGTAAAGCATTCAAAATCAGATATTGATGTAGTGGTACGACTCAAAACAAATGCGCTATAAAACTACTACCAGTCAAAATTTGCAAATGTTCAATTGTTACATCATTTTTAGTTCTCGTGTATAGAATGAGTATCATGATATTATCATAATCTGATACGTGAATCAATAAATAATGATGAAAAAAAAAGAATACTCAGTACTTGTAATTACTCAAATAATACTGTATGTTCTACAATATATGTTAGGACAATCTGTAATGATTTGCGTCAACCGATTAATGTTAATAATAACGGTCTATAACAGAAAATATGGCAATAAAGTACAGTATCATTCAACCAATAAGCACACCATGCTGCTGAATCTGCTAAATCTTTATTAACACTAATTATAATCAGACGTTATACACGTACAGTACCGCAGATACCTACTGTGCAGTATTTGATGTGAAGATTATTAGAGACAACTAACGGTCGGAGTAGATGATGAAAGAAATTCAATTGCAACTGTGAAATTTGCACGTAAGAAGTTCCTGGTAATTAATTGAAGGAGTAACAGCGAACATAATAAGTGAGTGTACTCTCGTTTACCATTTTAAAATAATATCAACATTAAAGAAGGAGTTCTCAGATGTTAGACTACGTATTCTCTCGAAAATCTCCATACGATGCACAATTGCACGCAAGGGTGCATTTTTAGAGTTATTAACCACTACTATGCATGTACTTTTAGGGGTGTAACGATGAGCAATACAGTATTGCGATACCGTTTGTTCTAGTTAGAGTACTGAAACTTTGGTTCTCACTATTGCATTCATAAAATGTGAAAGTCGAAAATATCATCAAACATTACAATAATAGCTGTTTCGCCGGAACCAAAAAAATAAAAATCCAGATATACGCCGGTAATGCACAAGTAATACTGTATTTGCTTCATCTTTTTCAGAAGAATACGAGAATCATTGTAACATGGAAGTAAGTTGCTATTTTTGTGTCATTTATACAGTATTTGATTAATAGTATAATTTATATGTTAGATATAATCGTGGTTTCTTTAAATCTGATGGGCAAATACAGGATTATTGTGTTAGCCGTAAATACTTAATTTAGGGGACTGTTACCGTAATTCATTCTTTTTAATTTACTTAAAAAGGGTAAGTGCGGTCCATAAAAAAGGAATTCAACTTGTGTGATTTTTAAATACAGTATTATACATATAACATACAGTACTATGAATATGTATTTAATGAAAGGATTAAGCATCAAAATACTGTATTGTATATATATGCATAGATCTCTGATAACAATCTACGGTTATTATAGAACTACTATCGTAGAGAGATTAATCGAAGCAAAAGTCGATTTTCTGCACCATAAATAGTATTTATATCTTTGTTTTACGTTAAAGTAATATATTCTCTACGTCAGTATTACTTCATCGTCATGATATGCAATTATACAGTATATAGCAAGGTAAATCAGTAAAAATCGAAGCTCGCAATTAAGGAAAGTATACTTCGCGTACATGAATAATTTATTAATAGAGAAAGATCAGATTTAGAAATGGATTACTCATATTCCATCCTTATTGCAGTATGCAACACGTTAACATTCACTGATGATATTTAAAACGACTTGCAATATCCAAATAGCAAAATTAAATCTTCAATCAAATAACGAAACTTTTACAAATAATGGTCTATACTAGTATATTCAGTCTTACCGTTATTCTCCTTCGATTCGAGGCTTTCGTTAACCATATTGTGAGACTACTGAGACAAACTGTTAAGTCTATACGTTGAAGAGCAGTGGTTGCCAAGTGTAGGAAGTTGAAAAGGAAAGTCGATAGCTACAAGTAGCGATTTTTCCGTTGTAATGACTATAGTGTCGTCGATCGGATTGGACTGATCGATTGAAAGATCAAGGATAAAATAGTTTTAAGACACATTAACTAATAGGCAGTGTATAAATCAAGAAGGAAAATGGGGTAGTCAATTTGATATAATATTCATCTTCACATTTGTGATGTTAGTGTGATCGCAATAGAACATGTAGAACTACGGACAGTAACTAGAGTAGTTCTACGTGCAGCATTCTTTTATTCCATATTACAAGACTATGATCAACCTAAATGTAGACTGTATAATGTACATTACATAATCCAGTACTAAACACCGTTATCTTTTTCAGGATGAACGACTACTATAATCTAAAAGCAAGCGTAACCCAAAGATGACGAATTTATTCTCATCAGAGACTGCCAGTAAAATAATAGTAGACCTAGTCGATGTCCTGTACAGTGAAATCTATCATACGACTAACTTAAGCAATATTTATAGGTTAGAAAATTCTCCAAGTCTAGTACACGATTTGTAACATGCTGCACAGTGGACGTTGATGCAGTATAACGTTTCAAATTCTATACGTGACACAGTCAATTTAGTCAACTACCTTGTTTGGCTAGTGCGTTTTCTAATATCAAAAACGAGGTTACCTACCGGGTGGTGGATGTTACGATCAATCCAATCAATCAATCGATGATTGTTGATAGGAGCAAGGATGGATGAAGTAATTAAAGTTGGATAAATGAAATATGGTGATGCTATGACGAATTTTACTACACCGAAAACGATTGATGAAGCAGTAACTACTTACTGTTTACACTTTACGATTAAAAGTGGGTGTCCGATTTTATCATCGTCTGCTTCAGATTTTATTTATTCACTGATTCTATATCTACAGTACAGTACAGAATCCAACTGGCGGATCACTGTAGCACAGGGTGAGTGGCTGATTGAAACTTGAACTTGACGATAACGAAATGTAAATAACAGTAAAATACTATACTGGGCAGATACTGTAATGCATTTGTACAGACAGTGCCTTAAGTGACAGCATGGCTGGTGCTACAGTAGTCCTGTACTGAACAGTACATACAGTACTGCCCATTCAGAAACTAAAATTGGGGAAAAATGACGTTAGCGAGGTAAATTTAAACTGAATTTGCCATGCGAGACAGTACAGTGCAGTATGATACTGTAGAAGTGCATAATGTACTGTACTGTATATAGATTCAGTATCATATTTAGTACAGTACATACTAAACCTCTTGTACGGTGACCGTAAAAATACTAAACATACGATCATCCATAATGCGATGCGTCATTAGTCATTCGCTTATGCTTCAGGCCACGTCATACTCATTAGGGACCGGTGTGACGTACAATACTGCACAGAACAAATGTACTGTACGGTTCAGTACAGAACCTGTGGTCTTCTGTACTGTACACTGTACAGAAGACCATATCAGTACGAGTACAGTAAAGTATAGCGAAGGTTGTTTGAATCATTGGTTACCCCCTCTCTCAACTGAGATATTATTAACCATAAAGAATATACTCGTATGATCTACTGTACAGTGTACAGTATAGTTGTCATACTGTACAGTACTGTACTGTACTATATTTACGATGTGTATTTGCGACTGTACCGTACAGTACTGTACAGTACACTAGACCTGTGTACGGTACAGTAGAGGCCCGCCTAGAGGTACAGTACAGTACAGTATCTAAAAGTACATCTACACTGCAAGGACTTTTGTTCTTCGTTCCTTATTTTAAATTACTGTATTTAGTGACTCAATTTGCATGATGGCGAGCGAAAGATATTTCGATGTTGTTGCTGTCGGATCTTGCAACACCGATTTAATCAGGTAATTCGACATACTGCATTGTACAAGGTGCCGTACTTGTTCTAACCAAAGATTCTAAAATAAAGAAATAACTTACATACAGTAGGCAGCAAAATTCTGCTCTGTCTAGCAAAAGAAAATGAAGCTGCTTATTCGCTTTATTGATAATAATATACTATAATTTAGTTGAAGCTTTCAGTATGCGTTAAATCCAGTAGGTTACAGACTCTCATGCAAAATTGAGAGCCATACATACACATGCAGTACATACAGATCACACTCATTGTGTGCTAATAATTGTATGATTGACCAGAACCTTTGATTTAAATGTCAAATTTTAAAGTTTAATCTGAACCTTGTTACTTATAAGCATACGTACTGCATGTGTTGCAGCTATGTCTCAAGAATGCCAAAACCCGGTGAGACAATCGAGGGCCACAAATTTGAAGTTGGATTTGGTGGTAAAGGAGCCAATCAGTGTATCATGGCAGCAAAACTAGGAGCGACTACAGCTATGATTGCAAGGGTAAATTACTAAACTTGATAGCTCATTTACCACACGCTACGATAGAGTAATATACCTTTCAGCATATACATGTATGGTGATTTCATTATATCGGTATCGGATTTTCTTTTATTTTACAACAGCACTCGTTCACCCAATAGCAGTACAATATTAACCATAAATTAATTTCTTACGACTCTAATAATAACTAGTATACTACAGACAATATCATTAAATAACAAATTAGTCACAGTATAAACGTGTATATCTCAAGAATTCTTTATTTTGACCTCTATGTATTTACATCTTAATTAACGTTCATTTGTTAGTTATAAGAATATTAATGTTACCAATATCAACAGGTGGGTGATGATACCTTTGGAAGTTCTACCATAGAGAACTTTAAAGAGAATGGAGTGGATATATGTAAGAAAATGAAAATGTTTATCAAAGTATACTCCCGTACAGTATTATTGTAGCTAATTATTTATGTAAGCACATTATAGCGAAAACTGCTAGAAGTACTGCATTTTACGAGTATACTACATTTTAAATGCATATTTATCTGTAAGTTATTATAGAGAATGAATAAACAGTTTATCCATTCTTCACTTAATTATACATTATAATTATAGATACAAATCAACTATACATGCACATGTCTTATTACTGTTACTCGAACAACTTTCGCATTGAGTTCATTTGTCATCTCCTTAACTTTTTCATATAATATGAATTAAGTGTTTTATCGCATCTGCTTTAATTTAATTATAATTATAGCAAAAGTGATGGTTACTAGTAATATATCAACCGGAGTAGCACCAATAATCGTGAATGATGAAGGTACAGTCATTGTCCATGGGTAGATATTGTGTTAAAACAGCTCAAAACAAGTATATATCTTTGCAAACCGTTTTGTTTAAAGTATTTCGTGCTTATACTATACTGTGTCTCAAAGAGTTAAATACTGGCATTTTGGAACCTAATTAGGAGAAAATAGTATTGTGATAGTATCTGGAGCTAATAAGTTGCTATCCATCGATGATGTGAAAGCGGCGGGTAATATGATGTCTAATGCTAAAGTTGTTGCCTGCCAGTTGGAAATACCACTGGAATCGGTCTATGCTGCTCTCAAGACAGCTAAAGAGTTTGGTGGTTGGTTTATTTATGTTGTACAATTTTTTAGGTATTTTTGATGTAATCCTAAACTAAAGATGTAATTTGTTTAAATGGAAAACTTCAACTTAGCAAAAACAATCTTGAATACTGCTCCTGCAAATAAGGATCTCGATGTCTCTATTTTCAAATTTGTAGATATATTGTGTTTAAACGAAACCGAGGTAGCGTAGCTTTATTTAATAAATCGAATTACAAAATATCAACCATCGTGATTTAAGATTAAGATTTCGTGATACGCCTGTTCGCATCAATTGATAAACTGTTAAACTATTGAGATTCTTTTCATGATTACAATAGACCGAGATTATGACTGGTTTGGCTGTAAGTAACGTTGATGAGGCTAAGAAATCTGCTTGCATATTAGCTGAAAAAGGTCCTGAATACGTTTTGATAACCCTCGGTAAGCAAGGCGCCGTGATTGCAGGCAAAGATGGTAAACCTCCAGTACATGTAGAAGGTGTCAGCGTGAAGGCAGTTGACACAACAGTTGAGTATATCGACGAATTTGAGATACGCAGGCATTAGCGTATCTAATAACTGTAGTATTTATAAGTAAACGTTTATGCGGCTTTCATTTAATATGATTTATGTAAATAATGCAATGAAATAGGGTGCTGGGGATGCGTTTGTTGGGTCTATTGCATACTTTATGGCAAAGCATCCGCAGTTGTTATTTGCCGAAATAGTGAAGCGTTCCTGTCATGTGGCAGCCGTTAGCGTTTGCAGAAAGGGAACACAAAAGAGCTATCCATCTGCAGAAGATTTACCTAAAGATTTATTTCAGTAACTGCGAATTATAACATCGACATCGAAATGACTAAAGTGATCTCGTGTTACTGCAGTACAAAAGCAACAGTAGAACTTATTTCTTGATCTATTAATAGTAAAGTTACTGCTGTGGATGTTCAATGGTATCGATTCTGACTGATCATAATAGAAGAGTCGCGTTATGATATAGCCTTTTCCTATGTTAAAACGAACATATACAAAAGTACGTATATGAAACATTGCGCTTTCACAGTATATTATCATACTCAGAATGTATAAATTACAGCTAATTTATATCGCTTTGTTTAATTTACATCTGTTGTCTTAACAAGATCAAGCGATTTTTGCTGATTTAACTCATAAAATTTAGATATATTTTAAATACGGATCTTTATTAATTGTGCAAATTCAATTTAACGAAGATATTAATTTGGTCATTTGACAATTCTTCGAAAAATCGTAATACAAAATGCTGTTTGCTAATATACAATCTTGGCGATAACTATATCACATGAAACTGAGTGATACTGGCAGCTTTAATTGCTCACCTAATATGCCTTAGTGACAGGCAATACAATACAAGCTATTAGAGTAAGAAGAAATATGAGGTATTTCCTCTCTTTGCTGGTAAGGACAGCTAATTTTGTGCTATATACGGCACGTAAGGCATTTGCTCAATTATATCAAGTATCCCATATTATTTCTTCTTAGTTTCTACAAAGAGGACATGCTGCTTAACTACAGAAATAAACAAATTTTAAATAGAGCATAAGAAGGGAATATTGTTAGGCATAACATATAGTTATGAACTTATGGTAGACATCGATTCTAAAAATTCGTCACTAAACCCCTTAGAATAAACTAGTGTAAATAAATATTAACTATATTATTGTTTAATAGAAGGCTACCACTAAACATCACAAAAGATAAATGCTGATGCTAGGGTGTAACTCAATAACATTGACTAATTATATAATTATGCGATCTTTCTCACCTATCGGATCGTATTTACGAAGTATCATCTTATCTCTTGTCCTTGGCCTCCTCATTGTATAAAAGAATCCAGTACCAGCAGCACTCATTAATCTGACAATTATAGTTCTATAGAAAAGTGAGAGAAAGGTTTACTTTCTCAATTCGTATTGAAAAATTTAATTAATTATCTATAAAATGATTTAATGCACATAAATACCACGGTTTGATTAATTATATTATATAATTGCGAATACTACGGTACAAATGCAAATACAAGTGTATTAAAGGCGTAAAATAACTGCTACATTAAACCGTTGCATATGCCTTAGATTTTTTGGTAATAATTATAAGTAGAGAAAACCTAATTATGACTAATAATAACATAGTCTTAAATCAAGGATGAATTTTCCAAGATTTCACTATTAATGCAATCATTTCGTTAAATCTTCACATTCATTGATAATAAGTGTTAGAATTGGCGTATGTTATTACTGTACGTGTGCACAAATAATTACAAGGACATCCCCGGTATTTGATACTGTAATTGACGTTTTTTGCAGTATATAAGACTTGTTGACAGAGCAATAACCGGTAACCAGGTAAAACAGATTATAGCTAGATAAATACTTGCTGTAACTTCGTAGATCGTTTATTGCAATACCACATTACGCGTAGTTCATTATGCACAACTGTATCTCATGGTACAGCAGCTTGCATACGTTACACAGTACTGTACGGTATGCTCAGGTATGACGAATATAGTACAGGAAAATTATCAAGTCATCTCTAGGTCTAAATGAGAGATAAAAAACAATCTTACCTTGCTTTTCCTTTGCCCACTGGTTGTGGCACAGGTTAATGATATAAAGTAAAGAAAATACCAATAGTAGAGAGAACAAGTTAACCGATAGGTAGTACCGTACGCTGTTGAAGTTGTCAAAATTTTGACTTACTTTTCAAGTTACTGTAGGGCAGTTAAAGAGATATATCAATGTTTAGTAGACTTGGTGTTTACTGCCACCGTCTGTACATCGAAAAGTGAAGGTTGTTCTCCTGCAATCCTGGTATTTCTCTCAAATTCAAAGAAAATTAAAATAATAATTTCCCTAATTTAATAATTTTAATTGAAGTAAGCACCATTCGAATTCGAATGACACCAGCTTGCTGCATGGGTTTTCAGCTCCAGTACGGTACAGTACTGTAGTACTGTACAGTATTCATGTACAGTACTGTACTGTAGAATACAAACACGCTGCACAGTACTGTACTGTACTGTACTGTACAGTACAGTATTATTAACTTTACTTTACTGTACAGTACAGTACAGTACAGTACTGTAAGACTACTGTTGAATAATCACGGGGCTGTCAAGGACAATACACTATTCAGTACTGTACAGTAGTCGTCTTCTGACCGAACCTTTCTCAGGTCTAAAACCAGCGGTGGACTCTCTTCGAGTATACTGTACTGTACAGTGTACACTGTACAGCCTAGGACCGGGGACTTGCCGAACCCTAACTGTACAGTGTACAGTACACTGTACAGTACTGTACTGTATATGTCATATACTGTACACTGTACAAAAATAGTATGGCCCATAAAAATGGACCTGGTGCATTATGTTTTCGGTACGCCTGCTATGATCATTGATCATGCCTTTGTCTACAGCATTGTACAGTACAGTACTGTACGTACAGCTGTACTGTACGCTGTCTACGTGTCTACAGTACGATACTGTACAGTGTACAGTGCAATACTGAAATCTACGTACTGTACGGCGTTCATTAAAAATTCAGCAATGAACTCGAACACAGTACTGTACCGTACAGTACTACTGTACACTGTACAGTATAGGAAGTGTACAGTAGGTTGCCGTTCATCTACAATATTGTACTGTACTGTACGTAGTACCGTTTCGTAGTCCCTGGTGGTATTTTCTAATTTCTACTGTTAAGTGAAAAGTGCACATTGCACATCTTCCTTTGCTGTTAATATTAGTTCGCCATGAAACGTAACCATAGTGGAACGACGATTCTGCTATCATTAATAATTGTCTCATTGGTTTCACAATGTCATTCTATATCGTTTCGACTGTTAGCTAATTCTAAACGGTGTTTGCTAGATACTGCTCAAAAAAATGAACTAGTTACTGGTGAATACAGTATCAGCGAGACGCCATTGCTTAAAACACACATAAAGGTAAGGCGTCAGTCTCTAATTTTCATCCCAATTTTTCGATATGACTAAAAATGCCTACGTGTATCTATTTTATTGGATATAGGTTACTGATTCGAAAAAGGATGTTCTTTACAAGAATGATGGTACTAAACAGGGAAAATTTGCTATCACCTTAGATCATCCTTCAAGTTTCGAAGTTTGCTTCAGTTCGGAAAGTGAATCAAGTACGCATTAGACTTTCAGACCAAAGAATTAGATTTCCCCTTTATTCATTTCCGTGACTTTACCTAAACCTTCGTTACTATGGTATTCAAGATTGAATATTTTTCCATTTTTAGAGAGCCATCTTCCCCCTGGATCAGGACATGATATCACTTACGTTATTAAGCGTGGTGTCGAAGCGAAAAATTACGAGCAAGTACGCGAAATTAGTCTAGAATCCGATGATTATAGTTCAGTAGACGTTGTTTCCCTACTAACATTGTGTGATTTGTGATTTTGTTTGGATTTGTTTTCAAAGGTAATTCTTTTTACAATTTGTACTATATAGGTTAAAGAAGCCGAAAAGCTTAAACCTATGGAGTTAGAACTAAGACGTTTACATGATTTATCTCAGGAGCTTGTAGAAGATTTCGTCTATATGAGAAATAGAGAGGAAGAAATGCGAGATACAAATGGTAGGTATCTAAAGTAAAATACATTAAGCTATACAGTATACTTGTATAATGTGTTAAGTCAAGTTATTCCTGGTGTAGTTCCAAATGTGCTGTGTTTTAATTTTATCAATTCTGTATACTAACTGGGATTGTCCTTGTTTGATGTAGAATCAACCCATGCGCGTGTATTATACTTTAGCCTCTTTTCTATGTGTTGTTTGTTGGTTTTGGCATCATGGCAACTCTATTACTTACGAAGATACTTTAAGGCGAAGAAATTGATCGATTAAAGTTTATATTTGCCTTGATATCGGTCATTTGGTATATTCTTATATGCAATACATTGATGTACTTAATTTACTAAGAAGTTATCGATGAAGTGTATCAGTTTTTGAAATTGCGACGAAGAATAAATCGAGTATGATAATTAATTTATCATCGGCGCGAAGCTTAAAATATCATAGTTGTATCGTTGACATTTAGTAGTTCCTGTAATCTCTAATATCAATAGGCTTTTATTTTTAGAAAGACCTTATTTTATAGTAATACTATACACTACGCTGCATTGGGTATAGTAACACATTAGTTCTACGAGTAATCTACAACCGAATTGTGTAACAGTGTGAGGTTAACAAACGTAACCACTGCAATTTAGTGATGTGATTTGGTAACATGGCATTAGGAATACATTGATATATACTTTCACTAACTAAATATTTGTCGCATTCTTATGGCAACTGTGTCGCAGAGAACGACGAGTTAATAGTATCCTAATGACAATATTGTACGTAAAACCATCTTTATTATGACATGAGGCATAAACAAGAAATGAAATTGTCTTTAATTCTTTATGTTGAATAAATAAAATTAAGAGCAAAAACGGTCCATAATTTGACGACAGCTGATGTCAAGCACAAATACCGTATAGTCATTTCCAGTTGTAACCTAATATCTTATTGTAACTTAGCATATTCAGGAATGTTGCTATTGACTGTATAATTTATATTCAAACAGGCGACATTATGTCCTAGTGAAGATGGGTTCGTATACGTTATATAGCTAAATAGTAGACTAAGAATAACATTAACGATGTGCTAGATGCTGATACAGCCAAAAAAACTGGTAATAAAGTTATCACAGCGTTGAAAGTTTCATTATCGAGATCACATCCACAGTATAATACATATACAGATATTTAGAATATAAAATCAAAGCATAAATACAGTATAAGGCAGTTTTTGTGTAGATTATTTCTTGATCGAACTTTCCGGAATATATCTATAAATGATAGGGTTCAATTAAAACAGTTTAGAGCCACCAAGTTAGTAATCTTAGGATCATATATACTGTTTGTATAAATCGTATTGTACAGTAGTTCTCAATATGTTATAGCAGACCTAATCGTTGCAATATCATCTAAAAGAACGAATGGACGAGATGGTAGCAATTTTATGTCATTTTCCGTCACATTACTGAAAACAGCTTCACAATCTTCTCGGCAATAAACAAAGGAGAAAGATGAATCGATTGCAGAATTGTGCTGAACGTTCAGCAACTCAATATTATCTTGCACATTCTCAGTGGTATTGCGTGCCTTTTGATTACATCTCCTATCTGCATCACCTACAGTATGTTAAGTAACGATTTATTTTATTACAGTATTATCTAATCATACGAAGCTATATTGAGAATTATGAAGTAATTTTTACAGACTACAACTTCTTTATATATTACAATGGTTACTTTATCAGTGAAAGATAATTAATATGTAGATGCACGTGCCACTCTTTAACAATAGCAGGCTTTCAGAAACTTAACCTTGTACTTTTAGATTGAAAATTTCGGCAACATTTTCTCCCTTAGCTAGTGCGGCATTCAATTTATCCCAGGTCAAATTATCCTTATGTAGTAAAAACAATTTTTATATGATTACAATAAAATTTATCATGGAACACTTAATTAAATCCAACGAGCGATACAAATCTAAATTAATAGTCATTTATGTATGTTATATGCTGTACTACAAATATACAGTGTATATAAATCCGCACATTAACGTAGATCTGCCAGCAAGTGCGCTTTTAACATTACGAAAGATACCCTCACACTCTTACCTCCTTGACAGAGGTAGGTTCCATAAGCTAGTTGAGTTAAAAAGGAAAATGTTAATAGAAATCTGATTTAAGGGTGAATATTACGTAGTCAGCTTAAGTATATACTCGTATACTGTGCTAAGTTTGCAAATTGCTGCGCAGTAACGCACTGGACTGTGATGTACGTATACTATATGTTGTAGCATACAATTTTGTAAATTACTCACTCACTAACGAAAGCTATGTATATGCAGGTAATTTATAGATTATAAGCTTTATTTATATTGTTAGTCTACCGACAAAAATTCTCAAAGGTAGGTAATTTCAATGAGTAATAAGTGCATGATAACAATAGGATTAATAAACTAATTCTAAATAAAGGGGGATGTGCAATTGTACATCTTTCAAAAGCAAGTTTGTGATAGCAAGATTGCAAGAGTTGGTCTTTACAAAAAGGGGTATGATCTCTAGAGGGCTAATTAGTAAGTCTATGAAGAGTAACGTAAGAGTATATTTAATTTACTGTAATGTCGAAGTGATTGACTGCTTGTAGCACTTTGTGAGATTTGTGGACTACTTTCTACTCTCTGTGAGATTAGTTAAAAAAGCACTATTCTAACATAGGAATATTTCGCTAAATGTTTACTGTTAATCCAAATTATAGTGTTAAGCACTTTAAATGCATATGAGTAAACTACGCATAGATTAACGTATTATCATTAAGAAGTATAGATTCTACTGATTTAATTTGTAATTCAAGCAATAATGTAGTCAATATAGGATGTAACAGTGCCCAAAAAATCACTTGTTGCTATACGTGCATTGATTTGTAGGTCTAGAACTACTACAAGGATGTAGCTTGAATAGAAGGTTAGAAACCTTCCGGATGCTAGATTATTATTAATATACTGTATTTCATCTAATGCATGAAGGGGAAGGCGATAGTAAAGTACCTACCTTGGACCAAAATCTAAAATATTGGAAGATTAAACTGTTAAACTGTGTTTACGACTTACTTTTACGGTTTTACCGCAATACGAGCTTAACTCTAATGGCTTTACATCTACAGTACAGTACAGTACTGTAAAGTGTACCGTACAGTTAACGAAAAGTACAGTATGCATGGTACAGTACTGTACAATCAATGGCAGAGTGTACAGTACTGTACTGACATACTGTATATACTGTACAGTATATACTGTATATATACAGTATATATATATATATATTGTAGGTCACGTGACAAGCCCGCAACACTACTGTACACTGTACAGTACTGTACTGTACTGTATATTATACTGTACAGTAGTACTTGAACCATACTTTACAGTACAGTACGTGGAGTTGTGCACTTCATGGAGTACCAGTCGCCACTACATACATCATGTACCCCAAAAATCGAAATATGAAGGGTAAAAAATAAAAATAAGTAATAAACAGTTTTTAAATCCAGTCTAACATTTTCTTACATTATTGTTATACATCATGATATGGTGTTTGTTACTGCCTTATTCGTAAAGAGGAGTTTTCAAATTGTTGTTATTTGAATAGAATTTATTATTTTAAAGATGAAAACGTAATTAAGTATAATTATTCAAAAACTTTGAAAATTTTGGAGGGTGTATGACCGTATTTTCCTAACGCGTCTAGTTGTATGAATTCTAAGGTTTTATAATTTATAGTACGATATTGGTATCAGTTGATAACTTGCCAAGCTAGTAGAAGAATCCTTTGTACTTGCAACTATATATTTATACAGCGGTATACGAGGAGTTATATCAATATAAAGACTCAAATAACATAATTAGTAACTAAATTATATACAATTATATCAATATAAAAAAACTCAAGTAACATAATTAATTTAACACGAAACAATTTTATATGAAAAGATAATCGATTATGTATTGTAATAGCTGGTAATTAATCACAGCTAATGGTACAGAATATATTTGCAGAATAATAATCATGTGCTGTAGGGACTATATTTGGCAACATGGTGATGGTAACAGCGCACCAGCTGTGTCAAAGCTACAAGTGTCATCTATGCGCTATATTGTTGCTTTACTGATTATTGTAATTATTACTAACCCTGTTACTTCTAAGACGGTAAAACTATACGATAAATACTATCTATTAGGCGAAAAAACATTAGATATTCTAGATAACGCTGTTTCATATTTACAAAAGCAATATATACGTTTATGCCAACCGTCGCTAATAGGATTACGAATAGCCCAAGGTATGTGGATGGATTAATACAATAAACTGTCTAAGTTTATGCGAATTAATTAATTTTCATATTGTAATTTTCGCTGCTGTATATTATTATTACCCGGTATTACATTATAGTTATCCAAATTGCCTTATACGCATTTATTTAGTGCTACATGTTAGTTGACCTGTCAGGACAATTGCCTCCTGTAACCCTTTCTACGCTTACTTAGCCATTATATAAATAAACGGTATGAAACGACGGGGCTGCCAGTTAATGACTTTTCAATTTGTATGTGCTAAATGAGGTCTAGTGATCTACCATTGAAAATGCATTACAGATCTATATTAACCCGGTTACTGTGGTATTATCTTTCAATCGATAAATTTAGGGTCCGATATAGTTATATAAAGTTAACCCTTACATTTCTTAAAGATTTGAAATGATTTGTAAGATAAAGGAATTAGAGATTGCTTATTTCTGCTCAAACGAAATTTTATATGAAATCAGATTACAAAAATAACATGCAGTAATGCAATATTGTGACTTAATTTTTACCAGTTGTCCAAGAGTAATTATCCTAGAATCGTATCTTGCAGTGAACCTAAGCGATTCAATCGTAATTCCATGCTTTACAAAACGAGCGATACTATAAATAACTCATCATAGTTATCTTAATGCTCGTGAGATAGCAAATTAATTTTCACTCGCTTTAAATTAAAAGTATAATTAATTATTCATTTTATTTTTACTGGCAATAGGACAATTTGAAGTTATTACTAATGATCGGCGCTTTTTTAATATGACGCTGTATTATGATGCTTTACAAATGTATCATCAAATCTCTCGGTTACTACTGGCTGATGCAACATCTGAAGCTACATATTGGTCGAAGAAAAATCAAAAATATCATTCAAGTAGTAACACCCTAGTATCGCAACCTTGGAAATTATCTAATTTGGACCGTGAATTTAAGCTCATACCTGTTCAGATTCGAAATGAACGTATATACGATCATGGGATACATCATGGTAATGATTACGGTATGGCTTGCCTAAACGAGTTAATGGGTCAAAGAAATGCTATGCCATGTACAATATCAGCTGAATGCTGGCAGAGTAACATCCTGGAAGACCTACAAGGTCATAAGCTTGTACGGCAAATTATCTATTTTATGCTCGCAAAAGATTTAAAATGTCATGCACAAGTGACACAACGTTTACTTCATCATAGCAAATACCATGACGTAAATGATTTACTGCAAGCATTTTGTTCTTATGCTTATCTGGAGGTTAAAACTTTATATGAGCAATACGATCTTAAAATGATTCAAGCTCAACAAATATTTTTAGAGGAAATCGTATTTTGTGCAGCATCTGGCTTCTCAGATTTCTACAATTATAATTTTATGAAAGAAGTTTTTCAATACCAATCGTTTAGTGGATGTTTCTCAATGTCTAAATCAAGGAGAAAAATTCGAAATATCGACCATAATGAGAAGCAAGATGCCTATTGCCCTAAATTAAAAGGTACTATCTTTTTCCTTAGTTCCGTAGGTTTCATATATTACCATGTAGATGAATTTTAGGTTATCTTCGATGTAATGTCTTTTTCGTATCAGTAAATGTATTATTTCTTGCTACATCATCTACTATCTATCATTCACTTTAGATGGATGTTCAATGCGCTTAACCGGCATGGCTATAGCATTTCATGCTCTCTATCTACGTCGAATTTTACTAAAAATGAAAATTGCTCAATTCCGCGATGAAAGTCTGAATACTACAGAGGCTTCGAATATTGCTACTACTCTTACCAGTACAGTCTTCAATAACACGACTACATCCACTTTTGATAGAATAGTTAATACGAGCATTGATCTCGACTATCGAACAATCGAAAAAATTAGCACCGTCAATAATAGAATTAGTTCACGATATCATTACTATCAATATTACTTCGTATTCATCTTTATTATAATCGCATTACTTTATATCATTCGTAAATTGTTCAAAAGACGACGACCCTATCGAATGGGTTATAATTATAGACGACTGTAAAATTATAATCAACATTTTACATTAAATGATATCAAGTAAAGAGATCTCAAAAATCAATTAATTTATAGATGATAAACGATTCCTGGTTGGATGAATCGAATTTAATGTGTAGGAATATTTCATTTAAGACAGTATTCTTTAAATAGTGTCAGTTGATTTATCCCCATTAACTACCATCGTTATTTCTAAAACCAGATCTTAAAAACCGTAATATTCCCTCTCAAATTATAATTTCGATCAAATATAAAATAAAATTTCCCTAAAACGTTTACTTTAAAATAAAAATCTTAAAGCAAGCAAATGTTTTGCTATTTAATTCGGTGTTGATTACGATTTTTGCTACTGGGTGATTTCGATTTATTTCTAGAACCATAATTTTCCACAGGTCTTTGTTTCTTAAATTTTTTACGCCTCTGTTTCGACTTGTTTATATTATTTTGCTTTGATTCCCATTCCAATTGTTTTGACGAATTTTCTTTACTTGGTTCTTCTAGTAGATGAGAAAACTAAAAAAAATAACTTTCGTTAAGTCTTTAACAATTGCTTAACAAAGATTTTCTATCGCTTCTAATAACAACCTCTTCAGCATCTGCAAACATGGACATGATATCCTTATTTGGCCTAGCAGGACATTAACACATATTTCCATTAGCTGGTGTGCATTAAAACATTTATTAAATGACTCTATCATTCGCTAACGAGGTTAGTAAGTAATGTACATGTACCTCTTTGCAACACTGCCTTCATTCGATCCATCATCATTATCTTCATCTTCATCAGGGGTCATTTCATCCAAAAGTAACTACATCAAAAATTTGAATATACGTTTTATATTTTAAACTACACTTTTCACTTTCGCCCAAATCTGCGCCTTATTAGAGTAATAATTCTCTCGAAAGTATCAATGGTCATCCCTGTAAATACCTTAGTTAATTTTTCTTCCGATAAATTGTTAGCTACGTTAGAAACAAATAATTAAAATTTGAAATTCAGAGCATCAAAACCTTAGTTCAAAACAGTAAATATGCATTGATACTAAAAGACTAATACCGTCGTTTTCATCAGATTCATTCATGTCGTCATAATCATAATCTAATCGAATAAAGGTAATATTTCACAACATGAGCTTTCATTTAAGTGATATATAAAATAATCCGACAAGCTTTCAACCTTCATCGTCTTCTTCATCAGAATCGTCTGTCGCCTTCTTTCGTTTTTTCGTTTTTTTCGCATTACTCAGATCACTACGAAAGTAATTTATATGTTAAATTTATATTTAACCCTGCAAATGTTCGAATTAACATAGCAAACCTAGCAAAATCTAATTCTCCTGATTTTTCATTTTCTAGTAACAAAACATCGAAAAAGCAATAGAAACAAAATACAGAAAATTAGCAATGAGTGTGCTCCTATATTATTAATGTGCCCATACGTTACCTTCAGCAGAATCTATTTCATCCATATCAAAGTCTTGCATATCCTTTTGCCGCTTCTTTTTTGCGGCTAGTCTTATTACATTAGCTTCTTCTTCCTCACATTTCTTAAAATATCTGTCAGTAGGTATTCATTAATCTTAAATATTGTGATTATAACCTGTGAAAAACATTGACACATTTAAGTGTAGACTATAACAGAAAGTGATAAATATACCGATAAAAGAACACTTCGTCGGGTTCTATCTCTTCGATTGACTTGTTTAAGAAAATTTTAGAGTTGACAGGTTCTTCTCTCAGGCGTTGGGAATGTAATCGCCGCTTATATGAAGTTATTCAAAATGTTGATTTAAAAAGAGCTAATTTTACTGTTATCACATTTTCAGCTATTTTTATAATGTACCTGCATGACTGAGCCTCCATGATCTTGCATAGTTGATATTACAAAAAAATAATGTTACTGAACATTCTAAAAATTAACACTTTTATGATTCTATATACCGCTTATCTGCTTTTTGGGATTCTTATAAGCGAATCTATCCAAGAATCTATTGAGTATCAAAAATGAATTAAGATTAAGATATCATGCAATAATTAATGAATTAATTCAAGGCAGTATGGATATAGAAAGACAATAATAACATAGACAGTGGGACGTAAAGTTATCTAACAACATATCGTTTCAAGCTCTATGCGGACATGTAAATCAAATCAGAAATCCTAAGAGAGCATAATAGCGCGACTAACCGCATAAGCGTGAAATCACTCAATGGATCCCCAGTATAATCAATTGTGTAGCCCTTATTAGAAGGAAGCTTTGTTATTAAAAATTTCAAACTAGTAGTTAAACTCATAACTTAGAAATTTACTTACTTTCAGTAGCGTATCAGCAAAGTGGACAACTGTAGCGTGATAATGATTTTTTAACTAGTAAAAGAATATTAAAATTTAGGTACGCTATTACAGATAAGTCATGAATTAAAGCTATTCATAAAATTTATTTTTTAAATATAAACCGAACCTTTCTCAGTTCCCACATGCTTGAATATTCTGCTCCACAATATAAAGGATTTCGCTGCTTTACATCATAGTTCGTTGCCTTCTTGCTACGATGCAAATAGCCAGATGTATCGCTTGTAACTTCACTTGGTCCTTTTATATTGACATCGAGAATAGCATTTTTATCCAATTCCGTATCACTATCATCTGCATCATCGAAATGTTCTTCTTCATCCGAGCCCTACATTTCATAAAATTCATATTAAGAGAGTGATAATATTTTATATAAATTCCAGTTTTGAGTTATTCCGAACATACCTCTGCACGAAGTAACAACGTTTTTAATCCGGGCTTTAATTTAAATATCTAAATGTGGGAAGGAAAGTGACAGTATGTCAGGATAGAATCTGTGTTGATATTAGCTATGTCCAAGTTAACATTTATACGTGTGATTAAAACTATGTTATGCATACATCTTTGTTGTATTAACTTACTTCCGATAACATGTAAAGAGTACCGCAAACAAATGGCGGTTGCTCGTGTGTACAAACTTGCAACAGTCTCTTAACAAATGCCTATTAGGATTTAAAAATTTAATATATTGAATAAAATCATATTTCTTTAAAGTATTTACCTTGACTCGGCTCAGCACGCTATCAGACTTTAGAGCTTTATAAACAAGATTGAGGAAAAGCGCCTAAATTTGAAAGTGGCATTCAGTTCCAAAATTTTATACAATTAATTTTATCAAGGCTAAACTTTTTAACATACTTGTTTCGACGATTTTCGTAATTTAGAATCTTGTAATTTGAAATATAGGCTTTGATAGAAGCGATCAGTCATAGATTGTCTACGGAAAAATATGCTATGTAAGTCCGCATAGGCAAAGCTAGCATGAAGTAAATAAATGTGTACAGGTAAAGAGTAAGTCGCTTAAACATTACCTGATATCTATCATTTGATATAATAGCATAAGAACCTGATAAAAGACGCGTCAAGACTTAGTTCGTAATTGAGTGTAATTCAACCGAAATAATAAAATAAAAAATGAAATATGTGGTCATACTTGAACACTTATTGTAAAATTGTCTGCATGTACCATTCGGAATAGATTGTCCACTTGTTCTTCGATTGATTTTATGTCATTATCTAATTTTCAAACGAAGTTTGAATAATAGCTGAATATAAGCAAGCGACACATACAACTTGCATTTATTTACCTTTAGCAAAGGGATACGCTCTATTTGTACCAATAAGGATAGAACTCGTTATTCTAGTATCGGAACCTTTTCGTTTCACTGCAGCCTAATTAAAAGTTTGGGGTAGTTACAGGCTTTTTAAAAACGATCTTATGAATGAAAAGTAACAATAACTATATTAATTACCTTAAATAGTGAAATATAGATTTTAATTAATTTAGCTGCGATAGATGATTCTTTTCGGGTAAGAAGGATTTGGTTTAAAACGCATATAGCATAATATCTGTAGAATAAGTTTTCGATCTCGATATTTAAATCAATAATTAAAATGAACGACGAAGCAAATGAGGTACAACTATATATTGCTTAAGATATCCAAAATCGATCTTCTAATACACATACTGTGCCCTTTCTGTAATATTGGGTCGAAATAGAAGTTGTTCAATTTCTGTAATAACGATTAACTTCATATTCGGATGTCTAGTTACTAAGTAATAATGTGTAAAATTTAGTTGCATGTTACTCCCTGATCGAATGAATAGACTTATTACTTACAAATACGTTGAAGTATAAAGGTAGTTTTAGAGGCTACTTTTTTTTCTGGATCACCAAGTTTATTAACAATCATTGGCAAAGTAACCTGTTATGAAGTTATAAATAACAGAACTTATTACCGGAATATAAATAAAATCTCTCAAACAAATTGACATCATACATTTTCTAGTTCAGGCTTTCCGCAAAATAGATCAAACAATATTCCTAATCATGAGAACAGAGATCTTTTAGCCTTATGTAATAATTCATTATTTACTACTAGAAAACTCTAATAAATGTACAAAATCATACCGAGGACTTTATTTTTAATATGTAGTATAGAATCATTCAGCATGTTCTAGAATCAGAATAGAAACTCAATTTTTAGGTGCTATGTAATTATATAATTAACTATTCCTAAGTAATACGATAGCAGCGATTCAACACTGCGATAGTATACCTTTATAATAGATATAAGCTCAGCATATAGATCTTTTAATTGTTGTTCAAAATGCCAGTATATTAGTAGCTTATCACGCAGTTCTACATCTTTATTTGAGTCGTGCAATTCATTCAAGACATGCAATGGTTGCTAAAATAGATTAAATATGCACGAATATAATAGAATGCGAGTAGAAACAAAGTTATCATTGTGTACATACCAATTGCAGTTATTAATCCTATATTAATTTGCTATACCTGAGACAATTTCTTCAATTTTCTATCATCAGGCAGTAAATTGGAAAGTAGAACTTCTTTTAGGGTATCTAACAACAATAAGATCTTGTATTACAATTTATACTCTACGATAAAATCATAGAATTAATTTATACTGTAATTGATGTAAATCATAGTGACAATATTTATTGTACCAAGTGCCAAAAGAGATTCCCTTTTTCCTTTTTTTTTACTCATCCCAATAAGACTTTTGAGACTTTGTAAGTTATGCACGGGAGATTCCTATTATCATCAGTACATTGGATCAATTATAAATCATACATATTTCCTTATTTACAGAAGTTATGAAATTTAAGCATAGGTGATGCCTGCAAAGTTGTAATGATCGTACAGTATCTTCCCTGAAGTATGTTTCATATAATTTTTATGTAATAATATAAAGAAAGGAAATGGAAACATTTTCACTACATCCGTTGCAGCACCTGTAACAGCACAGCATGTGCGGCGGTTTTATCAGTAAGTGTACCCGAAGCCATAACTGTTTTTAACCAATCGAAATCACTTTTTCTATCTTTTGATTTTTCTTTAAATATATATATACATTTCATGAAATAATAAATTAATATAAGTTAAATATGTTAAAGACCTGATGCTTAGCATAAAATAACTTTATAAGCACTAACTATGATGATAAAGTTCGCTTTCATTCGATATTAATTCAGATGCAACATTTTCGTATGTTTTAAGCACGTCAGAGGTGGATTTTCTTATATCTGATTTTGGAATAGTTTCCTGACATTCTTCCAGATCCTGATTGAAGGATTGATCAAAAAATAGGTTAATAGTATAGTGTCTAGGCATATATTTGCACTACTCAAATAAAATTGATATTAAATCAGAAATAGTAATAAACTGATGATTTCTTTCATAGTAACCTTATACCATAGACCATCTAGTTCTAGAAGTAAATATTTTCGAATTGTAGTATGGAAAGAGCATGGCAGAACTTTTTGAAATATTTTAGATTGGTCATTATTATCTGGGAGAGTCTGATTATTTCTTGCTAATGTACTAGTATTCTCTAATATTTGTTGATCCTTCGCATTGCCAATGTTAGACACAGATTGATCCCTGTTTACGGTCCCAGTATTATTTTGAATACTGTCATTCGATATCTTTTTTTGCTTTTTCTTTGATTTCTTTTTATCCTTACTTTCTGCATAGTTAAGATCGTGAGCTTGTATTGCAGTAGAAACTGTTGCTCCTAATTGGAACTTAGCTAAACCAATGTCCTTGATTAAAGACTTTATCTGCAATAAAAAACCAGAGAACTTTAGACAATATAGAGAAGCAACTGTTGTAGCAGGTTAGTTATTATGCTACATTGATTTACACTATTACTAATTAATCTTTACGCAAGGATTATCACCCAGATAGAAAAATAAACAGAAGTTGGTTATACCCTTCCTCTAGATGGCGATTACAGAAAATTCAAATATTTACCTCCTTTTGGGCAATGTCTTTACCAACGTCCTTGAAAGCACTATCAGTATCGATATCTCCAATGACATCGCCATCAACAGATTGTATTAACTTGAAATCATCCTATTAGCATATTTACACAATATTATATATATATACTACATATTAAATATATATCATTAGGTTTGTAAGAATGGCTAGAGGCAATAAAAAGCTAGATAATTTTAGCCTTAACGACTATCTATGCATGCAATAAATAGGTTGTTGCATCAAGAATTAAGAATTTCTACAGTAGTTAATAAGTGAGTAACACCTCTTTATATAATAAGTAATAATCTAAAATGATGATAATGATTGCTACCATTCTGGAGTGCAGTACACCAGAACAGTCAGGTCAACTAAATCCTGTATCGTTTTGGTTTTCTATTAAATAGATATTACAAAATCGTCGTTCTATTATGATCCCTCGTAGATACAATACGAATTAGATCAGATAGTTAGCTGAATCTTATCGAGTATTCCTGTCCTATAATACGTATAAGTGTGCAATAGCATTGATTAACCTAACGATAGTCATGTCTAGACCAGTTCCTACTGTACTTTATTTGTAATGTTGCAAATTCTTGACATGATTTCGTCCACAAAGAATACAATCTAGGTCCAAGCAAAGTGTAGCTCTAAATTTTCAGTTGATTCACTACGACATTACTAACTGAATATCTACAGTAGAAACATCGTTATTTACCTCATCACCACTAAGAGCGATAATATCTTCCATTTGGAGATCATTCTTTGCAGAAGCCATGACTCCTAGCTCAACTTGCAGCTCAGCAGGTGGAGATCAAGTGGACGACAACCAACTATCTACCCAACACAATCCAGTCTTGTCTATACTCGACTAGTTTTATTAACCACATGTTCTGTACAGTAATCGCAATTACAGTATCAGGCACTATTCCATACGTCGTACTGTCGGTCGTCGTAGTACAGCGTACCATACAGCAGTGACCGCTGATATAAAAGAGCGAGTGCTAGATTGGCTACCACTAGTCTAAAAAAAGCCTCTCAGTAAAACACTTCATCAATCGATTTGGTGAAATTCTCATTTCCTCCATCTTGTTGTATTCCATGAACGTTATTCAGATTAGTTAACCTTCTAAAAAAAGAATCAATTATGTCACTACTGGATAATATTGTATTGGGTAGTGAAAAAGTACCAGTAGTGTTAGATATTGGAGCTGCATATACAAAGTAAGCGTTTTTTTATATGTAAAAATGATTACGGATAGATTTGAAGGCTGGCAAGTACATAAATTTGAACCAAGACTACTCTAGTAACTTGTTTTATAAATTAATGATCGTTTTAGTCGTCCTATTTGGTGCTTTTAATGGTGTAAAAATGATTATCTTTGCTTTTGTTGGCAGTTTAAGACAAATAAAGCAACCCCCTATCAATCTAGTCTATTAACCGTCGTTTGTCCATGTTATTCCTATACTGTACGCGTATTACACTTGCTTCATTTGCCTCTGCTACTGCTAGACAAGATGATGATTACACGATTGCTATTACCATTTATTAATTTAGTCCTTTCTTCAGTGATCACTACACGTGCTTTATTCTCTCATTTCTGCAATAGGAAATAGCTGTACAGCTTTTGTTACTATTAGATCTATTACTTTTATTTACGCTTATAACATTTCCAAATCTAAACTATCATTGTTGAGAATAGTTTTAATATTCGTGTTAATAAAGTATTAGCGGCATCCTAATCAAGTATCGAAAATTAATCAAGATTGGAATAATTTTTGTGAACTAATTTAATGACAAAATTGCATGCTGTCAATAGTAGAATCTCAATTTAATAGAGGTAACATACGGTATATTAGAAAGGATTAATCATGTTCCCTTAAACCATGCATAATATTGTATTTATAAAGATGTGGCTTTGCAGGAGAATCGTGCCCTCGACATATTTTGCCAAGTTCTGTTGTTACCTGTGTCGATGGCAAGGTAAGCTGAGATAGATAATTCTTACGAAGCTACCTCAACTTATGATTAAAACGGACTTATTTTCAACTCATTTTCTGAATTCTAGGAGAAAGTTGTCAAATTCATCGATTATGCAGGAAATAGCCAAGAATTAGTCAAGTTGCTAAAACGATTTATCCATAACATTTTTTTCAAGTATGGGACAGCATAAATTTCTTGCTTATTGTAATGCATCTTAATTTGCTTATTTTTAGCTGCTTAACAAATTTGACGTCTTTATTCACTTTTCATTCTTACAATAACTAAGGTATCTGCTAGTCAATCCAAAAGATAGGCGTATGGTTATTGTAGAATCTGTTCTATGCCCTAATACGTTCAAAAATTCCCTTGCAAAAGTCATCTTTCAGCATTTCGAGGTATAGTAGAGTATACTGTATATAAAATCGATTAGACAATAGATCGTTGCTGTACCATATTATCGATTATTACATATGATAGAATTGCATTATGACAACTTTAATGCGTAACATTTTAATATATGTGATGAAAATCAGGAATAATTAAAATTGTTTATATTTATCACATCACGGTATCCATTCTTTATTTACAAGTTAAGTAAAACGGCCTAGATTTTAGCTAAAATTACAACTGATCATCTTTACGTATCTATATCGTAATATTATGTGATCTGATTGATAAAATTAAGGTAAGATAGTTAAACCATCGTAACCTTTCTTTTCCTCCGTGAATAACAGATCCAATCGGCTATGTTTGCGCCAGGCCATTTAATGGGTTTATATAGCTTAGGGCTCACAACTGCGATGATAGTAGATTGTGGCTACAGTGAGGCGATAGTCTTACCATTTTATGAAACTGCTTCGTTATTTAATTGCTGCCAAGTCTCTAACCTTGCCGGGAAAGTGATAAATTCGTAAGTTAATTTCATAGTAATCAAAAATATCGTGATAAGTATAAAAAATCAATTTAACGTACATACTGTATGTGCAGGTACCGTATACAGGAAAGTTAACTTAATAATAATTCTGAAATATTAACTGTTATCATAAAATTCAATGTACAGTATAACCAAAAATTACACTATCACCATATCAGAAAATAGTGTTAGAGCACGTTGTAACACATAGATCTAGCTATCGAAAAGTATAATATCTTTCTAAAGATAGTCGTATTTATTGTTAGTTATTGATGATTCGGAATTTCATCCTTTAGTTGTTAAAGTTAATCGAAGAAATTTTAAGCTAAAAACTGTTGAAAACAAAAATACTTAGTTAAATAATTAATAAAGCAGTATCGTCGTTTATGAAATACTTTTAACTATTCTAATGTAGTCACCTAGAAAAGCTTTTGTTGCTGTACGCCTCGATAACTTATGGTAACGAAACGAAACCTTTCGCTGCCGAAAGAGGTACACTTATATTGTATGCTTTTAATCTACCGTTACAGATCTTTCAAGTAACACCCCTTCGAAATTTAATAGTAGCACATTTATGATATGTTTTATCTCTTAAAAGGCCCTTTAACAGAAGATATACTAGAAGAGATCAAAGGTATTCCTTATTATTAAACATTCAAAGCTATACAGTATTTTATTTCTAACAGTAGAATTTGTACGTCTATAACTCTTTATTATGTCCTGATTAATTTAATTTCTAATTTTATTTGTATGAATATATTTATTCACGCATTTGATTACATAACGACTCCTACATACTCTGTCATAAAATTTATAAACTAATTTCAGTAAAGGCATGCGTGTCAGGTCATAATCCGAATTATGAAGATAATGCTTCTGAGTCTACAATAAAGGTACGAGCATTTACGTCAGTAGAAACGATAAATAGTGTGATTAATTTAATTTGGTCTTACCGTCGACGAGATAGCCTCTTCCCGCAAAACCTATGAAGTTCCATTTAGGACCAAGTAAGGTTCTAACAATCCCTGGCGAAGTTAGGTATGAATTTCCTTTATGAAATACTAAACTGATCGTTTTTTTGCTCTTTCGTATAATTCTTCGGGAAGTAATAATACTGAATTCAATTTTTAATCATTCTCTCCAGGGATAAAATGTTAGATGCAGTCTTTAAGCCGGATTGTAATGATATATCTCTTGCATCAATGATCATAGACTGTCTGCTTATGGTAAGTATTTCATGATATAACGCCGTCAATCACTAAGGGGAAATTCCAGCTGGATATGTTAACCTACCACATGCTATAATTACTGTAGTGCCCGATCGATATTCGTAAGGACTTAGCGGCAAGTATCTGTGTAACAGGTGGTTGTGCAGCTATTCCGGGATTTAAGTAAGCCTATTTATTACGTAATAAGCTAATTGCTACTAGCAGTACCAAATGTCCGTAATATGATTCATTCTGGCATTAGTTGGCGTCTGAAAGAAGAGTTGACAGTATTAGCCAATTCACCACGCTACAAGGATGAACTATGCGTTAAGACCTTTAAATTTTATGAAACAGTCGTACATCCGAATTATACAAATTGGCTAGGAGGTATCAAATCACTTATAGTCTTTGTCAATATATATTTAATATATACTTAGTCAACTGTAAGAAATATCTGACATATTGTTGATTATAATTAATAATCGAAATTGAAAGGATCGATTTGTGGAATATTGGAAAACCTTCCTGATCGATCAATTTCACGGGAGACATTTCTGAAAGCAGAATATGTACCTGACTGGACGCATTCAAGGAAAAGGTTAAGAAGTGTAGCTCAAGCTATCATGAAGAAAGTTTCTGGTGAAAAGACGCCTAGCTTAGCGTCCGTTGTTAGTAAAATCATGACCTCATCAGCGAAAGCAAAATTACCTAAAGTTGCTATAAATGATGATAGTTAAATATAGCATAACTATTTGTAAAGAAACGACAAACGAATGGATCGTGGATGGATCTAACAGCTAGACCCTCTTTTATATAGCGTATTATATTAGTAAAATTTTTAATAACTATACGTGTTTATCTATTTGGTTTTTCCTTAATGAGATGTAGTTTTGAATGCGTTATTGTAAACCTGTGACGAATATGCTACCAGTTAACGATCGCCGTGTAGAATATATATTATATCCTCGCATAATAGCGGAAGGGCGATTTCATTTTAAGCAGTTTCTGTTATGATAATCTCCTAAAAATGAAATTTGCAATTTCAGTTTGTATAGATTTTGATGTATGCGTATATGCATGATGATGCCAATTATTTATGTTTGCGTTACCTGTTCCATTGGAACTAGTGAAATTATTTTATATTATAGCATATTTTAGGATTACTTGATGTACCATATTTGATGACGAAATAATTTTTACTTGCTTTAAATTTCACCTTATTGTATTTTCTGTATCTTGATACACATGATATTATATATTAAAGGTATTTACGTATTTTGTATTTGCTTAAAATTTGTGACTGCTAAATATATCTCCATCGAAGGAATTCATGAAACTTATATATCATTACAGCCATATCCGATTATGTGAGATTACTCGTATTTAACCAAATTGGGCACGTCCTGGTAATAATAATAGGCCTTGGTAAGCTTTACATATGATCGTATAGATTTTATAATACCGTAAGTGTGTTCGATGAAAGTCGACTTTAATTATATTAACTTAAGAACAGACAAATGAAACTAATATATTAAATAAAGTAAATGTATGTAATTGGAGCTTTTCACCTTTGCAGCAGTACTACAACTAACGTACTTGTTGATCGGATTAAATGATTACACGGTATTTACACAACCAAACTAAATTCGATACCAAGTCATATTATGAAAAGAAGCATAATTCGCATTTCAAGATTCTACAGTGCATTGACTATTTGCGTTCGAGTTCTTTATTTACCTAGGCCTTCTTGCAGACTCATAATGTTAAAATTACCTTTAAGCGGATAAATTTGGCTTAAGGAAAATTCTGATAATAAAGAGTATTTACCGCATAATCCTTACGATAATTAGTGCATTCGCTCATGTGTTCATATAACTTACGAGTATAAGTCATTACTGAATAAACTAAAAAGAGAATAATGCTACAATTATAATTATACTACAGTTATATCGAATATCGCAAGTAGTAATTTAGTGATATAAATAAACTGAAGACTATTGAATTCTCATTTGACGCCGTAGTTAAAAGATGTTCATCTATAAATTGATTATACAGTAATTAGCACCAAGAGAAAAACGAACTGTTGGTGATAAGCTTATAAAGGTAACTAGGCTATAGCTCGAATATATTAGTATTTCTATGAAGACCAAGCGGGTTTATGAACACTTTACATTGCACAAAGACTTGACCGATTAATGAATCCTAGGTAATGGTTCGTATAGAGTGAACTTATAACACATGGAATCTGTATATCTTATTTCTAGACAATTTATCAACTACTGCCACACAGTTTTTGAAATGTATTAGTATTCTATAGTTATTATTGAAATTCATAATTGATTAACAACGTAGTTTGTATAACCCAATAATCGAGACGTAATTTCTTAATTCCTTGGTTCTATCACCAATAATAATAATACATAGTTACATCACTTTCTTAAGTGATAATATCAATAGATAGTGCAAATATATTAATCCTCTCACTGGGCACAGGAAAATGATAACTGAATAATATCACTAGTGCTTACATGGATAATTTTTACTTTGTAAAATGAATATATCTATTACCAACTTGTGAACAATTTTTTTATCTATAACCCCATATTCTTATAAAATCAATCAGTGCACTATATATCACTTTTATGTAGCATGTATATTGGATATACATAATAATCTGGTAGGGGCAAGTTCATGCTGCGTAGGAATGTACCAAATCAGTATATTACAAATCACATTTATTCATGATTTATATTGTTAAAAATTCTAGCGATCACTCCAATCATTTGTCGTATTGTTGTTAAGACAATTAATCTATTTCTATTGTTTCCCAATTAATTATTTTGACAAATTCGATTGATCGACGATCATAACTTTGTCGAACTGTTAGAAGAGAGCCTTATGCCAAGGATAAACTTGTTTCTCTTATCAGTAATTATCACTTAGTATTATCTTTTTGATAACGTTTGTTTCAAGATTATCGAAGGAAGGTAAGATATTGGATACTACCGATAAAAGTGTAAATTTGTTATAAATCAATCATTTTATGCATTATATAAATTGTCTATTAGCCATTATTTGACAGTAGATACAATAGAAAAGACGTAAAAGGATGTTCGCCTAAGCTTACATTGACAAAATGATGAAGTAGGAAGGACAACGGGTTTTATTGATCAAGCCCACTCTGAAAGGATTAGCAATTGTCTTAACTAGTATCTTTCTATCTTCGGCATTTCATGCATATTTGTTAAGTTGGTCTACTTGTGATTAACTTTTTCTCTTAATGCTAACCTAATTCGATACATCCGACTAAAATGCCAGAAGACCCTAATTTAATCAATTTATGCCCTACCTTTTCAAATGTTCCTCTTATAGTGTCTTGAGCTACAGCAAAACTATGATCCTACAAATCTATAAAATTCAAGCTAATGGACATAATATCACTATAAACTAATTTACTCAACTTTTATATTTTCCCGAGACTTGTGTAATATGTTTATGTGTAAGTGCGATTACTAATTTCAGAAAATCTCGAGTATATATACTACAACAAGCTGGATAAACAGAAAACAATCATCCATGCAACCCCACTTAAGATCATTTAATAGGTTATTAAATTACAAAACGATTAGTAAATAATTATAGTTAATTTCGTAAGTTAAAATGGCGAATTTTCCATCAAAACATCTAACTAAATAAGGATGCAGTTACCCACAAGTTGCTATAATCTAGTATTTAGCGAGCATTATTTATTCATATCCCTGTTATAAGTAAAATATTGCTTCCTTATCTTTCAAAACATATTAATCTAGAGAATGAACGATGTGGTAAGGGAAATAATATTAGTTGGTAAGTTGATATAAATTATGCTATGGTGAATTCAAAACTTTATCATCTCATTATATCTATTAAAAGTTACATTTAATCAGAGATCCCGAAAATAAGAGTAGCTAGCCTTCATTGTGAGTAATAGACATTCCAGTCTTCGTTTATTGTATTTAATTATTGTTTGAAGGATGAATATGGCAAACAAAAAAATAGTCTGTAATTTTAGGTAAAAGCTAGTAAAAACAAAAGGTTAATAACTAAATATTGATTGATTTATTTGTCTTCACATGCTGATTTGTGTTGACATCTTTCACCATACTAAACAATTAGTTATGCCTAGAAAACAGTTGATTGGATTCGATTTAAGACACTAACTTTACCCATTCTTTAATCGCGATCATAATTTATGAAATAAAGTTACGCTAGCTTTAGCAAAATAAATAGATAATTTTATTAACTAAGGATATAAAACATAGCTATTTATTCAATTTAATAGTTGAAGCTAAGGTTGCTAAAATGTTACTAATACTTCTCGCTGTAGTAATTTTTGGTATGAGAACAGGAATAATGCCATAATATTGTAAAGATACTAATTTTATGACTAGATTGAATTTCATTTTTTTCGTTGGAGATATTAACATCATGATAATCAAAAACCGTAGTATAGAAAACTGAGTTAGTATCATAAATAGTTTTAGGCAGATTTAGACAAATTAATCAAGTTATAGTATCTCAATGAATCAAAGTTAAGCGAAGCTTTAACAAACAAATCCAAAATACAGTATGATTCTGGCTTCATTAAATCTATATTTTATTCTGCTCTGCGAGTGCAGATAATAAGTTGACGATCTTGTTTAAACCCAACGCCATCAGATAAAAATAGCGGCGCTTGAAAAAAGTAATTAATTCATTCTTACTGTTGTGTAATTAATTAGTGAACGTCAGCCCATCATCGAAATCAATAGCTAGAAACAATAGTCTCGTCCAATTTGCGATCGTCATCACTTGGTCCACTTAAAATTAATATTTCCATGACAATAAAACGAATTATAATCTACTTGAATAATCACTCAACTTATCTCGGTATCATATCTAAATTCTAAGTGGTAATTTACAAGTGTTGTCTGATCTCTGTATAGCTTTTTATTTTATGACTTTCCCTCCGTAACCTTCAGCTTAGTAAATATTAATGGGTTATACCTCCTAGAACGTTATTATTCATTAAATTTTTTGATAATACTGATTTATTCTATTTTATTTGGATTCATTATTAAGTTGTTTAACATAGACAGTTTATAATTTGAACGTAAAATTAATTGCGAGTAACCGTTAAATTTTAATGTTTTTTTTTCTTACTGACAGTGAGCATAGGAACATAATCATACCCGTTGCAAATAAGTTAGAAGTAAAATTATTGAAAGTTTAGTAGAATGATCTTTCTAAAAAATAGACGCCGCAGATTAAATTCAAGCATTTCTTCTATTTCAATCCGCCATACGAGCAGATTAATAACAAATTCATAATTGATCTGATTTATGGATTTAATTTTGATATACTATGACGTATGACATGTAACATTTTATTTAACTTTTCATGTTTACTGGTATATCGTTTTTTAATCATGATGGAGTAATATCATTTACGTTAATAATTTTATCCTGATGAAAGAATAATATAGTAGACAATGGTGTGATGCAATCCTAAATTAAATAGTCTATAACATGAATGGCTTTTTAATTACGATAATTAGTCGGTGCTATTTTGGCTAAAGGATTTCGAATTAATTCTGATTGGTATATTTGAACACGAAACAATTTTTACCTTGCGTCGTGATCAATCAGTTAATGATATCAGTACCTGCATGTATAGCAAGCGCATATCGGTTTGTGCGTATTAAAGTAGAAATGAATGCAATTAGTTATATTTTGTGTTTTTCACAAAAATTCTTTATGGTAATTCTCCCATCTACTTTTAGCGAAGCAGGTACCTTAACGTAGAAATGATAATATAACCCTATGGTTAAGTTTAGATGATCAGACTGAAAGAAATAAATTAATATAATTATTTACTTGCGGCTTGATGAAAGGTTAAAAATCAGGAAAAAACCTGTTGAATATGATCTCAGTGCGTAGACTGAGTCGGCTATAATATTTTCGTTTTAATCTCAACATTTGCTAAATTTACAGAGTAACACTGATTGGTTGTTTCTATCTAATACATGATATTTATGAATAGATGGTTATTAATTTTATTCAAGTTGGATAAGGACAAGCTGTGAGTTCTCATCGTCTGGTTATCACAATCTAACTTTACTACGGTAATTAACGATAGTAGGAAATAAGAATCAGGCAGGCGGCAATTAACAATATTGTTGATCTCAATAGCTGAATTGTCAGTTCGATATGTATTGAAAATAAAATGGGTGTGTATATTAGCTATTAGGAAGAGGATACTAATTATTATCATCTACCTGATGATTAATGACAGTTACGAAATCATTATTTAGTTAATAATACATAAACAATAGCTCTACCATCTTTGCTCAACATGTTATCAAACAATATGTCATAATAGAGAACGATAATAATAATTTGACCGCTTTGCACACATAATCGTAACGTTCCTTGTTAAGAGAATAGATTCAACTTTACTATCATTATTTTACCTACTACCCTTATTTTAATACAAACTTTTGGATAGCTAAAATATAATTCTCTGCCAAAATAACTAATTAAAGTGATTATGTATCTTATCCGTTCAATATTTTTAATTGAATAATCGGTCCTACCTTATTCAAGAGAACTTGATAAACTTATTGTTATTTTCAACATCTTTATCAATGGTTATCAAGTTATTTATGAATACCATTTAATTGTCTCTTAGCTTATACTTTACGAACGACATCTGTTTCGTAAATTATTATTTTCTTGATGATTTAATAGCTAATTACGATTAAAATGTCGAGTTACTAAATATTTAACGTTAAATTACATCTTGGAATTGGTTAATTTCAATTTCAGATAAATTTACTAACATAAAATTTAAATTTTACTTTAATATCATCGGCGCTTGCGCTTCTATTGAAACTATATTGTTATTGTTTAAGATATATGATGCTGTTCACATTAGTAATGAAAGAACTTATTGATTTCATGCTATTATTATTATTGTATAAATATATAATTATCCTCGAGGAGATCCTGCAACTAACAATCATATAATTATATTGGAACTCTCTATGTAGAAACAAGCTGGATAAATTTCAACGGTAGACGCTTTAACATATTTATGCATCTTAGTAACAGTTCCATTTATTGATCAATTCAGCAATGGTAATAAATAGACTCACAATTAAAGAATAACTATTATGATTATCCATATGTTACTACAGTTGTGTCCAGCTGTTTAAATTTTATCATTGACCGATAAATTTTGATAATGACGACATACTATTTAGAGAAAAATCTATTCATAAATATTACAGTTAAGGTTGAGATTAAAATTGATGCTAGGAGCCTAGCGAATACATTATCCTTTTAATATTAGCTGGTATAACGAAAAAGGATTGCATTTATAGAGGAACGACATATCGTATGATATATGAGAGATGGTTATCCATCATATTCTAAAACATTCTTATCGGTTCCCCGTATACATTGCTAAACGCAAAGCCAGAATGTTTAGAACAAAACTAATAATGAAGAAATTATGAGGATGGTCTTGTGTTTTAATCTGATTCGATTTCATACAGAACTGAAATTTTAAATTCTTATATATGCATATTACACCACCATTACCGTATTTTTGAATCACACTATTCCTAGGCACGATGGCAAGTAGTTCATAATACAAAAAAGGTATTAAGGCCTTATTTCTTTTTGAAACTGAAATAAATCGAGAAAGAATACTGATAGGGTTGATTACGATATTTTATCGACTGCTATAGTTTTATTGTCCTCATTCCCTTGAGAAAATTCTGCAGTTATCACTGCTGCTAGCGATGCTGACATTATGCTAGAAGCTAGACCTACTATGTACCGCTGGCTGCTATCTAGTAACATCTAGTATCATGCAAATTAAAAAGTATCGTAGTATAAATAATTTCTGTGTATGGTAAAGTACCGTAACGATTATGACAACTACATTGATCAGTTACTTTGATCAATGAGGATAATGGATGCTAATAAGTTCAAATAGTATTATCTGGACCAGTTGGTGACTTAATGGACTACCGTGCACAATTCAAGCTCATCAGCATTATTTTGCATGATCAATAAATTACCTAACTGTACCTAAATGAGTAGCATACATACTGGTATAAGGCAAATGAGGAAAAGAAATAATAACTAACCCAATCCTCTTATGTTGACAATAAGAATTTATATTTAATATTGTAGATGAGTGGAAAGGAATGTAAAATTAGTATGTTATACCAATATGGTGTTATAATGACAAAATTCCGTTATTGACCAGTTTCTTGCACAAGTTATATCAGCGATAAGAGTGACTATAAGTTAAAATTTTAAATAGCGTGCTAGTAAGAATTCATTCTGAGTTGATCTTAACTTATATAATTTGTTTTATGCGTCTTATTAATATGCGTTGACAAGGAATTTGTCAAGAAAGAATGATTCTCATTTTGTGAAGCAAGTTGCAAATAATAAATGAAATTGATCATGGCATAGGCCATGATAACATCTCCAGCTGAATTCTGTAGCTAGTAGCGAATTACGTATATATATAATTCGTCAAGATAGCACTTATAAGGAAAAGACAATAGTTTAAATTTCGGATCTAAATGTATGATCTACAGTACGCGCGTATTCAAAATTGAAATTGTTTTTTACGCGGGCGTCCAGTAGACCTTTCAGTAGTAGTGCTATTGAGAACAATCAAGTGTTACGAAAATAAATATACACCTGGAGTATTTGGTGTTTTAATATTTAGTAATTATTGCAATTTGATACTTATTAAAGCAAAAGTCCTGATACAATAGTATAACGGCAATGATGCAAATATATGCATGTACTGTACTAGTTGTGATATATACCAATCACGAAATTCCAAATTTTAGAAAAATAAGGGCTTTATTCAATCTTATACAAAGATTAACTACACAGCTCTACTCTAGCCGAATACTACTTCTAAAGACTTCTAGAACGAACTAACAGAATAATCTAAAGTTGCATGCTTTTATAATTTCCGTAGCATTCGCAGCTACAATCCGCATGGCAACCTTTTACCTTATTTTACACATAGTTAAATTATTCTTAGTAAGACTATTCTACTGCGGACCATCATTAATTCAATATGGATAAGACTACAGTACTTACGTAGACATTATTCACACCAGCCAAAGTACAATGAATTAACCATATCCTAATATATGATTTACAGTTCTATTTTTACCTATAGCCATATTAGTAACTCAACAGCTTACTGTATATAGTCATCTGTACTCTAGCATAGAGTCTCTACCACTACAGTCTATAGTTACAGCTACCAAATATCTCTTAGGATAAATATCTACCGTACATTATACTACACATGGCTAACAGTCTACAATCACAATACTAAGTTACATTACACTAGTATAGTTGCGTATGAGAGTCAAACAAATACATTCCGGACAATATCATTGATCGCATTGGCAGACCAATGAATTCGGGTGATGATATTAAGTTTACTTTTATTTATAACAGCATCTATTATTGAAGTTAGAAATATGTGCTCACAGTTAAGGTCAGTTATCACAATAGGAAACAATAGATAACGGTAGCATTTTAATTGAGTGGTTAGCGTGCTGGTCGTGTGTTGATGGCAGTAAAAAGAATGCTATGTTGCACGCCATTAATCTGCGTCTTGTGGCTAATGTATACAAATAAAATCAGACCACTCTAACCGATTAACAGGAATCAATAATTACAAGCAATTCGGACTAATAAATTTTTCAAATTGGGTTAGTTTGGAAAAGAATTAATAATCAGTTGAATATCTATATTCGTCTTCCAATGTTTGCGCCATTCCAGTATATACTGTAGAAGTGATTCAGTGTTGGACTATCTTTTTAAGTCATTAGATGTACGTATATTTACTAAGTTCGATATAGCGAATAGGAAAATAAAACTTTGAATCAGGCTAATAGTATACAACAAATATAAACACAGGCGTAACTAAGTAAAAGCAATAATATAATCAATATAATATTTATAATTCAAATTCACACTTGCATGTCAATCCAATTAATGTGCAAGTAATGAAATAATCTGGATGTGACTACCCATTTTCTAACTTAGCAGATGCATACTAATTTAATGGGTCATAAGGATTTATTTGATCGAAGTGACATTTTTAGTCAAAATTTATTGGGTATCTAATAAGATAAGGCTCTCCTTTTGCTGCAGTATTGGTGATTCAGTTTTCATTGCTTTTATTTATAATAGGCGATTATCTTCTGTACTCAATAAGGTTTATCTTTATCTTGTTAATACTATTTCTAGTTGTTGCTATTACTAATCTGATTTATACTGATAAAATTTAAATGATTTAATACAAAGTTAGCAAAGAAGAATAGTTTTGCACATCGCGTGAGCGTTTACAATCAGCCTTCATTCCGAACAAATCTAAAGTGATAGTAAACTAATATAAATAACACCATGTAGAAAGAAAGAGATACCGTAGATCTACCCAAGTAGGCAATTACTATTATGATAATACCATATTTAATGCAACAAATTATATTCGTTAATAGCTTCTATTTGTATGTTAAAAAAAATTTTATTATATCGATGCCGATCATAAAGCAAGTGTTAAAATTAAGAGTAACTTCCACCCTTTTAATTAGAATTGTATTTCCGAATTTTTCGACTAGATTTACTTATACGGTTTTAATAAGTGAGGATTTTTCACTCTTCTACTTTCATTGTATGAAATCAAGTTCAATTTAGATGACGCAAGGAAGCAGGAAGAAAGTAGTAAAATAAAACGTGCCCTTGTCATTATTGTCTTTATGTTGAATCAACTTGTCAACTTTTCTCCTACCCGCAAGGTCTTATTATGATTAGTCTTGTCATAATTTCTGACATTTAATGATTAACGTGATGCTATTCAAGTTGAATACTTTTGAATAGGTTCGTATTAGATGAATAAAAATGGGATGTATTTGATTAAGTCCCTTCTAGGCATGTTGCTATCAGGAATGAATACAGAAATGATCAATCCTATATTCAACAGTCTACAACAAATCTCAGCTTAACAATGGAATTGTTATTAAGAATGTAATCTAGTCATTAAAGGACCTCTCACTACGATAACAAAGGTCAGTCATTAACAAAAATAGAATAAATTAAGGTAAAGTGACGAATTAATTTAATGTGGTCTATCTTAGACATGATATACTGGTAGAAAAATAATATTAAAATGATGCTGGTTACTTAGCTATATATTAGGTTAATGTTATTATATCTGGTACCTGCTACCCAGTTATTATTGATGGCAACAATAATAATGATATATGTGACGACAAATAGAGGATAGAAAACAATTACTCTATGGACATAAGTTACTTTTTTATATAATATTTAAGCACTTAAAAGGGTAATTAATTAACTGTAGCTATTTTTCCATATGATATTACAGTCAACAAAGATATAGACTGTCATATAGTGATATATTGTATAAAGGAAGGAAGACATATTTCTTATTTTTGTTTGAATATCGTTCATTCTTATTTCAAATTTTTAAATATTTTCTTGATTCAATTTCGGTTTCGTATACCTTGTAATCATACATCATGCTATAGTTTTAATTATGATCAAATCTTACACTTTCTGTAATCAGTAATTATGTGAAAGATTCATTTCACAAATAATTCTATTTTTTCAACTATAAGAAGATTGCCATCTCGTCATCTTTTTGGTTTTAACTGTTACCATTCTCGTAATGTATTCTACCATGATTTTAACAACAAGATTAATACTCTTACTAGTTAATTCATAACAATAGTTTCAAATGAATAGCGTAATGCCAGTTGTAGCGAAACGGTAAAAACAGATGAGAAATGTAACACACGTTTTTGAAATATTCATATTTTAACTCATTACATGTCAAGTGCCTGTCTATTATGTAATGGTTGTCTACGACCAAAAATAAAATAGCTGACTCAATGCACTCAATGGAAAATAATGGCTTTACCTCAGTTAAAAATGACAATAGAGATAATAATAGAAGACAATGTCAATAATCGCTAACTATTCTTGTTTAGACTCTATTAAAAGCTGTAACGAACCACAAATCGAATCATTATAACGTCAGTTAAAAAACTATTGCATTTGATTACGGATTGCAATCAAAAATAGTTAGTATCATCGCAGTAAGTTTTAAAATACTGGTCTATTGATTCTTCACTATTTCTGGAATAGTCTTTATCAATTTATGCAAAGCTAGCCTTGGTATCAATTTTATAAAATTTAATCTATATTAAACTTCGCCTCAACACAAGGTTAGATAATTAAATAGTATTCCTTTACTTATTATTTTTGAATACGTTACGATATTCTATTTTAATATTTGATGTCATTGTATGCAGTGGTATTTGATAATTATAATCAAAGTGTTTTCCTGTTAAGTTTAGGTTTTGTAATACATCATGATTGCTTTAGTAAATTAATGCATTCGTATTGATCGATAGTTCATTATGATTTAACGCAACTATCTCTTGTAGAGTTAGAAATTTCACTATTTCCTGTACAATCATAAATATAGATATTATTAAAATAAATAGATTAACTGATGGCTACTATGCACAATCTATCATAGCAAAAGGCATAATACTGTATCTGTTACGAACTTACAGCCGAATACTATACAGTACAGTTTTAATTATTTTTGATATACTCGTATCGCCCTGAATATTGGAAATGAAATGATAGTGTTTCTTCCGTTACAGAGAGATCGATTGAATAATGAATGATTCATTTTCAATCTAAAAATTAATATGCTATTTGATTTGTTAGTAACTGTATATGATTTGAAGTTACCCAGTAGATTGTTGTTGCTATTAATTTATAATTAGCATTGTTCAACTTTTTGAATATGTTTTCCTTTTCCATAGCATTACAGTAAGTAACACCTCCATTCAGATATGTCTATCTATCTGTCTCTGAAATAGACTGTGCGGATTTATTTGCATGTAATCTGCATATTAATAACATTTAGCATGCTAATAGTACAATAGTGCTGAGTGGATAATATCCGACATATAAGGTATATTGTCTAGCAGTGATACATGAACAGTAATTATTAATGATGAATATCTTTATATGCTAACTCGAGGGCCTTAACAGGGTATCGTGGCTATCGTTACTATAAAGGTATTAAATGCAACTAATCGCGGCATTGATACTCATCCTACGTATACATTTCAATATGGTATTTATTCACATTAGGAGTATTGTTATCACGAATTCATCGATAGTGCAATTACTACAGTATATAACTACTATAGCTTTAATATTTACATTAAATTATCGTATAATCGATGCTACCGTTATTGTTGTAACTATTGTTTTTTTTCAATCTTAAAAATTTAATCACTCCATCAAGTACTAATACTAATAGTTACAATTTAGAAATATGATGATTAATCCATTTCTAACGGTAGTATTAATAACATCATGCCACAGCACATAACAAAAAAATTGATAACAATTGACAGTAAATAAATTTTAGATTTATTTCCCTCTGGTTCCATCTGTTCTTTATGATATAAATTTATTCCTTACAGGCACAATTTTTGTTTTCAAAGGATTTAGTACTGTAGGAAAGCGACATATCTGTATATGTTTTAACCTTTATAATGATATTCAATCAACTTCTCGTGCATTATCATAAAATACAATCAAACCATACGCCAGGCAAATAAATTATTTTAAGGAATACTACATTAATTTTGTAATCAGTTCTTACCGATTGTCACGACCGGATATTTATATATTGAAGGGTTGAAGGGAAAACAAGCCATCATATCGCTTAATTGTTCATCTCTTATCGTTTAGTCTATCCTTTACTCACCATTTTCATTTAGCGCAAGATCTACTACATTTAATAATTCTGATATTTCGTATTACATTATTTCTTTTATCGTGATAGCGTAATAATTCTTTAAGCAAGCATTTTTCGCTTTAAAATACCAATCAGATTAGTTGCTTAGAAAATTAACTAATTTTGGCTTGGTTTATAACAAGGATAACATTATTTTATTTCTTTCAAATATGATAAAAGCTTCTAAAGGAAGAAAAACTGCACTAGCAACAGCAAAGAATACTAATATAACGACAATGGCCCCTTCTGTGGACGCATCATCTAATTTGATTGATAGAAATAAAAACCAACTAAGCAATAACCACGAATCGAGTAAAACTGGTCAAGGTAGAAGAATTAAGACACCTCAGTCACCTAGCGGAGGATCTTATAATTTTCGGAAAAGATCAACAACAACACGAGAAATGATTTTATCTCAGTTAGACGCAAATACTGCTGGGGATAGTGAAACTGGATTACCAGAACCGCGAAAATTATCTCGATATCGCCGGCGTAAAGCAAATTGTCGCGAAAGGAAGCGCATGAAATTAATGAATTTAGCTTTTGATGAATTAAGGAAAGTTGTACCGTATTATCCGACACCTGATGGCCGCTTGGATAAAATTACAACTTTACGATTAGCAATTAACTACATTGGAGCATTATCTACTGCGTTACATCATACCTCCGAAGATTTAAAAAGCGAATCAAGTATCACATCTTCTTCATCAACTTCTTTATTATGAAATGACATTAGATAAAAAATATTTAGAAACCATCTAGTTTTACGGTTTGGTACTAATGTAGAAGTGATCTTGAAACTTTATTACTTATTCAGTACCGAATTTTAACCGAAATTGATTAAAAATTCAATTTTTTGCTTCTTTATGATTTATTGTATATTTAACTTCTGCAATAGATTAGCTATTATACATGCATCAAAAGTTACTTCGCAGTATCTATAAGCTACTTCAATTCTATTACTCTATGGTCGATAAGAACTTTTAGCATTTAATATATGGTGTCTCTTTAGCTAACATAAAGCACAAGGATTTGTGCAATAGATATTATAAGAATGATTAAAATAACTGCTACTATGCTATACTTGATAAATACGATCGTAGCTATTGTAAAGATGATAAAGACAGATATTTACGCGTATATTAAAACAGTACGGTCTCCGATTTTAAATTATATCATGATACATTTACGAAACATTTAAACAATTAACATATTGTCACTATATCAGATGTAAACTTTTAGCATTATCAATGTAGTCACTTCGTGTAAGTAAATGGAAATTGCCTACATTTATGACACAATTTATGTAAAGAATATCACGGTGATACTATTTACTACATTTCGAGTTATATCAGTATTATGTTGTAGTAAGTGTATATTATAATCTTGATTATGATATTTGCAGTTATACTGAAATGATGTAGCCCATAGCTTTTTTAATCGCTTGATAGCGTAGCATACCGTATAAATTTATATATTATTACTATGGTTATGCAATATTAAGTCGATCATGCTTTACTATCCATCCAAACTATTGATGTAGTGATAATATTGAATCCATTCCTAAATCAAAATTATGTAATTGGGGTCGAATAATAAAAATTAATCACACCTATAGCATGTATAAGGCATTTGTTACTAAATTTTGGACCATCCTGTGGTCGAGGTCTGAATACGGTACGGTGATCTTGAACTTTCATGGAGTAAGCATTAATATGAATACAATGTCGTTTTACCTATTGTTAGAGACTCTATAGTTTAGTATGAAATGGAATGAATTAAAATTAATAGAGAACTACACAGGAACTGCAGTTCTACTGCGTAATTAAGTTATATCTTCATGAGTCTTGTATTATATGCTAGTAGAACATATATTTTATATCATAGTAATTAGGAACTCGTTTCTATGTATTTAAACAACTTTAATTTGTTCATCATGCAAATATTTTCCAACAGTAGTGCCGACTATTGCAATAATTGCAATAACAATTAATGAAATAGGGATTCGCATCGTATATATAACATATATAATTGTAAGAATGATTTTGCTTAGTTAGTTTACGTATCTGTGAGGGCAAACGGTATGACGTTATACGTAATTAATGCTATGTATAATAGTATTTAATAAAATAGTTGTAATAATAAATCTATGAAAATTAATAAGCTTATGTTGTATTGAATGTAAGTGTATTTGTATAAGAAGGCTAAAATATGGTATAAATGATTTTTTCTAGATTTCTCGTTTTAGGAGTCAGTTCTATCTGCTTTTGATTCCCAAGGACGTGGGCCTCGTTTATTCACCCAGTGTTCAATGTCTAATTCTTTCATAGTATTCTACACAAGTAAAAGAATAGAGCGAGTAAGAATTATTCTTTAAATAAGGTAAAGATGATTGCCAAAGTTACGAAAGTGTATATTACTATTAGCAAAGCTACAAGTAGTATTGTGGCATTTGATTAACTGTACGTATTAGGCTTGCCTCGTACACTTCTTCTAGAGTCTTTTTTTTGCCTTTTTGGTGTAATGCAAGCTTTTCTTCTGCCGTTAACTGCATTTCATACATGCAACAGTAAGTATTAATTCATAAAGTCATGACTATAACAGCATAATAACAGTAATTTTTTATAATTTTGTAGTAACTAGAAAATTAAAGTGTTATATCATAAGTAGTTGTTAAATGAAGTAACGTTTAAGATACGCATATATGTACATTGTACATTTATTAAAATTGTTTATAAAGTTTACAATATTAGTCAGTCATTTTATCTACGTACAGTTCGGATCTTTTCATCTCTGATATTATACTTCAGTTCTGTAAATTCCTTTAAGCCGAATGAACCTGCTATGACTAAAATCTGTGTAAACAGTTGTAAATTTAGTTAAATTTGTAGATATGATTGCTATGACATTAAAGTTTACAAGCTTTCGTAACCTAGTAATGACAGCCGTAGGTCGTTTGTAGCGACCAAATAGTGAAATGACTGGTATATTTTAAACTTTGCAAATTCTAAATGCCGTAAACGCTTTATAATGAACTACTTACAAACATCGGTAGACCATACATCATAAACTTATTCCGACGAAGCTGAGTCTTAATTCTTTGCCAGTTTGCCATCTAGAATTGAATTATTGATTTACTTTGCTTAAGTTTGAGATATAATCAAATTATATCTTCGCAAGTATGCACAAATTTCGATGGGCTTACTCATGGAACTAAAAAAGGTCTTTCTTAGTAGTCCATGGCTTACTGTATACTCGAATACGTATTGTATGCTAGGTTATAGCAGAAATTATACTGCAATTATCGTGGGTAGTGTATTCTAATCCTATCTGTTCTGTATACTTTTACGTCATGTACAGTACAGTAATAGTGGTAGAAGTATAGGATTTTCAGAATTCTAGAATTATAAGAAATTTATGAAATTACAAATAACTAGAATCAATTTCAAGTGCATTATGCCATACCTTTGTATGATCATGTAATGATTAAAGTTTCAGTTTATGTATTGCGCGAACACAAGTATCATAAGAGTCTTTCACAGGACCTTGTAATCAATTTATTTTATCTGAATATGTTGTGCAATTTGAGGTACCGTGTACAGTAGAGTGCGTAAATCCCTCCAAGGCTCTCTGACTACAGTAACTGTGTAGCACCGTATATCTTCACTTTGTTTGAGCTGCCCAATTTAAATTTTTTAAAACTATACAGTATGTAATCATTAAATATCAATGTATTCAATTCGCAGGATTCGTTGCTATAGTAGTTTTTGATTAGATCTAGGGATTTTAGCTGGGCAATGTAGCAGCAGTTACGGTTACTATGCAGTCTGGACTGAATTGTCAACCTGTCGCAGTTGATAAATCGTCATCAAAATAGATCAGCATATCGCCCAAAACTAATAAGGATTTAAACTCTTTTCTAAAACCAGGGTTTGTAATAAAGGCGAGAAACAGCTGTTGAACGTTGAGAGTGTAGAATACTGATGTTCACGACTCCAAGGAGGATTTGGAACTGGAAAATGATTTCTAAATCGGAACACTTTTCGTTTACAGTACTGTACACTGTACAGTAGAGACTCTGTACTGTACGGTACTGTACGCGTACTGTACTGTACTGTACTGTACTGTACTACTGTACAGTGTACAGTATGCTGAAACATTCGTTGCAGAAAGATTAAGATCAGCCTGCAAACCGCACCTGCGTCCTAGAGTACAGTACAGAAAGTACGGTACAAACGCATAGTAATGTTGATCTACTACATGCAGCACAGTAAGCACAAAGCAAAGGTTTGGTACAAAGTCTTGTGTTAGGACCAGTGTTGGAAAACTCATTGCCAGTTGTCGTGTACTTGCAATATTGCTTCGTGGATATCTAATTGAGGGTTATTACTACGACCTAAAATCGACAGTATTTGCAAGTAATGCTAACCGGACTTCGTTTTACATCAATTTGTTATAAAGTATCTGCAATTGTGAGCAATGTCCGTGGTTCCATTGCAAAATGTGAAAATATCTATCGTGTTGCAAGCCTAAATTGTCTCTACACTCCGCTTGATCAGCGAAATTATACGACAGCCTTGACGAGACGTAAGTATACAACAGGAAAAGCTTAGTACAGTAGATCACGTAGTAATGTGTGTTGTAGGAATATTTTTGAATGTATATTTGTCGTAGAGTATATGGATGCCTGTCTGTATAGTAGTGCTGGCACAACCGTACGACATACGTATTGTGCACTTTTTTAGGTACCCTGGTAATATACTCTATCTCAAAATAGCTCAGTGCTCAGTAGCGAACCCAATTGTAGGGTATTCTACTGGTTTAGAAAGGCTAAAGATTAATAATTCAGTAGGATTTTATTCATGTTTTTTTCCGTTGATACAAATTTAGATACTTATAATCGTACGCTTACTGTAATGTGATTTTAGTACCTATACAGTAAATTTGTAGCTTAGTTATAGAAGATCAAGTAAAATTGTTCCGACTACTTAAGGATTTTCTTGTACGCTACTTGCATGTGAGTTTACAGTGCTATAGTGGTCAACGGTGGATGATAGGAAGCAATATTTTAATGTTTAACGCGTATACTGTAGATGTTAGACATTAATTGTATTGTAAGCATATTATATAGGATTTGAGTACTTTATCAAGGTACTTACTTACATTTCTCATTTCTTGACCTTGAGAAATATTTATCCCTTACGTGTAATAATAGTCACCCAAATAACTATATAATTTAATTTTTTAGATGAATTTAATATTTTAAGAAAAGCAGCAACAGGAGGTCGTGGACGACGTGGTACAAGAGTTAAGAAGAAGGCGGTTGATTTCAATGCTGCAGTGGATAAGTTTAAATGGCCGGGCTATAATGCTCCTTTAGAAAGTACTAAATTGGGAAAACGTACGAGTCTCTCATCTACTGAGGAACACCAGGAAGATCAGCCATCGTTCAGTCCTAGAGTAGATAATTATAGGTCGACGCTAAAGAAGGATTTGGGTAGAGGATGGACAGGTTTCGGGTGGGGCGGTCGCAGTCTTGGCTCGCCTGCAGCACCAGACGGAAGTAAAATTTTTAATCCATACACGTAAAGTGTTATTTCTGTATCTATTTTGGTATATTAAATCATTTATTTTGGATGATTTTAATTATTATTAGCTATTTTGGATGAATTTTATTCGACGTGCATCGAGGTATAGGGATTTCAATATCATGGCCCTTAAATATAATTGGACTATTACAATATTAACTCTGGATTATAGCAACTTTTTAATTGTCTGTTTACTGTTTATCTAGCTGAGGAGAGTTACAAATCAGACGTCTGGGGGAAAACGATCTAGAATGAGAGCATTAGTAATTGTTGGCAATAAAAATGGAGCAATTGGTGTGTAATTAATAGAAATGATGCGTGAACTTGACTAAAGCAGAAATTATTAGTTTACCTCCTATATTTAAAACTATTTCTTATATTGAAAAAGTTTTATCCATTCGTTACTTTCCTCTAGGCTATGCTTTCGGTAAAGGACAGGATGTTAGAACTGCTCTCAGAAAGGTTGCATTCTAGAATTGATTGATGAATACTTTATATTACAGTATTAATTAATAGATAAATATTTTTAGTGCCTAATTTGCTTAAGCAATTTCAGTATATATAGAACTATTTCGAAAGCTTAATTAATATATGATAAATATCCAATACATGTGTAGGCTAAGAACAGGGCTGTAAATTATTTATGTCACGTCGATAGATGTGACGGACATACAAGTAAGTTATTAACTAATTATCACCTATTGCTGCTTCATATCCTGCAGTTTCTTACGCTCTGTTGCTGGCGTTAAAATTAAATTTAAACATTTTACCTCACTGCTAGTTTTTCATGATATTAAAACAAAGTATAAGAAGACGCATGTTAAAATGGAAAAGCGATCAAAAGGTAAACACGAATTTCTTCATGATATATTAAGGATTCGTCAGTGTAGTATTGATATGACTTAATTATTTCAAATTACAGGTGAAGGGTTACGGTGTCATAGGGCAATTACTTCAATTTGTGAATTAGCGGGTATAGCCGATTTAAGAGCGAAAGTAATTGGTTCGACAAATCCTGGCAATATCATCCATGCGGCTTTTAAAGCTTTACAATGTCAGGTAAAGTGTACTAAGTTTGACTTAATTGATCGATATGATACTGTATCATTCATTGACCGATTCCCATCAGTGTCTGAATGAAGTTACTGAAACTCACTTTTAAATCAAAATTACAGGAAACCTTTCAGCAACTTTCGGATAGGACGAACTTGAAAGTTGTCGAATTTCGCCCTGAGAATGGTTATAGGCCCGTAGTTGTTGCATCACCAAGTTCAGGAGTTGCACTAAAGTCAAAGAAGAGTAGGATTATTGCTCCCCATCATCTTGAAATGGATAATATCTAGATGTCGTTTTATTAAATGCAGCATTGTGTATGATAATATATTATTGATATATTAGAAATGATACCAACTGTTGTTTTTAATTTATAGCAAAAAATGGTGAATTATTCGCGTCAGGCTGTTGTATAATATTTTTTTCCTATTTTGCAAGTATTTCAAAGTAAAATAAGAGCAAGAATAATTACGTATGTGGAGTTGCAATAAAGTAAATCTCTTTACAGTCATTTTATGCTACTTACATTTAATCATTTAGTTAGTGGACCTATTGAGGTGATTATAACCAAGAAACTATAACCTCTGTTTAAGCAATAGTAATACACAAAGGTTAATCTCTATAATTACTACTTTTCGAAACAATTAACAATTTAATTGTGTAAGCTTATCGTCAGCTTGCATATTTGATTAGTTAATTACTTCAACTTGTAAGTTACTGTCCATCGCTTTAGGCATGCTTAAAGTAGAGCCAAGAATTCTTATATTGAGCTCCTAATTTTAAATTTTTATGCACATGAATGTGTAAGTAGTTTATCCGCATTGTGGGGTATATTAAATTTATTATCCACCTATGCATCCGAGTAGCATTAATAATGTTGTAAGTTAGAAATGATTTGAGATTTATTTGACGTTATTTTTGTAATCAGAGAATTGATTACTGTATCTAGTTTACGTTCACAAGTAAGGTTAGCCTAGATTAATTAGTAATGATACCTTCGTTTACTTTTATATTTCCCAGTAAATAAATAAAGTTTATAGCATTATATTCTAATGTAATTATATAATTATAATCTAGGCTGAAGTATCATATATGTAAGTAATTTGGTTATGGTCATAATCTTTTAATTGGCTTTATAGTGATTATGATCATAGCCTGACGGTAAGCTGTCCAAGTGTACTGTACATTACTGTAAGACATAGTAAGAATACTGCAGCTATCTAATTAATAGTAAAAGTGTTTCGATTGATCACGGACTACTAAAAAAATGCCGTTTTTTAGTAGCCCCATGGATTAATGGAGTACCTGTGACACCGAATACAACATACTGTACTGTACACTATACAGCTGTTCGTCGAGAGTAAAAGCTAGGAGTTATTAGGAGGCGATTACTGCACTAGTTCTGTACGACGTCGACGTTTATGTCTCGTGAACTACTGAAAGTAGCGCATGCTTGCTTGATGCTTCAGTAAAAGTTCAATCACATGTTCTGCTGACTGCAATGTTGGAAAATTTTACTACTGTAGGAGTGGTCATTGCGAAGTGAATTGACATTAGTATAATTATTCTAAATTTCAGTAAAATTGTTTTAGATACAATCGTTTTAATAATTTACAAGCGTGTGACCCAATCCAACTTCGTCAACATATGTTGTTCATGAGTATTACAGTATTATTATCCTTAATGTACAGTAGTATTGTCCGGCAATCTATAGTGCATGCACCAAAGCTGAGATCTGCGTGGCCAGCGCGTGGTTGGAAAGTGCAACTTCAAAGTTTAGCTGGTCTTTGCTCAGCAAAATGAAATGTTGCAATTGACTAACTATGATCTCATTGTTTTTTTTTTTTGGGATATACTGTACTCGTATGCTCGTATTCTCGATGAATTGGCGAATCTCTAGAGTACTTGTGAGCACTTCGCCACAGTGCGGTACAAGTGACTTCAAAAAGAGGGATTCTAATTATTCTAATTCTAATTCTAATCATCGTAATATAATTAATGGCAGCAGTAGACAATTTTTCAGAACTCCAGCTGAAAGAGGGAGGAGTTGGAATTTTGCTACAGTACATTGTACAGTATAAAGGCAGTGAAATTAGTAGAGTACAGTACTAAACGTTTTCCAATACTGTAAGTAAAATGTACTGTACACTCAGTGTCCAGTACAATACAATAAATCAACATTAATTGACGTCCATGACCAATCTATCTATCCACGATTGCACGGTACGGTACTGTATAGTGTACAGTATATGAATTCGAGGTCTAATTTAAAGTAAAGTACAGTACGTACAGTGTACAGTATATGAATTCGAGGTCTAATTTAAAGTCACGTACGGAGGCGTATCTTTCAAGGCCTTGATGAACTGTGCAGATTACATAAAAATCTAGTACTGTACTGTACTGAACATGAGCATGTACTGTACTGTACTGGAAGTCCGAGTTCTTGCAGTACAGTGTACAGTATTCCAAAAAAAAATAAAATACTGTACTCTAAATCACAATAATAGTTCAATATTTAGACTTTCAGCAAATCTTTGGGCCCGGTCAGTTCAGTGAATTTACTACACCTAGTATTTCAAGTTATGGCGCAAGCAGACAAGTCATCGAATGCCAAAATAGCTAGTAATCCTTTTTCTGTTGACAGGCGTAAACAAATCTCAGTACGAGAAATACCACAATTCGAGAATGTTCAAGAAATCAAGAAATCTTTCAACCGTCATTTACATTATACTGAATTGAAAGATCGTAATAATGCTACTGGTCGCGACTTCTATTTTGCACTAGCCCATACCGTCCGAGAATATATCGCTAGTCGTTGGATTCGTTCACAGCAAACTTATTATAAAAAAGATTGTAAGGTACAGTAATTGAAATCGAGACGTAAAATTACCTATTTTACCTTACCAATAACAATTTCAATTGATATTTGATAATGACGCCAATGCTGCCAACATTGTGTTAGCAAGCTTACCTCAGTTTCTCCTAATGGACGGCATACGAAATAGTTAATTTAGCAAAGAAGGAAAATCCTTTTGAACTATGCATAAATCAGCAATTGCAATAGTTTATTACACACTACCTCAAGGAAATATATTAATTATTGATCGTATTTTAAAATTGTAGCTTAATGCTAAATGACTCATTTACAGCACTGGATTAGTAATAATTTGCTACCATTATTACTTCTATGAAAAATTGACGCGATATCGAATTGCGTTTATAGCATGACATCGTTTGTAGTAGTTTGAAGTGCTTTAAATAAGATTTTCTACCCATCATGATCTTCAATACTAAAGTAGTCGCAAAATCTATGCTACCTTCTCAATTACACCGGTTCAGCATTCTTTAGTTATTTGTCGTATATTTGCAAGTAATAGCTATGTATTATATTGAATTGGATTGAACAATCGTTTATATTTTTAAATTAATACGTGCTGTTTATTTATTGTAGTACGGTAATACAGTAGTAGTAATTAAGCCATTTTCGTGCGTCACGATTAAGAATGCAACTTAATAGTAGGCACATTAGACGTGCACATATAAACTCATGTTGTACGTATTAGATAATAGCGACAGAATTTGTACTTACATTTCGAAAAGTATAGTGCCTACTGTATGGTGTGCACAGCCAAACCATGTATTATTACTATACAGTAAGGCAATAAATTACACTACCATACTACCATTGCATATCTGACAAAATTTCCCAGCTGTCCAGTATATGCAGCTCTTTAGATAGTTGGCCCTATTAGGAACTGTATGTACAAATGACCAATATCATAAATGAATGATACTGTATACTGTAGAAATGTCAGCTGATATTTGCATATGCTAATTGATATATATATATATACAGTATATACTGGTTAGTTTCGAAAGGTTCTTTTCTATCACTGAATTAAAGTCCCGGTGTGATAAATTTTTGATTAAAATTAATATTATTATATTACAATAGCTCATGATATTATCTCATAACAGAGGGTTTATTATTTATCCATGGAATATTACATGGGGCGAGCCTTGACTAATACAATGATCAACGCAAGAATTTACGCGGAATGTGACGAAGCTATGTACGAGGTTGGTGTCATATGTAGTATATTACACTATAGTAAGTACATTGAGATCGATACTTTATTTCATCTTATTTTATACCTAGTCTATAGAGTTCTAAAACCGTGACAAGAATCAAATAAAATATAAAGATTTAGATCTTTATTAAGGATAAGATTAGCATATACTAGTTTAATCATGTAGTTTAGCTACAGCAGTCAGCTTTATGATATGCAATGATATTTCCAGTAATGAAGACTTTCAATCTTTCATTGATAATTAATTATAATTGAGTAGAGAGAAATGTAGTTGAAAGTCAGTTAATTTCTTTCCGATGACTAGTGTTATCTGTTTATTACAGAACGTAGTAGTAACTGTATATCATTTCTTTCATCTTTTCTAATATGCAATAACATTTTAACATCATGATAGCTCTGCAACAGGCTCATTTTTGTGATTTATAATATTAAATTTTTATTTTTATTTTGTAAAAAGTAGTGTGTACTTGTAAAACCAATAAAAAGTAATTACTTATAATTATATAATGATCTGTAGATTTAAATAGTGATAAGATAATAGTCTGTAGTTAAATGTAAGTAACTGACGTACTTAAGTTAAAATTTCATTACTATTTATGCATATATCTGATAAGGGTTGATAATTATATAATTGTATCTAAAGTTGATGCTTACAACATTTTAGCTCGGTCTAGAAATGGAGGAGTTAGAAGAAAAGGAAGAAGACGCCGGCTTAGGTAACGGGGGACTTGGACGCTTGGCTGGTAAGCAGTGAATACTTGTATTAACATCTTATTTTGATCATACTGTATTGTAATAGGATATAATATCTTGAATTTACTAACTTTAACATCTAATGTAGTATAATCTGCGAAATAGTTAGCTTATATCTTATTCCACTAGAGGAAGCAACTGTAAAGTGTTAAATTCTTTACTAATCACAGTTAAAACCTCTACATAACCTTCTATACAGCTTGCTTCCTGGATTCACTTGCTACTTTATCATATCCTGCTTATGGTTATGGGATTCGCTACGAATATGGCATCTTTACTCAAAAAATTGTCAATGGAAATCAGGTTAATTCAGTGTAAATTTAGCGCTGCCTATAGTATGAGCTTATTTCAATCCTTACTTTTCCCCTTGTCTAATTAAGCTTGAAAAATTTTCTGACGATTAAATCTAGATTGAGGAGCCTGATGATTGGTTGCGCTATGGTAATCCATGGGAAAAGCCAAGGCCTGAATATATTATTCCAGTAAACTATTATGGACACGTAGAAGAACATGATGGTGTTTGCAAGTGGGTTGATACGACTCAAGTTATGGCTATGCCTTATGATACACCAATCCCAGGATACGATAATAATACCGTGAACACGCTTAGACTATGGTCTTGCAAATCTTCAAAAGACTTCGATTTATCACACTGTATGTAATGATGAATTTTTAACTTTAAATTATACTATTAAAGCGTATAACTCTTTTCTTGATTACAGTTAATGCTGGAGACTACGTACAGGCTGTCTGTGATCGTAATCTAGCCGAAAATATCAGCCGCGTACTATATCCCAATGACAACGTAAGTTAAAATTGTACATCGTTGTGATACACCCTGCGTATTACTTTTTAACACTCTTTTCTTGAAAGTTTTTTATTGGCAAAGAGCTACGCTTGAAACAAGAATATTTTTTGGTTGCTGCTACCCTTCATGATATCGTTCGTAGATATAAAGTGTCTACTTACGGGTCGATACATGCAAAGGATATCGCCTTCGATGAATTCCCCAATAAGGCAATTTAGCATATATATAAATATCTAACGTAATTTATTTTTGATGTAACTAAGTGTATGATCATATTTTACAGGCTGCAATACAACTTAATGATACTCATCCAGCTCTTGCAATTCCGGAATTAATGAGGATTCTAGTCGATATTGAACAATTATCCTGGGAGAAGGTAATTTAACTCTTTGGATTAGGATAATACCAATACCACTGAAATTTGAAAGGTATGATCTTTACTATTATTCCACAACAAACTTTACAGGCCTGGAATATATGCAATAGTACCTTTGCTTATACCAATCATACGCTACTGCCTGAAGCACTAGAACGTTGGCCTGTATCGATGCTGGAACATGTCCTACCACGTCATCTGCAGATTATTTACAAAATTAATCACCATCATTTAGAAGTATGCTGTACATTTCTACTTAATCTATATAACTTTACGTATATCCTTATATTTCGCATCGATTACAGATAATATACACGTGTACGCGTTCCAAGTAACTCTTTAACTCATTTCATGTAGAATATATCGAAATTGTATCCCGGAGACTTTGATCGAATTAAAAGAATGTCTCTTGTGGAGGAAGAAGGAGAAAAACGAATCAACATGGCGTTTTTAGCTATCATCGCTTCACACAGTATTAATGGGGTTGCAGAACTTCATTCATCATTACTAAAATCCTTGGTGTAAGCTGTAAACATAATGCTAACAATGCGATGACTTAATTCATAATTAATTTGTGATGAATACGTTATATGCTATTCTCTATGATGAAACCGTTAAGATAGTGTTGTATGGCGGTAGATTTGTTATTACTGTATAGCAAGAAATTTTATCTTAAATACAGAAGTCTTAGGGACACCTACGATATGTTCGTAGTCATTAGGCATATGTACAGCATTGTATTTTAATTAATTTATCGTCATTTATGTTACTTTTGAATCATATACTACTTCATGTCCTTAATTAACCTTTATAAAACATTTACCATATTAGATTTAAGGATTTTTATGAGCTGTCACCAGAAAAGTTTCAGAACAAGACAAATGGCATTACCCCTCGACGTTGGATCGTTTTATGTAATCCAGGCTTGTCAGATCTTATATCGGAGGTATCCACATTATTTGTTTTTGCGTGAGGTCATTGTAAATTTACTCACACTCCTGATCTCATTCTCCCTTAGAAAATCAATGATGATTGGAAGATAAATCTATATGAGCTAAAGAAACTTCAAGAATTCAAGAATGATAAAACATTTTTGCAATCCCTTTACCAAGTAAAACAGGTATGACAATAAGCTTTATTATTATAAACGGATTAAATGTTGTTTCAATATTAACTGACGCAGTAGGAAAATTAAGTTTTAAATGTAATATTAGGTATTTTAGTACTATATTATGTTACTTAATTGAAAAAATACTATTTTTAGGATAACAAAAGGCGCTTTGCTAAATACATTGAAGACACATTTGGGGTTAAATTAAATCTTGCTTCGATATTCGATATCCAAGTAAAACGTCTGCATGAATACAAGCGCCAGCTGTTGAATGCACTCCATATGATTACATTGTACAATCGTCAGTGAGATTTTTCTTGGAATTTTTAAAAACGAATTTGCCTCTCGTTTATCTTTACGAATAGAACTAACTACATCTAATTTGATTACTAAAGGTATTAAGAAAGATCCTAATGCTTCGTTTGTTCCACGAAGCATTATGATAGGCGGTAAGGTATGTCAATCTTTAAGCTTAGATGGTAAAGAATTATCAAGTAACTTAATTTAGTGTAAAACTAAGGAAGTTACTAATTATACATATCATATATTCATTTTGATCACAAAGGCTGCACCTGGATATTATGTTGCAAAGAAAATAATCCTTTTAATAAATAGCATTGCGAAAAGTAAGTGTTCTAGTAATAATTTAAAATCTATAATCTATGAAATTTTATATATATCGATGTTAACGGTGTGTTGTATGTTACTATCAGTAATAAATAATGACCCCATTGTCGGTGATCGCTTGAAAATTGTCTTCCTCGAGAACTATAAAGTGTCAGTGGCGGAAAAAGGTAATTCACGTCATGATAACTATTATTTCCGGAAAATGTTAATGCTCCTTGCGATCTTATGTTTTACGATAACAGTATTTCCCGCTGCTGATCTTTCCGAACAGGTATGTATTATATCCTATTTTAGTATGATATTTAGAAGAACCGATAAACTATACGATTTTCGTATGTTAATGTATTATGCTTATTTCTGATAGATATCAACAGCTGGTACTGAAGCTTCCGGAACTGGAAATATGAAATTTATGGTAGTTTTAAATGTTATTGAGGCTGTAGCTGTTGAAAATATCACTATAATTAGTTAATTTTTTGACTCTTTAGGCTAATGGAGCTTTAACGATTGGTACTTTGGACGGGGCTAATGTCGAAATGTTGGAAGAAATGGGTGAAGACAATATGTTCATATTTGGAATGACAGTGAAAGAAGTAGAAAGTCTGAAGCGTAAAGGGTATGCTATACTAGTATGCATGTCTATTTAAAATGATATTTATAGAGTAATGTTAAAGTATCAATTATATGACCCAATGAGAAATAGGTATAGAGTAATTAACAGTTTTTCTGTATTTCAATAGCTATGATGCAAGAAAATTTTACGAAGCTAATGAAGAACTAAAAATGGCAATTGATCAAATCAAGGACGGCGTCTATTCTCCTACACAACCAGACCTCTTTCATGATCTTGTTGATATACTGCTTTACCATGATAGGTGTGCCTCCTATTAATAATATTACTGCTTATGGTATATTTATGTAAATCCTTTCTGAATGTTTCACAAACAATTCTTAAAATAGGTTTTGCTTACTGGCTGATTATGAATCATATGTGAAATGTCAAGAGAGAGTTAGTGAAGCTTATAAGGTTGGTAATTAAGAAATTTGATAAGAGTATTTTTATCTAATAACTCATATTAACAAATGAACAAATTTCGCTCGATCAGGACCGAATAGCCTGGACTAGGATGTGCCTGCTAAATATTGCTAATTGCGGAAAATTTTCTAGTGATCGGACAATTAATGAATATGCTAAGGACATATGGGACATAAAACCAGTGACCGTGGATATGGCTTAAACTTACTCATCTACTGTTTAAATGATACCCACAGTAGCATTTTTAAATATTTGTTTACCCCTAAGACTATGTATCGGTGTAAACATGTCACTCTAATGTCATTCCAGTTTGGTATTATACGTAAAACTATTCAATCAGAGCCTTAATAGAATCTACCCTGTTGTTATCATTTGATGTCATTTTTTGTTAAAACTGAAATATGTGCAATTTTGTTTCAACTATTGCTCTTTGTAGTGTCTGGGGTAATATTTTTGGTTTAATATACCTCAAACTGTAGATTCTGATTTAGAAATCATCAATCTACAACTAGAACATGTCATTTAATGTTAACTTGTTTCCGGATATCCTGATTTTATAGCAATTGTTTGGCTTTAAATTGTAGTGGTTAGTTTCGCTAGTGCGTATGTACAACGATCCATATTGGAGGTTGTTATACTATAATCTTGGATTCGTTGATGAATACTGTGAAATTTTTGTATTTACTGCTAATATAAAAATTTTATCCTTGATCGTATAAAGCGAGCTTAAAAGTAATAACATCATCGTACATCATGAATAGTCAGTCTATAATCTCTCAATTCAAGAAAACTTGCAACTATCGCAGCTTATAACTGACAGGGACCAACAGTATCACCTATAATGTTAATATATTAACGACCGAGCTTTCTATTATATGTATTTCATTTTTATTCATTACTACTATATACCTAAAATATCTCTACATTTTGAGTTCCGTATCAGCAATAATGCAATTTTTAAGGTTGTTCCTTAGTGATCTTAATAGCTGGAAACTATGGTTCTGTATCACAATGACATGATAATCTTAGTAATGGTACCAAAGAAGGCCTAATAAAATCAACATAAGTATTAGTATCGCGATCAATGAGAACTATCAGGTATTCAATATTTTATTAAAGGCTATTACTGATTTACGAGCTACTAAGATAGTTACTAGATCGTAACTATTACTATGAGCAATTTTATCCTTAAAGCAAATTTATAGCTTTGCTACAGTATTTCTTATGAACTATTTTTAAATCAACATATACAAACAAATAGTCTGTCCCAATTACTGTGCTAGCTTGGATTTACCTGCCATGGGCACATTGGAAAGGTAACTTGCACTTGGATAACTGGCGAATCATGTTGGTAATAGTTTCTGATGATAGTTCATCACCAAAACGAATGGCACCTTTACGTATCAGCCAAATGTGATAAAATATATCATATACCATGTAATTAAGTTAGTGAAAGTGGTGAACACTAACAATCACTATAGATCTATATATTGTATATTGTTTATTGTATCTACATAGCGAACCATGGCAGGCTTTGGAGCAAAGAATTCTTTTAATGACACCATTTGATGACAGATTGAATGCCGAGATAATTCTGCCACACTTTTTAAAATAGCAAGTAATATGAGATCAATATTAAATTAACAATTTTAAGAGAATTGCTTGCACCTGGACATGTTCCGTTAAGATTTCCTTAGAATTGAAGATATCGCCGTATAATTTCGTAGTTTTTTGTTTGTTGCATTAAATCAAAGTAATGTAGACCACAGTAAGGTTATTATCGAAGAGATGACTATCAAAATGTTAAGCTATATTTAAGCAATGCAGGATTTAAATATTTATTTAAAACCTTTAAAATATAGTGGCATATCGTTAATTTTTCCAACCTTTAATAATCCGATGTCGACAGCTTTCGAATCAATTGTCTTGATATCACTAACTTTTAACTTCTGTTTATCGAGAACTCCGCTAGGTATTAACAATTTCGGTACTGATAGTATCTCTGTGGTTTTACCATCAAACTTGCTTAAAAATTGAATTCCTAATCGTCTTAATGAATCTCTGGAATTATGGATTGCGCTGAATATATTATGGCTAGTGATATGTGCTATAGGTGGCCTCACATTTACAGATAGTAGACCTTCCTCCGGCTTTTGACAATAATCTATTAGTCGTTAATAAAGAATCATAACAGCTTTTTAACGTAAAACTAAAGACATTACGTTGTATTATTACTGATATTCATATATGTGTTTTGCGTTACAAACTATTTCTTAATCTATGCCTGCATTACGGCTGATACTAAACCTGTCAGCAATTTTTCAAGCCTGATCCTTTCATCAGCGGCATGCTGATCGATTAGCACAAGATAATTTTCCTTATTATCACCTGCTAAATGACGAAAGTACGGTGCTATATAGTTAATATAGCCTAATAAAAAGTACAATGCAGCAGTATGCTGCTAGATCATAGCTAATTAGCAATATATGTAGATGCTATCGCTCAAATTACATTATCTTCAGTTCAATAAAGCAAAATGAATTAATTCGGTGCAGATGTTCTCATTTCCTAACCTTTTATCACACATGCAATGAATTTATTGTCCACCTGACCAATAACCTACAAAAAAAATTAAATTGTACTAATTACTAATTAAAATTATAGTACGAATGCATATTCTCAATAGCATTCGATAAATAGTTATTAACTTATTTACTTGGCAGTTATCCAATGTAGATGATGTTAGTTTTAAAGCTATTGTCGCACTGGTAAATTCTTTGAAAGCAGATAATCTGCTCGTTGCTGAACCTGAATTCTTTAATAGAAGTGATATTTAAGAATAAACTTAAGAGTCAGAAATGCTTTTTTATGACACCTAAAAACTCATAAGCAAATTGATTATAGTTCTCACAAAATATAGCTTGCTATACCGTTTAATTCAAGGTATTGCTAAAGATTTTTTACCTGCTGTGATAGATTGTAATTTGCCATTTGAGATTGGTAAAGTATGTGTGATCTTTTAATTTTATAACTTGATCGAACATTACTGTTAGCAATTCCATTCGTTTTCATAAGATTTTTCGTGAGAGGTCTAGCTTGTGGAATCGCATTTACATTTTTCGTTGGGCTTATAATCTTACGTTTGAAGCGTAATGTTTTCAAACACTTTGCTCTAGCATTTTGAGATAAAATTAGGTGAGAAATATTTTTATTTGATGAGGGAGATATGATGAATTTCTTATTCGATGAATCTTTGTATTGATATAACGAATTTTCATCGTTTTGAGCACATATTATATCAGCTTTTCCCGCCAGATCAGTACTAATAAACTTTTGTAGTATCTTTTCTCGTGGAATTTGATTCAACTTCAAAATCTTTTTTTCTGAATAACTTTTTGTTTGTTTGTAGCAATCATACTGGAGATTTTGAAAATGGCTTTTGATAGAAGTTTTCGCTGCAATTAACAACGAAATTTGAATTAATAATTTGAAATAAAAATTTAGAATAAGTTCCTAAAAACTATTAGCAAACATTTTTAAGGTTAAGTTTAAACACATGTATGGAAAGGTCAACTGCATATTTGATAGAGTTTGAATAACATAACATACCATTCCACGGAGTAATTGTGTCTCGGGAAAGACATTGACGACGCACAGTATCTGATTTCATATGCTCCAATAAAATATTGGGAGTATCCTTATTACTGGTGATGTTACCTTTATAACTACTTTGTTTGTTGCCATTAATTGCAGTTATTTCACAAGAATCTTTCGTTAATTTAGGACGTTTTGTCAACCGTGATGTTAACGGAGTATAGATCCTTTTCTCAAAGTAGTGCAGTTCTTCTGGCGTCATCCACCAATTCTGGGTGAAATATTGGTAGCATAATTTTTTGATACCAGAAAGGACAATATCTTGACGAATAAACTGAATTTTATTACTACTCGTTTCCAATACAACATATTCGGAAATAGGGCATACTATGTGAATGATGTACATGTAGCAATCCGATAATCTACTTAGACGAGCAATTTGTGGGCAGTTTGATGAATGATTGGGTGTCATCATTTTTTTTCGATGTCGATTAATTAATTTAAAAATGACCAATAGAGTATGATTTAATTCATCATAAATAACATTTTTATGCATTAAGCGACCATTGAGATAGATATATTGTGGATACCTATTATAATTGTTGTCGCTGTGAATAGTATCGATGTAGCCACTAAGTTGAAAGTTATCGCTATTGAAATCCATCTTTTGAAGAGTTCGTTTTATGGTTATACCGTACAAACATTGAATCGATGCAGCTAGATTACAGCATTCGTGACTTTTTAGTAAAATAACGCCATTGACCTGGTTTTTAAGTATAATTGTAATTTGATAATAAATTATAGCGAGGGCTTCTAACTTCTGTTTAATAATATGACGTTCCCTATCCCACATGGTAGTTGTCCTATGATATCGTACTGGTAAGCTATAAAATATATCAGTCAGTGTTACAGTTGTGCCAATATAGTTTCTTGATTTCTCCGCTACAGTTGGCTCATCGGAAATTGAAAGACCATTTACGAATTTTTTAGTATAAGTATTTCGTGATGTTATCGATCTGGTTTGCACTTCGACAATTTTAGCTATGCTACAGATACTGGCTACAGCTTCACCGCGATAGCCGATAGAGTGAGGTGCTTGTAAATTAGCTCTAGTTACATATTTACTGGTATAATGCCGTAGACCAACGAATCTTAAATTTTCGGAATCTATTCCATCACCGTTATCACATACTTCAACATTTAAGCGATTTGGATCCACCGCTATCAAAATATGAGTCGATTTTGCGTCTATACTGTTCAAAACTAATTCTTCAATACATTGGCTAAATGTATTTATACATAATTGTGAAGCGATTTGATTTCGTGAGTCTTCATCAAGTTTCTGAATTTTAGGTTTCCTATTGATGAATAAATCATTTGTATATGATACATACGGTATTAAAAATGCAATCAAAATATTTTCTAGTTAAAATAATAGGTGAATTCGCATTAAATCATACTTGTATAGAATGTACGTGATTATATATGCATGATAGAATTAAATAGTTCGTCATAGTGTATCGTAATCACTAAACATAATTGTAGTATTTAATATGCATAGATCGGTAAGAAAATGCAAAATTTTCGAAACCTACCTCTTTATACGGCTTTCAAGATCCATCATTTATGTATGAGTATATCGCAGTATTTTAATCTCGTTATGGGCACATTCCAAGTAGCATAACTTTCAATTAGTATAGAATAGGAGAAATTTGATCATTAACATATACCATTTCTAATCAAATAGAATGATGTGTATGATTTCCTTAAACATTTTTAATAATAAAGCCAATTTGAAGTACATATGATTTATAATAAGCACATATCAATCTGAGACAACATACTGTATATTTGTACAAGCAATGCAATAAGGCTGTGAGACTTCTTGCGTAAGCCAAAATAACAAATAAAGCATTTTTGTGTCTACTACTCTATTGTAGTAATAGGTGTAACTATATAGTGCAATAAGTCACTAGTAATATCGTACTAATATAGACAGTATATAGCGGAGCTGCAAAACACGAGATTGACAGCTTGATCCAGCTCGAACCCGAAAAGCAATATTAACTCGACTCAACTCGCTATCGGGTTGTATTAGGTTGAGTACGGGACTTGAGTTTCTGGACCCGATCAAGCATTCTACAGTATCAGTACTCTGTAGGTAAAATTACTGTGACACAATTCAAATTTTAAGGAGTGACATGAATTACAGCCAGTACTAAATTTAGCAGCTACTCATGGCTCTCATTACAATTACATTAACCAAAATTATATAATTATAATTAGCGTTGAACAATGGATCGTGGTGTAGTTTTGTATTTTATTATTTAGTTGCCTACGAAATTGAAAAGGCTATGGTATCTCTGTCAGTGAAGCAGCTCTACTGTCTTATTTAGTTTGTTACTGCGCTGATAGGAATACGCGTATAGGATGGGATACTGTTAATGGAATATGTTTTTTGATTGGCTAGTCCTCTGGTCGATTTTATAGTATGCAATTACTGATTACTGTACTGTACTATGTAATTACTTTTTTAACCCATGTTCGCACTTCGCGTGCTGTTTGTGCTTATACTTTTTACTGTAGTAACTCAAACTTTGATGAGTAAATTCACTCACTGATTATTATAATATAACATATATACAGTATACATACATATGTATTCATATATTATATTACATTATATTACATATTATCAGCCATACTAGTCCATGCAGTCTGTACAAACTAGCTACAGACTTATAGCAGAGGCTACTAAAGAAGGATCAGTGCAGCACTTGTACATAACTGATATTTCGAAAATGCTAAGATTAACGCAGTACAGTACTGTACCTACAGTATGACACAGAATAGTTAATGTTAAGACTTCCAGGTGTTAGGACGGCTTACTGTAGCATATTATCAGTGAGTGGGTTATTTATTTATCAATGTTTGTGTTGCTACGTATGTAGCGTTATTCGAGATCGATCGAAGTGTTCAGTTAAACCAGGTTGAACAGGCACTTCTTCATCTTTATCACTGCAAAAGAATTTAATTTATTTATATCAGTAGTAATGCAGTATTTTTATATATGCCGATCTAGCCCCGTGCTAAATTAAAATAGCGATCACTTTTTAGAAATACAGTACAGTACTCTGTACTATAATAAGCCATACGGTACTGTATAGTGAGTGTATCAGTGCTCCATACAATCCTATTGTTGATGTAGTGTATGCGTTTATGAGTACAGTCACAGTACAGTACACGGATCAATTCGATGTATGATACTTTAGCCCACTTTTGCCAAATTAAAAGGAAAAAAAAGAAAAATCTACGCTAGTCTTAGTTGTAGTTGTATTCCTCAAAAAGGTCAATCGGAGTTCGGAATGAGCCTCGTCTACAGTATGCCAATGAACCACTGGATTTCGTATGAGTAAGATCTACTGTTTACAAAAGATCACGTGCCTCAGACTCTACCTTTTTTACCTGCACAGTTAAGTCTACATGTAGTACAGTACAGTAGTGTATGTTATCAAAGCATTCAAAGATCAGATCTGATCTGATCGCATTCGAACTTCGCATGAGTCTTGAGGAGGCTCAGACAATCAGACGCTCTGTCACGATCATGAATGAGCCTTCTGTCATCGTACTAATATAACTACAGTACTTTACACTGTACAGTACAGTACACTGTTCACCCGTGTACTGTAACTTGAGGATACGTACTGTACAAATGTACACTGTACAGTATACAGTACAGTATCATACACTACAATGTGCAATAGGCCAGGGACCTCTCAAATAAAAAATTCCCCTAAAAATTAATTAATTAATTAATATCCCACCCTGAGCAATCCCAGAAAAAAAGCTCGCTATCTCAGTCATGGTACGGTACAGTTTAAAGTAGCACTGCTGAGTACTAAAGATCTGCACTTAAAGCAATCCGTCGAAAGCAAGAACCTTCGAGAATTTGCTGGAGTCGCTAGCCGTTAATGCTCGAGTGAGTTAACTGTCCATTTCTGCCCTGCTACAAAATTCTAAATGCACACTTTATAAGTGATAGTATGTTGTATTCATTTAATTTTTTGGTCAATTATTGCTCTTCTTATTGTTATAGGCTTGTGAATGCGTAGCAGTGGATCTACATGTATACGGTTGCATCTGTGTCTTTACTGCATACAGTACATGAAGTTGCTGACATAAGCTGAGAGAAATACAGAGCGGAAAATTTGAGTTTATAAGCGATTACGGTGCTTAACTTAACATTGACGAAAGAAAAAGAAAAGACCTAGTAGACTCTATAAGCTGTACAGTATATGCAATCATACATCGACGAATTCCTTTGCTAATCGGAAATTCTAAATGGCATCGGAGAGTTACGGTATTGCACAGTATACAGTATATATGTCACGGTGACTGTACTTATGTACTGCATATGTACTGTGTAATGTAGTTTGTATGCGCGCATTCAATTACGTAATTAAGACTTTGACTGGTACTAACGTGCTTTTAGCTTTTTAAGTTTTAACCATGTTTTAACTCTAAGTTTATCATTCGATTACTGGAATTGATTTGTAGTGCAGGATATTTTGACACATGGGAGTAAGAATCTGATAAATCTAAGACACAATTTTATAAACCCCTTTACTGAATACGCGAACAGTATATCTGAACATTCTCCTTTATGACTGATTGCTACACTATAATTTGTAGTATGCACTCAGTACTGTTATACTTCTGATACAGTAGTAAATGCAGTCGTGCTGAGTATCTGCTGACGGTAATCGTTAAAAATTGCAGTTGACTATTCAGAAGCGAAGCTTTGTAAACATATTACGGTTCCCTGGTTCTGTTATAGTATTCTTTTTATATAGAACTGGAGTGACGCGATTAGAAGAAAAGAGATATTAACATTACGCTTTTATCAACGATTTTAGTATTGATTTAATCAGATTAGATTACAATTATACGCCGATCGTTTATTACTATATCGATAGGAATTTAATAGGTATTAACATGATGGCTCAAAAACAGTTTTAAGATCATTATTTATTATTATATTATAGTGCAATAAGTGATTATTAATAAGGGTAATTGTATCGCTATAGCAGTAACTTGATAGTGATAACTGAATACTGAATATCCAATGTTTAGCAAACATTTGATATTTTGAATCTACATATTTAATTAATTATATAGACTACGTATTAGTTCGATTAGTAAACTCGATCTGAATTTTTCCTTTAACAACTTTGATTATCTTTTTATCTTATATTTACTCTGATAGATTTCCTGTTGAAATTTTTAATCATTGGTAGTGCTGGTACTGGTAAATCATGTCTTCTCCATCAGTTTATAGAAAACAAATGTAAGCTACTATTAATAACAAATATTATACCAGTTATCCTCTACAATAGCTTTTCATTATTTAGCAGAGTAGTAATTACGGTAGCATCACTACGTAAGGAAGATGTATACATTTACAGCTAACTATAATTGATGTAATTGAAGATCTTCAGGTAAGTATAGCGGGTTCGAAATAAAATTTTATTATTCAGTGTAAGATTTATGAAGCAAAGCCTTGTAATACGAAATTAATAGATCTTTCTGAGATAGCCTGCAAGGCTTTTCTTGATCATAGATAATAACTGTGTATTGATGCGCGATAGCAAGTTTTTAATTAACCATAATAATAATGCTTTGTTGTATGAAAGTGACTTTTATGATGTTATATCCTTCATAATACTGCTCTAGCACATTACCTACTGTCTTCCCTTTCCCTATATTAGTGAAGTATACAATCATAATTTGTGTATATACCAGCTACTTCATGATTATATGTCTACTGTAATCATCGTACTCATACTACAATTGTATATTCTTCAATAAATTATCTTAGTAGAAGCAACCTATTTAGTGTCTTAAAATATTCCTTGTGGGAATGGTCTCAATTGTTATCTTCATTAATTAATTATTATAGTTAAACAAGATTCCAGCCACACCATCGGTGTAGAATTTGGATCGAAAGTTATCAATTGTTCTAACAAAACGGTTAAGTTGCAGATATGGGATACCGCAGGTCAAGAGAGATTCAGGTACTTTAATGATCGTAATCCTTCCTATATTGCCAACATGAAAATGAAAGCTGTTAGGATTTACTAGTCTTGATATCCTAAAATTTTTGTTCTACCAATGTAGATCCGTTACAAAAAGCTACTACCGAGGCGCTGCTGGAGCTTTGCTAGTATACGATATCTCGAAGTAAGTTCATTATTTTATGTAATGAAGATAGATTATACTGCCTTTAAATTTATGTATGGCCATCACTGTTTATAGCATTGTAACTTGTGTGCTTAATTATATATTATTTATATCAATCAATATATTTAGTCGAGATTCTTATAATGCTCTGGGAGCGTGGTTAACTGATGCTAGAACTTTAGCCAGCCCTCAAATAGTCATAATTCTTATTGGCAATAAAAAAGATCTAGAATCTGAAAGGGAAGTTACTTTTTTGGAAGCTAGTAGATTTGCTCAAGAGAATGGTAAGTTATGCCCGAAAGGAAGAAACTTGAGATTACATCTTCTTTTAGAGGATAAATAAAAGTACATCGTTAATATTTACTTTCATCACCATAAATTACGCGAAGATCAAATGTACGAAGGTTTACTTTGTTTATAACATTGATGATATTTGGCGAAGCCTAAAATGATTATCTAGTATTGCTAATTGAGATCTGAAGTTTTATGTTCATATTAATTGTTTCGTTGCGTCCAGCAAATACTATTTTTACGTATCCCATATTGAAATGATCCTATTTCATACTTGCTAACACTCTTTAATTTATTATTTGTAGAATTAATGTTTCTTGAGACTAGCGCTTTGTCTGGAGAAAATGTCGAAGAGGCATTTCTGCGATGTTCAAAAAATATTTTAACTAGAATTGAGTCTGGTAAATGCCTTATTCTTTCACTCCAATTTCTTATTCTGTAGATAGGCTTATTAGGTGATGTAGCTTTTCGGTTAAATTTTAAAATTTTTTCGTAAAACAGGTGAGTTAAACCCTGATCGAGTAGGATCTGGAATCCAGTACGGCGATGGTACTATACGAAAATTGTCATCCAATAAACCTGAAGTATCATCAAGTGATGGCAATTGCGGATGTTAAGCTCTTTAGATGACAATCTACAGAAAGTAGAACCTGTACGAATTTACTAAATAAATTCTTTAGATGAGACTTATCCTTGATTGTTTACCTAGTATCTACTCGCTAAAGAATAAAATTAAATGTATTAATTAACTGTTTTAATTTATATCCCGGATATTTGTATCTCATGTATAAGAGTACTGCTTAATATGTATACTACAGTATTATATGAGCATTTCCATAATTACTTTATTTTATAGCAATATACTACATAAAACGACATCAATATGTTATTAAGTAGGTTAAAGTAATGAAATGATCGATGTCAAACTCACTAGGAAAATATTACGTTAATACTGTATAACGTACTTATGTAATTGTCACTAAAATAGAATATCGCTTTAAATGCATTCTTTATAGTACGATAAAGTAACTAGAAAACTATAATTTACTCTAGAAACATTTTAGAATATCGTAAACGATTTTTTTACAGCTTGACGTTACTTTTGCTGCTGTATATCTGGAATATCTAGATTCTGTAGTGCAAGGACAGTAATATGTTAAAATTCGACTGCAAAATATGTATATGATGTAATGGATCCCGCTTGTTTTGAGGATTCTCTGATATTGAATAGAACTTGTTAGGTTGCTAATTTGTGTACTGTATTTTGGGTTGGTCTGTACTTTAGATGCTCTCGATATAAAAATTAGGTAAGTATTCTGGAGAAGTGCATAGATAACAGCTGTTATTTCACTATCTGTTCATTTCAATATTTGATTAATAATATAATTAATAGCATCCGAAATTTTTGAAATTGAAAACTACTGACTGTTGCATCAGCTTATTAACTTTACTATCTTAACAAATTCTGTACTTGGAGACCATCGAATTCTGTGAAAAGGCGTTACGTCGCATTCCTTATATGACTTAAAAGAGTTATTGTACGCACAGAAGCATCTTTATATTCACTTTAAAAATAAAGTATTCACTCAAAGACTTTGTAAACGAATAAAAAAGTATATTATATAGACAGACGTAGTTATTCCTAACTTAGCTAATCTAATCAAACATTCAATAGTTACAGCAACAGAACAATTTTTTGCTACCTCCATGTATCTGGTCAATTCTTATGATATAAAAGTCGTTATAATATGGTACCGAAATAATACTCGTTCCAAAAACAGCAACAAGTTTATTAAAATTGTTATCGCAAATCATTAATACAAGATAACGCTTTAAACAGTTAAAAGTGTATTTAGTATTTCGCAGTCTAATATAAAAATCTGCAGCCAGAGCGCAATCGATACAACAGGAATTTATGAATTTTGTTTTATCTAATATGCCAGGTGGTATAAGGTGATTAAAAAATATTTTGTTATCATTTAGCATGTTAAAAAAGTAATTAGATATTAAGAAGCGTTTTCGTATATTTAATTTGAGTAAGATTTCATACTGCATGTTCTTTACGAAATTGATTCATGTTTTACATCCAATATTAGCATGAACGCGTCCATAATTTTTGTTAAAGCTATAGATAATGCAACTGAATATATATCTTTACTTTTAAACCTATTTAATATCTTGCAGTTATAAGAACAACTCTGTATATTGTTACTCAATTTTGTATTGGAGCATCTAACAGTAGCACAATAGGTAATCATTTAGAAATCTACGATTTCTATGACAGACTTCGATTATGGGTATCTTGTTTTGCAAGAAAAATACTATTTTTATATAGTATGTATTCATATTTGCTTTCTTGGATACATCGCGTCTAATAACTTACGAAAGTGTTGCGACAAGTGACTCCATCGGGATTAGATAGTATCTTCACAATACAAATGATACTGTATTGTCTATAAGCAATGACCGATATAACAGATAAAATACAGTAGATAAACCGTGTATGATGTATCCTCTCAAAATGATATTTTCTTAGTTTTGTAATTACTCATAAAGATCAGTTTAAATGTAGTTGTAAACCGTTACGCCACCAAGCCTCAGCCTTTGATGAAATTACGGATGCTATGTTCGTAGGCAATGTCAATTCGGATATTTCTTCCCTTTCACTTGATACATTTTCTAACCACATGTCAATAATTTCGCCTTCTCGATGCAAGAAATCAACTAAATGTTCAACGTTATAAATTGTACTTGCACCCTCAAAGCGATAGGGATATGGCATATAATGACGGTAATAATTAAGATAAATATTTCGACATAGATTTCCTGCATTTTCCATTGACATCGGTAGGTAACCGCCTTTACTTGGGGATTTGATTTTGCCATCTAATGCTTCTCGCCAAGTCAATTTACCATCAATAATCAAATCTAATATCATTTGATGAGTAATAATTGTACTAGGACAGCGGGCAGCCTCATAACCAAACATGGTTAAAGCTAAACGGGCAATCAAATCTTTTATTCTTCTAATAGCCACCTTACTAACGTCTGAATTCTCTAATAGTAGCACGCCGCGACCATTAACGGTTGACCTTATGCACATAGCGATGCAGATATCCCAATAGTTTCTAGTTATTTCTTCTGGTAGATAGTACTCTTTTAAGTCTTCAATTTCATATCTAATGCCTTCGTATGATCTAATCGCATAAGCCAACGTTAAATTTACTCTTTTGTAATTAGATCGCTTTATAACTTCGCAACCTTGAGCCGATAGACCATTCCTAAAATTCCATGTTCCTATAGTTGGTATGATGGCGCGATCATTCAGCAACCCTTGCTGCGTATTTCGTAATGTTCGCTTTTGTGATCTATTATGCAATCGCACAGCTACAAGCATATCGGCATAATCGTAAAATTGGAACTGAAAATTGTTATCAATCGTATCTCTTACTTTGATATTGGTCATCAGATTGTTCTGATTACGTTGTAACAGCTCAACAAGTTTTCTCTCTACCTCCGTTAATAAGCGATCACGATCGATAATTTCATGCCTGCTTTTACGGACGATATTTCTAGAAATTACACTATTTAATCGCGTTCGCCGGCGATGATACTTCTCAGTACTTTCATTAAGTAGATCTTCTACACTGCTACTCCCTTTATTATTTCGTTTAGCTGCATCTAAAATCTTTATATTAGCGATATCAGCAGTATTGTAAATTAACAATTGAAGCTCATTATTCATTTTGACAACTTCCGATTTGATACCATCTTTTTTATATAGTTCGCGATTAACACTTAACAATTTGGCAAATGTTGTCATATCCTTTTCTGCCTCTCTTAAGATGCTTTCCACAATAACCTTGGTCTCATCGGAATCGATGTTATCTACCAATTCGTGATCAGTGACTGTCTTGAAACTTTCATCAACAATTACTGCGAGACTTGAATTAATTGCACTACGTACAATACCTTTAATTCCTTCCCAGATTTCGCTACGCTTCGCAATTTGACTATTGCCTAAGTTGATGCTTTTATCTAAATAATAGGCTCGTGTTATTTGAGGAGAGTAAAGTAAGTAAGTTCCAATCGCATTGACAATAAAGGACAAAAAAATTGCAGTTTTATTTTGTCGGTCATCCTGGATTTCTAGACATTTCAGCACATCCTGATACTTTTCGTTGATAAATTTTGCCCATTGCTCATTAACAGAGAAACCTTCAATTTTGCTATCGACTTCTTCTTCATCCGATGAATCATCGACGTTGACTTGTAAATCGCCGTATGCTTTATAAGTGCTAGTCTTTTCGAATTCATGATTAACATTTGGATAAAATTCACGAGAGTCTTTCTTATCAAATTTGCTGAAAGGAAACATTTTTGGATCACGTTACCGGACTCCTTTCTAATTAGCTAATTACAATTGTACACTATAGCAGCGAATCACTTTCAACTTGTTGCTTTCACTCAGTGTACTGTACGGGTATGAAGCATGGAGATCCGGGGTCAAGTATGCAGTATGTACGTGATATCGTAAAACTACACTATTCTGTAATGAATTGGCATAGGCAAGATAAAAAAATAAAATACTGTAACATCTAATTCATTAGTTTAAACAAGCTAATCGTAGAGATAACGGTTCAGTTATCAGTAATCTAAATAACCATCACCACGCCTGGACATTCGAATGTTTGAAGCAGATTAGTAGGGTAATGATCAGACTATGGTACACGCAAGTATTACATACTGCATTATTATAATCATACGGATAATTAATTAGGGTTAGGGGTTAGAAAGCGAAATGGGTGGTTATCATGAAGGATGCTTTTAATGAATAATTAATGCCCCCAAATTATGGCACGTAATTACAGTAAGCATAATTTACTTATTAATTACAGTCTATTTTATTCTTGACGTGTACCATTCTAAATTAAAGCTGTCCCATTCCATCCGCATGTATGCGTACCGTACTGTACACTGAGTGTACAGTGTACACCACATGCGTCATAGTCATGACTCACTACGTTTTTATTAGCAACACATATTGCAAACCAAATCAAAATAATTAATTAGGGTTAGGGGTTAGAAAGCGAAATAGGTGGTTATCATGGAGGAAGCTTTTAATGAATAATAATGCCCCCAAATGATGGCGCATAAATACAGTAAGCATAATTAATTTACTTATTAATTACAGTCTATTTTATTCTTGACGTGTACCATTCTAAATTAAAGCTCTCCCATTCCATCCACATGTATGCGTACCGTACCGTACACTGAGTTTACAGTGTACACCACATGCGTCATAGTCATGACTCATTACGTTTTTATTAGCAACACATACAGTACAGTATTGCAAACCAAATGGAGCTTTTTAAGCTCGAGATTATAAAACTCTCAGCTATACTCAAGACACTTGAAGACAGATATTACCAGAAAAGTAGGATTTGCACGATAGTATGTTAAACAAATATACTGCTGTATGTTAGTAAGTTCAGCATACTAGCACAGCATATCAATGAGATATATTTGCATATCAAAGTAATTACTTTTACAACTATAAACGTTAAGTAAATAGAAACGGCATCATCAAGTACTGTATACTGTGCTATACAAATCGCAGAATGGGGGCGGTGTCGACGAAAACTTTTTAACTTTTTTTTAACATAATGCACTCATACTACTGTGCGCGCACTTCACTTAGCTTGATTGGTGTTTCACGTTTTTTTTACATCACTGCACTATGACAGCGCATTACTGTATCGTGTTTAGTAAACTCATTCCGTACATTTGTTTATTACTTTAGTAATTCGTTACCGCATTACCGTAATTAACTCTTATTAAAGTTGTTAGTACCGTACCTAAATTAAAAGCGCAATAATCTCAGGTTGCTGTTACTTTTAATGTTCAAAGTTAAAATCGCTCAGCCGTCCTCTTATTATATTCCTTTTCAAATTAACATTCAGTGCTGTAGGACACTGGTAACTACTGTATATAGTCATTAGTTAATTATTTGCACGCTGGTGCATTTAGTGATAAATAATTCACAACAGAACAAATAATAAGTAACAAAAACATGCTGCAGTAATTCTGGTTATCAAGAAAAATGTCCATTTTGGTCTGTAATTATATATTAATTGAATTATTATTATTAACTAGCACGATGAATCAAGTGTACTGTACTCGTATAGGAGAGTAATATTTCTAAGAAGCTGTAAAACTGTAATAAAAGTAAATCGTTATTTACTACAATTTGATTGTAATTATTTCGCATTTAGTTGGTATGCAGTCTAGGCACCCCAGTTTAACAAAAATCATAACTAGTCATTATACCCGTTCAATTAGCTCCATTATAATGTAGGATACAGTAGTGTACATGACTACATGGTCACCACTAAAAAAGTCTTTTAAAATGAGAGATGACTCATAACTGCAATGTTGACTATCGGTAATGTCGGCTTTCTTGCCTGGTTTATGGAATCGCTAACAGTTTAGTTATAGTGTACAGTACAGTACGACGTACCGTGATACTGTACTGTAGATAGGGGTCTTCATACTGTAGTCTGGTGGTCTGGTCAGTCAGTGGTCGTGGTCTGCAGAATACTGTAGAATGCAAAGATCTGACCTCGATAGTACTGTAACAACTAATAAGACTATCAATAATGTACAGTACAAGTCTTACAAATTTTCCCGCCAAAAATTCATTACGTACTGTATGCTGTGCAGTTGCATAGTGAGTACAGTACAACTGACTGACCGTAACGTAGAGTACTATATAGTAGAGGCTGAATGCAGCACGGCACAGTGGCACCAGTCAATGAATGATCTCAATTTATTTATAAAAAAATGGAGTTGCACAACCTCTTGAAGAAGTGATTTTTTGAAGAAATTTACGTATACCTTATACTGTAAATCATCTCGTAAACATTAAATAAAGATCATCTTTATATTGACTCAGAGTTAAAATTGATCTTAAAAAACGACAACTAACTGAAATCGGTAGAGATGTATCGAAGGAAGTTTAATTCGAAAAACAGGGTATCAAATACGACACGTACGCCGAAGTAAGTATTCTTGCCATTCACTTTATGTACTGTACATAGATTAGATCATTTATGAATCTGTGAACAATTATAGACTTATAGATTATTATTATGAAACGGTAGGATTTTATGATGGTACTGTATTTTTAAGAATAAATGAGGTTGTCATTTAACATCCTTTTATTTATTGCTAGAGAAAATGTTGTGGTTGGTAAGCGTAAGTATTTAGAAGATATTGACAAGTTGGATACCAAATTTGGCTTTGAACAATGCAAGGATAATCGAGAACGTCTAGGATGGCTGATCAACATGCATTCAGTAAACAACTTTACCATATAACGCTCCTATTTTGTTGAATTATTCTCTACATCTGATGCATACTTAACGTGAACATGTTCTGCTGATTACTCACTAAAGCATTAATTCTAGATAATGCTCAGCAGTAACTTTAACGAATGTTCTATATTGATTCTTATTACGATGATTTTATTCGATGATAGTATGCTTATTTACTCATTATTGCAGTATTGATAAATAGTTTAAGAATTAATATACTCATAAATGCGCACTTTTATCTGATTCTATGTCTCAATGAGTTTCTAAATTATATTTAAACAAATTTTGCTTACGGTATCAGATCGTATTCATGCTTCGTTGCATTCTATAGGCATGCTATAATTTTAATCGTTGCAATCATACTGTAGCTACATTATTTGCTTTAGTAGAGTACTAATCCACTTCGGTTATACTATACCCTGCTGTACTACGTTATATGAAAGAGATTTTAGAGTTTCTACAGTAGTTCCACGTAGTACTATTACTGTTAGTTAAAAATTAGAATGGCAAATTAACCTAATTTTGCGTAAACGTTTAGACGGAGCTCATTGATGATAACGAAAGAATCTTTAGTGCGGTTGATTATTACTTTGTGGAAGAAGATGGAAGCCGTTTCAAGGTATCTACATATACGATTGCCATGAAAAGCAATTTCTTTCAGTATACCGTAGTATGTGTACTACTATCTTAATTTTTGAAGTACTCAGTGCGCGGGTACAGTACACTCTGCTTTACTTATATGCAACGTTGAATGTTTACATGAATCAATTCCTTTAGGTTACCATGCCATACAAGCCATATTTTTACGTGGCAGTCAAGAAGGTATAAAATATACTCTTCATACCGTAAGACCTGAAGTTGATAACATGTTTATGTTTAGTTGATACTTCACAATGAAATGTTGCTGGCTTTTAAATAATAACCGATAATCTGGTAGTTGCGTAAGATTACATAAGGCTGTATACGCTAAAAATGGTGATTAATGATCACTGATTATGCCATTATTATGAAATGTTATTCGTGCCTTCACAGTAATATCTCATCATTACAAATATTGCAAAATCTTAGTTATTGGCAAAAGTTTAGTCTACAGTGTAAAGTGTGAAATTAATGAAAATGTTTCAGTAGTAGATTTCTTCGTTAGTTATACAACTACTGAGGATTATAATATGCTATCTTATTTGATTATATACTATTGAAATAGCATTTGCAAGGGCTTTTATTGCTACTTGTCATATTTGCTTACGCCATTGAAATGTTACTTTTGAAAAATACCTATATATAATGGCAAGACCTTGATAAAGTGTTAAGGGCAATATTCTATGTCACTGCCGATAATGTATTGTTTTATAGAATAGAAGACTACGGATAAATTAGTGTACATGAATTTAAATGGAATACATATTGTATCGTAGATATCTTAAGCTGTTATTTCGGAAAAAAAATTAAAGAGCTCACAATTATTAATGATTTAATACTGTAGGACACAGAAGCAGAAGTTGCGTCGTATCTTTTAAAGAGATTCTCTGGAGTTTTAACAACAGTTGATATCATCTCAAAGGAAGAACTAAACTTAGTAATATTTAATGATAATAATAATAAATTATACGTGCATTTAGATGTCGATTTGATATGACCGGTGCTACTGATCTCTGCAGTAAGAAATGATAATGAATGAAATCTCATAGTTATAATAAATCCATATAAATTGGATTTTAAGGATATAGTGCTGCCTAGTTATCTTGACTTTAAAGACTATTTGATATCAACACTAAAATATTTTTACTAGTTAAGGATTAAAAATAAAACGAAGCCACAGTCATCTTAAAATTTTCGTTTAATTCTCGTAAATTTTCTTTCAGCCGAATCATTTAGCGGGTATTACGCAGAAATATTTAAAGCTGTCTTTTAATACCGTAACCGACTTTTTAACTGTCAGAAAGTAAGTTATAGCTTACCAAAATAATTCTATGTCGTGCAATATCATACTATTACATGCATCGCTTTAGTATGTGAATACTGTTTCTATTTCAGTGGTACTGTCGAGATTTTATAGTAAATTGCGCGTATTTAACAATTATTATTATTAGCATCATGCAAGCTTTGTTAATTTTGTTATTGGTTTATATATTCTTAGGGTCGTGCAACCTGCTATCGTGAAGAATATTGAACGAGAAAAAACACATGAGGCGGATATGCTACTGACTAGGTATATTCCCAAATTTACTTTTTCTATAACATTTGGTGATAGCCCTATTGGCAATGAGAACATGTGAAATTATTGACTTCTGATAGCTTTTATTTATAGCCTACTTGCTCAAAAATCATTATGCTATGATGATAACGTAAGCATTTGTATATTTAACCCTTACTATTTAAGTTTCAATACTGAAGATTCTGGTAATCATATGGAAAGAATGCATTCTGATGCTATAGACAACTTAATAGATATACGGTGGGTATAAAAACGACATTATGGTTATTTAATATAATTAAAGTCTGAAGTTATTCCGGATTGACTATTTTTACGTTTTTGTTTTATTATACTGATTATCTTTTATATTATCATTGTTTTGTAATTTAGTGAATATGATGTTCCTTATCATGTTCGTTTAGCGATTGATTTGGATATTCGGGTTGTAAGTAATGTATATCAAATAGACAGTATTATTAATAAACTTATCGTTTAAGGAATCGTCAAAGGGTTGTTATGCAAAATTTAGTAAAAGGTTGTTTAGCTTGCAATGATTGATTTCGAAATAGGGTTATTGGTATGACGTTAAGAATAGAGGAGAATTACCGCCGTTGATAACCAGACGTGACGATCTCCTGGATAGACCTGTGTGCATTGCATAACAGAATTTTAGTTGATATCAAGCAAAATTTTGCAACTCTACACTGCTGGTGTAAAATATTAATGTGTTTATCTCTATTAAATCTTAGGATCCATTAGTCCTAGCATTCGATATAGAAACAACCAAATTACCGCTACGATTCCCTGATTCCAGTAGTGATGCCATTATGATGATATCTTATATGGCCGATGGTCAGGTAAAAATTATAGCAATTTAAGGGGTTCATTATATTCACATCAATTGGTATCAACGCTAATTATGAATAATAAATAATACAGGGTTACTTGATCATTAATCGGGAAATTGTATCCGAAGATATTGACGATTTTGAATATACTCCGAAACCTGAATACGAGGGATCATTTATTATCTTTAATGAACCGGATGAGGTAAGTTATGTATCATTTCTGACCTTTAACGTTTCACACTATGTACAAGTATTTCTTTCTGACAAAGGCGTCATTTTACAACTTATAGGTTAATTTATTGAATCGATTCTTTCAACATATAATTGAATTAAAACCCACTATTTACGCTACGTATAATGGTGATGCATTCGATTGGTGAGCAAATATTAAGCATAGATCAGATTTATTTTCTGAAGTATTAACGATTGATTTTTTTCGTCGGGTTTAGGCCTTTTATAGAGGCTAGAGCAGCATTTCATGATATTAATATGTCTGAAGAAATAGGTACTTACAAATTGTTTTCTTTTTATGGCTCCTATCTAACATTGCTTTCTTAATGTTTATAGGATTTTCCAAAGATAATCAAGATGAATATAAATCACGATATGCATGTCACATGGATTGTTACAGGTTTGCTAATGCTACGAATACAATTTTAATGGTAGATAAATTATTTTGTTATGAACTTGATATCAATAGGTGGGTGAAAAGAGATAGTTATCTTCCAGTTGGTAGTCACAATCTGAAAGCTGTTACAAAGGTAAACGCATTATATTGAGATATTTTATTATAAATACCGTACGTATAAGTATGTTGTAAATCTAATTTCTAGGCTAAACTAAGATATAATCCTATTGAACTCGATCCTGAAGAAATGTGTAGAATGGCCAGTGAACAACCTCAGGTTAATGTTGTAACCGATTAGATTATACGCATTTTAAATGCCACTAATAAGTCTTTATACTCTAACTACGCTAATTTGCCAGTGTTTTCTATTAAATTTATCTGTAATTTGATAAAATCAGATTCTAGCAAACTATTCTGTCTCTGATGCAGTGGCCACGTACTATCTTTACATGAAGTACGTTCATCCGTTCGTATTCTCATTATGTACAATTATTCCTATGAAACCTGACGAGGTACTAGCTAGCATAGACTTTTTTATGCTAAACTGAAACGGTTGTTAGAGTGATATTGATATTCCATAGGTATTACGTAAGGGTAGCGGTACTCTGTGTGAAACACTGCTCATGGTTCAGGCTTACCAAGCTAATATTATATTTCCTAATAAACAAGAAACTGTAAGCTAGAGCTGTTACGTATGATTTACGATGGTCAGATATTTCTAAATGACAAGATGTATTGAACCCTGATCTCAATCTTATTTTAGATTTTGACTAAATTTACTGACGAAGGTCACTTATTAGAAGAAGAAACGTATGTTGGTGGCCATGTGGAGGCTATAGAATCAGGAGTTTTTCGCAGTGATATCCCTTGTAAATTTAAGTTGGTGCGTTAATTTTTTTGTACATGCGAGTATAATATACCGACTGGAATCGTAGTGCAGCCTTTGTAATTAATTAGGTATGATCTCATTCATTTATCATTAAGGTGCCAGCTGCGTTTGACAAATTAACTAATAACATCAGGGCAACAATGCGTCATGCCATTGAAGTCGAAGAAAAAGTTCCAATGGATTCCGTAACCAATATCGAGGAAGTACGATACCAAATACGAAAAGTAGCAATGTATTAACCCGCATTTTCGCCTTCTAAATTAACTATGCAATGTATTCTACTGTAGGTTTATGAAGATATTGCTGAAAAATTACAGGCTCTCAAAAATACACCTTCGCGCTTGGAAAATCCTCTAATATATCACCTTGATGTTGGTGCCATGTATCCGAATATTATATTAACTAATCGCTTGCAGGTACGAATATCTGTACTTTTCTGATCTAAAGTGTTGCAGACAGTGTATTCTTTGGTGTAGTAATTCTTGCAAAAAATTACAGCCTTCCGCAATTGTTGATGAAGCAACATGCGCTGCCTGTGATTTTAATAAACCTGGCGCCAATTGCCAAAGGAAGATGGAGTGGACTTGGCGTGGACAATTCAGTTAGCATTACGTATTTTTTATGTAGTAGTGATAGTTAACGTAATCATTTAATGTGTTATTTTAATATTTATCAAATATGCTTATTAGTGCCAGCCTCTCGCAGTGAATATCATGCAATAAGGCAGCAGCTTGAATCTGAGATGATTCCCGGTAAATCATCCAATGAGGAAAATAAGGCCTTCTATCAGTTATCTCGAGTAGAACAAGCCTCTATCGAAAAGAAAAGGCTTGCTGGTAAATTATTCGATTTGTATATTATCTATAATTTTTGAATCAACAATGAATAATCGATTTGTAAACTATTTAGATTACTGCAGGAGAGTTTATAGAAAAGTTCATCTCACGAACACAGGGCCACGAACTTCCACTGTTTGTCAAAGAGAAAATTCTTTCTATGTAGATACCGTTAGGGCCTTTAGAGACAGGCGTTATGAATACAAACGTGCTTTAAAGGTGAACGTGACACTGATCTATAACAATTCGGCTAACATGAAAAGACAATGTTTTATGTGCTATTAGTGTATTTCTAGCTGAACTTTGTTTGCGATTATTTCAAGAAATGGAAACGAGAAGTCTCTACAGCAACTTCGAAAGGAGATCCTGGAGAAATTAAGTCGTGAGTCTATTTTTTCGCAAATAATTTTTTATGAAAAGGTTTTCATTGGTTGTATTTGAAACAGAGCTAAATCCAAAGAAATACTATATGATTCTTTGCAATTGGCACACAAATGTATCTTAAATTCCTTTTATGGATATGTCATGAGGAAGGGGTAAAACAAAATGCTAAAAAACATGTTCTCATAATTAATTTGGTAGACAGTATGCGTCATTTTCAAATTTAGTTTAAAGGGTTTTAAGTATGTGCAGTCTTACATAACCTGGTTGTTACAGAGCTAGATGGTATTCTATGGAGATGGCAGGGATTGTTTGCTATACCGGCGCAAGTATTATTACTCGTGCACGGGAAATAGTGGAACAGATAGGGTAATTCTCGTACGCAATTTAAGGAATATTGCTAATTACTTAACTGATAGAATGCTTCTCTAGGCGTCCGCTGGAACTCGATACTGATGGTATCTGGTGTGCATTACCTGCTAGTTTTCCGGAAAACTATGTAGTAAGTTTTATAATATAATTTCCGAAGTCTATAGTTATTGTTGGTTGAGTTACTGCAACAGTCTAATAAACAATTTTACGGCCACGCAAACATTTCAAAACAAAAGATTATAAATAACCTTGATTTAAAGGCGATTTAAAATTGATTCGTTTATGTATTAGATACGAACAAATAATCCTCAACGTCCTAGCGTTATCATATCTTATCCAAATGCAATACTGAACTTGATGGTAAAAGACGAATTTACAAATCACCAGTATAACGAGTTGGTAGATTCAACAAAGCTGCGGTATACATTTAGAAGTGAAAACTCAATTTTTTTTGAGGTAAATCATCTGTAATGACTCATAAGGTATAAAATTGCTTATCGTCGATATCGGTAATATCGTTACCTATTGTAAAGAAAAATAGTAATTACGTACCGGTTACCAAGTTTGATAAAGTGCTAACCAAGTAGATATAATACTTTATTGCATGAATAGGTGGATGGACCTTACAAAGCAATGATCTTACCTGCATCTAAAGAAGAAGGAAAAAAGTTAAAAAAGAGGTGTAGATTTAGTATATGCTTCGATACTACATAATATTCACGATGACTGAGCAGCTACTTTAAATTTTTTGATAATGATTTGTATAGGTACGCTGTATTTAATGAAGATGGTTCGTTAGCGGAGCTCAAGGTAAACTTATACGTAGGTGAAGATTACAATACATTTTTTATGGTCTATAATTATATATGTGTTTATTTACTTATTTCAATTAGGGTTTCGAAGTAAAGAGACGAGGAGAGCTCCAGTTGATCAAGATATTTCAGTCCTCAGTTTTTGAGGCTTTCCTTTTGGGATCAAGCCTTGAAGAGTGTTATAAATCTGTTTCTAAGATTGCAGACTACTGGTTGGATATATTACATAGTAAGGTGTGTACGTTGTAATTTGGTCGTTCCTCGTACTAGATTAGTTGCTAAGAATTTATATTACGATTATTAGGCCATTAATTTACCGGATAGTGAACTCTTCGACCTCATATCTGAAAATCGTAATATGGCGCGCTCTTTAGAAGAATATGGAAATCAGAAGTCATCATCTATTAGCACTGCAAAACGCTTAGCTGAAGTAACATACTTAAACTTTAGTATTTATCTTCCTCGCTTATTGTCAGTAAATAAATCTTACTTTAATTAAAACTACAGTTTTTGGGGGATCAAATGGTCCGTGATAAAGGTTTAAGTTGCCGTTTTATCATATCAAGAAAGCCAGAAGGTGCTCCAGTGACTGAAAGGTACAATTAGATTGGTAAAGTAGTTAATTTTGGTAATAGCCTATTTCATACTGTGAAATGCTAACATAGTTGTGTCGATGTACGCATAAATATTTAGGGCTATTCCACTTGCCATCTTTCAAACAGAACGTAGCGTAAAGCATCACTATCTTCGAAAATGGTTAAAATCTCCTTCTTTAAAAGATTTTGATATTCGATCAGTAAGCGTCTACCTAAGTAGTTTTACCAGTGGCTATCAGATGTCGTTTATACATTATTAAAATTGGTATTTAATTTATAGTCTATGTTTTGTGAATTTGATTTATGTTGTAATTTCGACTCAGATCCTAGACTGGGATTACTACATCGAACGATTAAGTAGTGCAATACAGAAGATAATTACTATTCCTGCTGCCTTGCAAGGAGTAAGTGATTTGATAATACTAATATTTTTATTTTGCACGTGAGTATTATTGAGCATTATCTTGAACGTATCAACTTATACCAGTATGCAAAATTTACTATAGATTGTGATTATGCAGTATGAGTTAATGTGTAAATTACTGTATCTGAGAATATAATTGATCTCTTACTAGATCAGCAATCCTATTCCCCGCGTTCAACACCCTAATTGGTTGCATAAGCGTTTATTAGAGAAGAACGATATGTATAAGCAAAGCAGAATAAGCGAAATTTTTAAGAAAGAACCGAAAAAGGTACTAGTATTACGATTATATATATATTCATTTACAGAATTTGTCTTCATGTAAAGTAGATTTATCTATTTTGAAATTTGTATATCCGTACATCGAAAATGTTTGATTAATATAATATATGAATGCTATTGTCCCCAAATAGAATTATTCTAATTTGGTTGATCCTGAGAGTGATGATAGACAAACGATCAATACTGAGGAGAAAATAAATAACCCAGTAATTGATATTGAAGATCTGAGTTCGGGGAAGAGCTTCAAGAAGACATCGATTACATCCACTGTTAAAAAATTTTTCAGGAAGACGACGAATATTAAAGACTCATCGAAATCTGATCTCGAAGATCTATCGCTCCCGTGGAAAGATGCTTTAGGCATTCCCCCGGCGCTCAACCGAGATGAAGTTCGTCACTTAGTCGTTTATACTTGCAAAGAATTTGAGTATAACTTCGGTATAATATAACATCTTTTATAGGAGCAGTTTGGAGATTGGTTACGCTTCCAAAAGCGGAAATGGAATTACCAATTAAAGCAGAAAAAGAAACGTAGACAAACTCGTTCTGATAGTGGTTCTTTAGAACTTGAAGAAAGATGGGATATGTCAGCGATGATGAGAAAGCAAGCCAATATACTTTTAAATTCTATATGGCAGATCGTACAGGTGACTATTTCGTATTTATTAGCCATAGTTTGCGTTTTCGGTGATTGAAATAGTCACATTAATAAGCGAATTAGAGAATGTACTACTTTATTGGATTCTTTACTTGGAAGTATTTATATTCGTGGTCTGAACGTCGGTATCTTGTGTTATCATATGTCATTCTAAACTTCGTATACTCGTTAATGTACCATTGACAGATTGCAGAAACGGATGTCATGGGGAGATTTAGATTATGGGTATTGATAGGAATCGAAATGTATTCACTCTACCTTAGAGTCCCGAGGATCTTTTATGTAAATCTAAAAAGACCGAAACAAGGAGAAAGTGTCGGTCAGTATTCGTAAAGAATATAATTTATTGACATATCACTATGAAATTTTTCTTTTCAGTTGTACTATATAATCACAGTTTTATTATGCGCGCTTTATTAATATATATTTCTTGGACACATCAATTTAATAGTATGGCGTAAGGTAAACCGACAACTTCCCCATTCTTCTCAGGTTTACAATTTGTATGAATATTCTGTTCCAGAAGAGATATTTGCCGAACGCTCCGGGTATGTTTTTAATTATTGTCATAATTAAAATAACAGAATGAAGTAAACAAAAATAATACGCTTTAATTATTTCGATTATTCCTGTCTAGTGAACTATCTGCTGAGCTTTCATCCCCCGATGTTGAAGGCGTTTATGAAGCGCAAGTACGTCAATTGGAAATATCCTTATTATAATATACTTAATCGAATTGATAACTGCCTTTTAATTAGACTACAACTTCGAAAAATTTACTATCATCTTCGGTAGGTCCCTCTTATGTTTCGGGCCTTAGTTCGGCTAGGTTGCCTTTGCAAAGTTAATAAAAAGGCATATTTATCTGAAGCTTCCAAGGTTACTAGTAAAACAACATTTGATAATTAAGTTGTGTCTAAATTTTATGTAATTTGTGATGTATTCGATTCTAGTAAGATAATGTAGGGAATTTCTTTTCTTAGGATATTACGGAATTCGACTTACGTCATTTAGAATTTAAAACATTAGCAGAACACTCATATTTGGAATCCGGAAATTTGAAATATATCTATTTATATCATAGTCATCAGTAAGAATTAAACTGCTGAAACTGTTTGGTGCTATTGTATTGAATATTTTTATAGCGAAAATTATTTACAATACGTTGTTCAAATGCCTTTAGATAAAATTCTTTTAATATTTTTTAGTGGAAGCAGAGCGGTCTTTGGCTTGTTTTCTCCAATAAATAGCGAAGTAAATAGCATTATTTTAGACGTACTTATTTTGTTTTCTGGTTAAGATACAAAAGTGCAGATATTGATTTAATAAATATTTTTTACAAAGTCTCTAAAATTTTTTCGTGACTGTTTTAGGCACATGTATTCTTGATTGATACTGTACGCACAAATCAGATTAACAATTTGAGCAATATATATCAATCCGAATGGGGCGCAAAGTATGTATTCTCAAATTGTTATATATTATAGTTCTTGCTGTTAATTTTATTTCCATTATATTTTATAGAAAAAAGAAAGCAGAAAATGAAGCTAAAGATGTTACTCTCCCGCCGGAAAAATATTCTTTCCAGTTGCACATTGAAACTGATATGAGAAGGGTATATCGTACCTTAATAAGGAGTCTAATATCATATAAGGAAATGAGATATGGACCTACAATTTTATTAATACAATCTCCCACAGGTAGTTATTGGAGAATGTTTCTAGCATTGAACACAAATCAATAAGTTGATCGTAAAGCTGATACTGTATTTATTTTAAAAATGTATTATATATGTGTATAACAGATTACATCAAATTAGCAACGTATATACCAGCAATTAACGATTTTCCGGTCGCTTCTGTATCGAGTAATGACAGGTCCGTATCAAATATGTGCGACAATCACCATGTACTTATTTTATCAGAATGACCTATACATTAAAAGTGTTGATTTATCTATTTTGAATGATATTTAACAGTGATAACCGTTACCCTATCTTGGATTGGCAAAGACATGCAGTGCGACGCATGATTCAACACCATCTAAACATCGAAATATGGTTAGAGGTTGGTATAGTGTCTAGTATTATACTCGTATTCTTTGATCGGAAATGAATATAACCATTACATGTACGCGTATTTAATTGATTTGTGTTTTATTTTGTATTCTTGTCTAGAATCGACTAGACCATGCTCGTTATGCTCACATTCCTTTAGGCAACATGCCTGCTGACGTTCCGTTGTTTGTTAACGATTTATTCTTTGCTCGCTATTTGGCCAAAAATAATCATTTAATCTGGGCTTCTCGTACGCCAAGGCCTGACTTAGGCGGAAAAGAAGATGATGATAGCAGGTATTATATTTGCATTCTATAAAAAAATTTATATTTTATAGTATTTTGCATGCTATGAGATAACCGTTAAGTTTGTCCTTTATAACAACTTTTGCTATATGTGAATATTGTTATTGTTAGTAGTAATGGTTATATTGACATATATAGGTGGAGTATTGTATCAGAAGAATTACCGTCAATAGAGCTTAACAATCCTGGATGTTATCCTTCGGTTTCTGCCGAAATCTCAATGCACGGCTTAGCAGTTAGTTCTGTATTGCAGGTACGGGTAGTATTATTTTTATAAGTCGGCTTCTTCAAAATGGAACAATTTGGCCATGTATCATAAACAGTCCATATGATTTTTATTACCTTTTAAAACAATTTTGGGAACGTGACGGACGAACATAAAGTCGCTGCGGCTGGGAGACTTTGAAACAGACCTAACTTTCGATGCGGCACCTCAGGTAATACTATACGTAATGACTATAGTATATTAACTGTCTAAAAATTCGGCTGATGTTGCTAATAATTGTCGATCTCCATCATACACCTTACCGTAATTATACTTTAATAACAAATATTTTTGTACAAAGGCTTCATTAGACGATATCGTGATCACAAATGGAAATCCTGGGACAGAATTATCTTCGTATGATGAAATGACTCTTTGTTCTTCTACCTTTAGGTTATACTCAACTTACTTACGAATATTTGGGTTGTTTATGTTAACACAATAATAACTTTTATATAGTAGTGATTAATTTTTTCTGTATACTGTTATAAATTATTGCCTGGGACTAAATTTTTTATTGTTATCTTGTTCCAGGATTATGAAGATTATGGTTCACAGCTGGCTACATGAAGTCTCCTCATACGAAAATCATTATGCTGATCTGCAACTTATGCATTTCTATAGGTTTAAAATCTACCGGATAAATTTAATGACATATTATTTACCTTATGAATATTCGCTATTTTGAATGTTGTATAGTAATTAAAATTCTTTTTACATAGATGGTTGAAATCTCCTTTAGCCCTGCTATATGATCCAGCAATGTATCGAATTGTTCGCTTTCTCATGGAAAAATTGTTTGCACAGGTTTAGTGGAATGAACCTTCAAGAAGGCTCTTTAATAAGTTGATCATTCTTACAATGACGCTGCTTTATTACTAAAATAAGCTAATATTCTTGTGTTTTCCTTCTTAGCTACTCGCGGAATTTAAGCGACTAGGGTCTACAATTATTCACGGAAGCTTTAGTAAAATTATTATTTGTACCAAAAAGAGAAGGTATAATATAATTGTCTTTACATCTTAACATCACGACATCGTAATGGTCTTGATAATCCACTGTGTGTAATCTTGATTATATAGAGTGAACGATGCACGCAGCTACTTAGAATTTATTTTGCAAAGTATTGCGTCTCGCGATATGTTCCAAAGTATAGAACTTCGATTTTCTATGTGTTGGGAATACCTGATGTGGATGGATCATGTAAGTTATTGTATCGAAGATTAGTGATGTTAAGTTATTTAATTTATGATTTGCAACGTTTTCTATACTATTTTTTAGGCCAATTTTGGAGGTATCCGCAGCAAGGCTGATGTCTTTGAGTTTGACCAGAATTGCGATGAATCAGATTCAATTAGCGATGAAAACAATGAGGAGAACGAGGTTTTGTTCATAAAAAGTCCTATAAATGAAGACATGCATTAAATAACGTCTTAATTGACTATATGATAGGATATTGATTACACCTATTTATTTAATTTTAATGGCGATTTGTAATTATCAGCTTCGCGTTGAAATGAACTGGAATATCTGCAAGTATTTACCTACCTTGGCATCATGCCAAGATTTTTTTCAGGTACTGTAATTATAATCATCTGCTTTAAACTTATCTATTATCCAAGGCGAGATGCTTGTAAAGTACTGGACGCTCGTAATTCGCAAACATATATCTTGCTTGATAGATTATCATAGCTGGTTTTGTACATGCGATGTATAAAAAGCAATGCGATATTACACCTGGGAACACTCCCGTTAAACGTTACGTTGGAAGCCAATCGCAGGTAGTTCTATCTCCATCGAAGCTGAGTTTATATGTTTGTAGAGGGATGTCTAGTTAACTTCACTACTTCGTATCAAATGTCTTAAATTCTTGTTATAATGGTTTAAAACTATTTTTATATTAGAGTACTTCCTCCAGTGTTGTAACCTTTGCGCAACAATATATCGAGAAAGAACTAACGCAACAGTTGTTTAGGTAATTGTTTTTGGTTTTATAAGCGCTATATTGTGTGGTTATAACTAACAATCTTAATAATTCGCTTTAACAATTGTAGTCTCACTCAAAAAATACAGAAAATGCTGCCATATGGAAATGCTGAGAAGGATACTACTGACTATTTTCCAGATCTCCCTGGCTCTCATCTGGTATTGCGCAATCCAGCGTTGCAGTTCGTTAAAGCTGTTTGCAAAGTATGCATATTATAATATTTTTAGGATATCGATCTTGCTATAACGATACATTATACTTACGACTCCTAACTATCATTAGGTTTTATCGTTGGATAGCCGTATACAAAACCGAGTTAACAAATTGCGGTAAGGGATCAGAATATTTTGCTAAGTTAAAAAATGTCTATAATAAATATTTTTATAAGCAAATTTCATAATTACTACTGCTATCATTGTATTGTAGGCGTGATTTATTACGACTAATTGGTGTAGGAGAATTTTCCCAAGACGCAATATTTCAAAATCCCTGCATATCTTATGTCATTCCGGAGGTACTGTTACAATGTCTGCTTCTTATGAAATGGGGAAAGTTGATATGCTTAGCTAACTATTTTCTCGCAAATGAATGACTTGAATGGATTCTTTTTAGGTAATCTGTACATTCTGCAATAGCTGCACAGATTTGGACATTTGTAGAGATATTCCAGTTATACAAGATGATGTGTAAGTTCTGTCGTCTACTTTAAGTTTTGCGATTATATTGTGATGACAGCAATCGATACTTTTATAATAACAAAATTTGTATTTTTAACGTTAGCCCATATTGGCGCTGTCTAAATTGCGAGAATAATTACGAAACGGAAATGATTGAGCAGCATTTGATATCTGTTATTAAAAGACAAGCTGTGTCATATCTAGTTCAAGATTTAAAGTGCTTAAAATGTCGACAGGTTTGTAATGATACTACTCAAATAATGAACGTTGCTAGAAGTATTTCTATCGTAGTGTCCAGTCACTCTTACGCTAAACATATTTTAAGTAATCATTAGCCTTTATTCTTATGAAATATGGCCAAAGGATTTTAAGTGGCGCTATCCAACAGATCTTTCTTTCAATTACCGATTTAGTTAATCTTGTCTTATTTATAAATGCTAATATGCATCGCCAGGTTAAAGAAGATGATATGTCGACTCATTGTTCTTGCGCTGGTGATTATCTAACTACGATCAGTACAGATAGTGTCCTCAGCAAGTTGCGTATATTTGCAAATTTAGCAAGGTAATAATAACTTACAGAAATGCTTAATAATATAACAAAACAATGGATTATTGATGTTACCGTGTGGTTTGATAGGCATTATAATTTGGCACAACTCCAAGAAACTGTGGATTATATTATAGATTCAAATCCTACGTTCAAGTTTGTAATTGACAACATCTGCTAAGATATTAACCCTATACAATTTACTCATTTAAGTACATATAAATTTTATCACTGGTTATATATTTGTTACGATGGCTATCATTTGAATACAAGAAAATCACGTTAAATAAGAATTACGCATGCGAGTATATGTAAATAAATGATGAATGAAAATAAAATAATCCTTCATACTTGCAATTTACGTACGTAAGCTGCACCAGCTAGTATAGTGTAGTAATGCGCAATAAAAATGATATTTACCGGACATGATGATCACCTCCCATACATTCAGGCGCATAGATTGACTATATTCATAAAATTTAATAATACGAATAACTACAGTAATGTGAATTACCAAGCGGTTTTACTGTTGTTACAATAGCTATGCTCAGATATTGTAGGATTAAATTAAATTTTAAGTTTATAATAAAAATGTTTTTTATGTTGATTAGCGGTATTAGTGATCACTAGGAGGAATGTAAGTCTGGAAATAAGTTGATGTCATATAGAATCTGATTGCTATGTGAAAATAGTGCGTTTGCACACATGTAAATTTGCTCATGCATATCATGATTACATACATCCGTTAATGATTATGTAATAAATAGGATGATAGAGCTGCAAAATAAAGTAGCATACGCGTACTGTGGAGTATAAGTAATGCTGCCGTCGAGATTTTTACCTCTTTGGGCGATGCAGTCGCAATTGCTCGTTACAGTCAGTACATTATTCCCATTTAATATCATCGTATACATTACTGTTAATCTGCAATTGTAGCAAAAATTTATTATAAGGAAATAAAGCTTGGATTTTATAGTAAGTAGTTTGGATCAATAGTAATATCCGACTCCTACAATTTTTATAGACTTTGATAGTATTTTCGTACTGTTGATACTATGAGAATATAAATTTGTCGCCATTGAATCATAATTAGTAATTTTTTATCCAATACTGTACTGCACTAGTATGATGTTGAGCCCTTAAAAATACTAGATGCTTGCAAAATACAATGCATAAATACGTATAGTGAAAAGTATTCAACGTAAGCTATTTCAAACCGATTTCTAATATCGAATGACCTTTCTAACACCCTCACTGTGTACAATATTACGTTGCTTGTTATGAATCCTGCGCAGATTTTCTACTGTAGATTAATGTTAATGTTGTCTTTACTTCTATATGCTATACTGCCATTAATGGAATACCGCACTTTAAAAAAAGAACTTGTATATATAGTATATGCTGTATATACGGGCACGCGGTATTATTGCTATCAGAGACGACTTCATAACCTTTTTATATCTTTTTTCTGCGTTGACAGAACACACTACGGTATGCATGGACTACTAATGTGGCCTTAACTAATTGCGATGGGTTAACTATACTGTATTCATTTATTTTGCTGCAGGTACTGCCTTGTTTTACTGTTAAACTACTGTACTATAGCATATAGTAAAGTAGCATTTATTTTACTGCAAGCAGTGCTTTGTTTTACTATTAAACTACTGTACTGTACACTGTTCTGTACAGTACCGCACTTCTAGACTGTACAGTGTACACAGTACAGTACTGTCCTGTCCTGTACTGTACTGTACTGTACTCCGGGACTTCTGGAAAACGAGACTGTACACTGTACTGTACAATACAGTGTACAGTACAGTACAGTAGAATGTTAAGGCCAGCTACGTACTGTACTTAGCACCCGCTATGTACTGTACACATACCGTGCAGAAGATGAGAATGGACGATCGTGTCTGATGATCATGGATAAACTTTGAGCTGAAATCATTTATTGCAGTGAATTTACATCAATCTATTTCGCTATGACTTCGATTATTCGTATGACGGTATTGTCTGGTGGACAAGATGAGGGCCCACCTTGCTATTTATTACAAGTCGATGAATTTAATTTTCTACTTGATTGCGGTTGGGATGAAAATTTTGATATGGAAATGATGGAACGAGTTAAGAGGTAACCATTCTACTTCCTACTTTCCTATTTTGGGCTTAAAATTTATTGGATGATCCTTGAATACATTAACATGCTACGTAGTGTATACCAGACAGCGTGAACTATAAACATGCCGCTATGGATATCGGACTCCAGTTATAAAATCTTACAATAATGTACTAGTGAATTCAAGGTGGTGAAGTAATTGCGCTGTATAGCATCTAATTTACGCAGGATAGCATAACTGTCAGCAACGTACCAGGTGGCGACTGTGCAGTAACAAAATTATTTTTACTACGATACACAAGCTAACCGTATATGTTGAGGTAGTCATATTGGTACTGTATATCATCTAAAGTTACTACAATTTAGAAGTACAGTATATTGTACATTCTTGTATATTTGATAAAAGTTATTTACTACGCTATTAAAATCTTCAGATATGTTTTTGGAATCAGACGTTACACGAGTACAGTATACCGTACATTTTAATTCAGACAGTGGCTTCGTTCTAATGTTGAATTACACAGATGCATATATACAGAGTGGTCAATCAAATAAAAGGGAATTAGATTAGAATATAAGATGAACAAGCTACTATTTCATAATGTTTAATAATTCTATAATGTATGTCTAGAAATGGAGATGTCACGGTTTTAACAATTGCAACTATAGCATATCATATTTGTGTTTTACTTTTCTGTAGATATAAAAATTAGCGAAGCACAGTATGAGCAACTTTAATGATTTCAGAATGTGAATGCTATTTGAGGTGTAGCCTAAAAATAATTACTTTTGAAAAGCACTTTACCGATTGTAATCATGCTATTTCCTTAGAAATTCAATACTAGCAGATCATTGTAAAATATTGCCTTAATACTTGCACCTTTTGTTGATCGATAGGCATATTCATCAAATTGACGCGGTATTGCTGTCTCATCCAGACTTGCTACACCTGGGTGCTATTCCTTACTTAGTCGGAAAATGTCAACTAAAATGTCCAATCTATGCTACAGTCCCTGTTCACAAAATGGGCCAAATGTTTATGTACGATCTTTTCTTGGTAGGTGCCTTCTATCTATTTCTAACGTTATCTTTTTCAATGGGAAAGCGATTATTTTACCGATAATAATTAATGAATCCGTTACCCCTTTTGCTACACTGTACATTATAGGTAGTGGTAGTCTTTATAAATCTATAATCAAAACTAGCTTGCGTAATGCTCAATAAATGATATCGCTAATAGATACGTACACTAATGCATACAATTTAACAAATAACAACTTTTTGCAGTCCAGAAACGATTACGAAGATTTCGATTTATTCTCATTGGATGATATCGACGATGCTTTCAGTAGAATTACTGCATTGAAGTATTCTCAGCACGTTCACTTAACAGGTAACGCTCATTCTTTTAACAATCCAATTTTAAACTTAAAATTTTAAGCATTTGTACTTGCGAAATATGTATCAAGTTGCTTTCAGCTGTAGCGCATTACTGTCTAAAGAGCAACGATCCGATTGCAAATTATCCATGCTTTGATAGTATGTTAATATTACAATTGCACATTGTCAATGTCTAATTATTGTTAAGGTACTGTACTAATTTATGGACTGTTATAAATATTTACTGTAAAAAATATGAAATTACAGTTAGGACCTGTAGTGGTTACAACAAATACATTTAACCCAATAGTATTCTTTTATTAAGACAGAATGCCTTAAAACTACATCATTCTTAAAGCTTAAAACGTAATACTGGCATATTTAATGATTAACGCTCAATACTGTATTATTGAGGATTACCAGTAGGTGTTGATGGTAATATCTTCCCATTACTTAATTACAATACATACTTGAAGCAAGAACTTCTAAGAGAAGTCCCTACTTGAAGTAGTAGATCAGTTTGTCTTTTATGATTGGTTATTATTGTAAATTTTCTTAACCCAGAGAAACATAATTTACCTGTAAAATGTAATAAACGGTTATAAATCGAACATTGATGGAAGTAACTGATGCTAAATTATGAACGAAAACTGCTTTGGATAGATTAAAAGGATTTATCTTAAATCGACGTAAAAATTTAGGTAAAGGAAACGGTCTCACCATTACGCCTTACGCTGCTGGTCATATGGTTGGCGGTACAATTTGGAAAATTATCAAAGATGGAGAAGAAGATATCATTTATGCTGTCGATTATAACCACAAAAAGGAAAGGTAATTATTTCAATCTGTACCATTTAAGAATAGATTCGCATCCTTATTAGGCTTGCATATTTCGATAGTTATCGTAGGATACAGTGTGAGATAATATTACACATACACAATTGCTTATAATTAAAAATTGATCGATTTCTAGACATCTAAATGGTTCAGTGCTGGAGACCTTGACCCATCCATCTTTATTAATTACTGATGCCTATAATGCTCAATACAATCAAGCTAAAAGACGCGATAGAGACCAAAAGCTTATATGTAAGATCAACGAAAAATTTATTTCCTTGACAGAATTAAATTGCGCTTCTTTCAAACTTTAAATTTTGGTTATTGTGAATTATTACTATATTGTTATGATGTACTCTCTTCATATCAAAAGCTGTGATTATTACTTAGTAATTTCTTCTTCAACCCTAGCTCGTGTCTTGAATGCACTTCGATCCGGTGGCAATGTCTTGATTGCTGTGGATACTGCTGGACGTGTTCTTGAGCTTTCACTACTTTTAGTACGTAACGTTAACGTACTCTGCAATAACATAATTTAGTTAACTTCTAGCTACGGGATTATCTGATGAATATCTAAAGTTCGTTATACGATATCTACTGTTTAGTTTAACATCAAGTACCTACATATAAAAATGATTACCTTTTTGTACACACTTTATACAGCTCGATTTTAATACGTAATATTTTTATAAGGATCATCTCTGGCGTAAAGACCCTGGTCTTTCAGCTTATCCGATAGCCCTTTTAAATCACGTCAGCTACAATGTCGTTGAATTTGCAAAATCACAAGTAGGCTAATTTCTTAGCTTGGTTTGATATTACGATATTACTAACAAAGTGAATGATTTAATTTTAATTTTACCGTTTACTTATTAGGTTGAGTGGATGTGCGATAAAGTACTAGTAGCCTTTGAAGATAATCGAAATAATCCGTTTCAGTTTAAGTAAGGCTTCACAAATTTTGACTGTGACTATCAATGGCAACGTGATTAAGATTTATAATTCATTACCCGATTTTGGCTTGTGAATATCATTTTTGCAGGTACATACAGTTGTGCCATTCTCTAAACGAACTTTCTGGTCTGCCCGAGCCAAAAGTAATGAAGCTAGTTTTTACTCATCTAATTTCCTTGCATGCCCCGCAGTATTTTTTTTCCTCTGTCTTGATATATAGAATAGAATTTATACCTAAATTGCTATTCAATAGGTTGTTCTTGCTAGTTCACCTGATCTGACTTGCGGTTTTGCTCGAGACTTATTCTTACAATGGGCTGGAAATTCAAAGAATTTAACTATCTTTACTGGAAGATCTTCTCCGGGAACTCTGGGGCGGCATATATTAGACGAGAGGCCACAATCAATAGACGTTACGGTAAAACAATGATATATTTTAAATAGTATTGCTTCATTGCTGTTTAATATATATGGTGATTTTCATTTTAGGTCAAAACAAGAGTAGAATTAAGTGGTAATGAATTAGAGGAGTATCTACAAAAAGAACGTGAAAAGGAAAAAGTGAAAGAGCTTGACGGTTTAAAGTTTGTAACTATTGTCTATATTTTAATAAAATGACGTTCTGTATGTAGTAATCTAAATTGGCTTAAGAAATACTTATACGAGTATACCCTTGCCTGCCTGTATGTAGAAATCGAATGGCTGATGAAATTGCCGATGAGGATAGCGATGATGAACTGACAACTATAACCGGTGGATATCATACTGGAAAAGTTAAACGCGATTTAATGATAAAGGATGATGACCGCCGTAGTAGTTTTTTTAAAAAAGCTGTTGTTCATCCAATGTATCCATTTAGTGAAACACGGATTAAGTGGGATGAATATGGCGAAATTATCAAGTAAGAAATATCAGAGAAGATTTTAGAATTGCTCTTATAGGTTAAATCTTTTTATAAATTATTTCTAACATGGAATACTGTGCCCATTTCTAGCCCTGAAGATTTCACTCTAATTGATGTTTCTGAAGAAGATAAGCCTAAAAAGGTGACACATTCAGATAGACACTATTTCTTAAATAAGGGAAATCGTTACAATGCAATATTTACAATAATACAGTACCCTACTTTAGCTATAGCTAACAGAAACTTGTAATAAATGCAAATTTCTTCTGTAGCCTCCCTGCTTTTAACTAACTAATGACTAATTAACGTCGATTTTAAAAATTTGTCTTCTATTACCATTCAAGGATGGGAACAGTATGGATTACGAAGTTTTGCAATCAAGTAATTATGGATGTGAATGACTTAAAAAATTCTGTTCCATGATTTTTCTGTTCTTAAGTAGTCTATTGTTTCTTTATTCAGCTAAAATCCCAACGAAATGTGTATCATTCCTGAAGCACATAGACATTAAGTAAATATCAGAATATAAATTAAGGACTTTGATTTAATTTAACGCTCAGTTTACCAAGGTATCTTAATCTTTCAGCTGTAGAATTAGCCTTATCGATTTCGAAGGCCGCTCAGACGGGGAATCTATCAGAAATATTCTCAGCTTGGTCAATCCCAGGCATCTTGTTCGTAAACAATATTAATATGTATCTTATTACGAAACCTTACAAGCAATATTTTCTAAGCAAATAACTAAAAATTGGATAACTGTTTAGGTATTGGTAAGAGGTTCGTCTGCTGCTGTTCAGGAATTAGGTAATTTTTGCCGGCAATCAAAAGAAATGGGTGTCCGAAAGGTATTCACCCCGGTCGTAGGCCAAACGGTAGACGCCACATTTGAGAGTCACTTATATCAGGTACAGAAGTAATAGTAATGAAGAGTGTATGGTAAAATCATAATGATTCACTGATTTTATTGCTGCACTAATAATAACCTGTTCATATTTCTCTGATAAGTGTCGGAGAAAGTACCGCTTGTACCAGCAAATAATTTATACACGAACAATAGTGAATTCTTATACATTCGATTGAATATGTATTTACAACAGAACATTGCAATCTCGCTAGCAGGAAGAAGACCTTTAGCGTTTAGCGTAATACTGTATGTAACACTCTTCTCGTACACAGATAGCGATGATTTATTGACATCTAGTAAGGAGAGTGAAAAGATTTTTAGGGCACGATGTAATAAACGCAGTATGCTGTAGCGATTTCGGAAGCCAGATAACGATAATAAATTAAATAAGTAATAGAAACTGTGTGACTTGTAAATGGACTCAAAATTAAGGCGGGTACTGGATTTGAGAAGGTACCTGTTGCGATTATATTGTTCACATTCGACTACATTACTTATAATCTTGGAGCACGTGATAGTAACAGTGCCAATCAGTTCGCTTTGGATTGTTCTAAACTCAGCCAGCGCTATTTGTTGCTATCGATTTATGATTGACTTCCACAAGTTAATTATACTGTCTCATTATCATTATTACATTTTATTTCATGCAGTAAATTTTTTCTATATAATTGTAGGTTAGGCTTCGCGACTCTTTGGTTAGTTCCTTGTATTACTGCAATGCTAAAGATGCAGAGTTAGCATGGGTTGATGGACGGGTAACAGTCACAGCGAAGGGTCACGAGCGTTTATTAGATAAGAACAATAAAAATGAAGATGAAGCTATGGATACTGATAATACAAGTATAACGGAAGCGGTCGTACCAATTCTGGAACCGTTACTGCAATCTGAGGTAAAGCTTTATTTATCCATGAAAAATTGGTAATAGTTTACATTATGTACAATACTCATATTTTTATTGGAATTAAAAATTATTATAGATTCCTGGTCATAAGTCAGTTTTTATCAATGACCCAAGGCTATCGGATTTGAAGCAAACTTTAACTAAAGCCGGAATTCAGGTAAAGATCTTATTCTATTCAGATTTGATTTGATCCTTGTTAATTTTATATTCCTTCTGTGCATTTTAATTTCTATAAGTCGTGCTTGTTGTATTTAAGAACTTACATGAAAATTACCGTATTACCTATATATATATATCCTATTAGGCGGAATTTGTTGGTGGTGTGATAGTATGCAATGACAAGATTGCTGTTCGTAGAGTAAGTTAAAGTTAACTTATAATTATTAATCTATACTGTTTCAAATGGGTAATTATAACGCCATTTCATCTAGTTAGACTATAAACACTACAGGATTACTAAATAATCTTATACTTATTCTGTAGACGGAAACTGGCAAAATTACTTTAGAAGGCGCAATCTGCAACGATTATTACACTGTTCGAGATATATTATACCAGCAATATGCAATTATTTAGGCTAAAAGCGTTCCAAGAGTTGTATGTATATCCTCTTGATTCGCGCTATGAAGATAATCGTTACTTTGTGGCGTTATAACATAATGGAAGACCCTTATTCCTGTGTTTCTTTTTTGTATTTACAACAAGAACTACGTTAAAGAACTGCTACTTTGTCGTTTCATTTATGCTGTAAGATATAACTGAGAATTGTACTTTACCAATTGTGTATATATAAGTGTACTATGATTGAGAAACTATTTACAAACGTTTCATAAAATTTTTTGCACGTTATGCTTTCAATGCATTGGTACGACATTTTAAGACAGAACTTTGAATTTAACGTTGTACCTAGTCCAGCAGGCGTATAACAAGGTTAATAAATAACATGAATCATACTTTGGTTCAGGATAGAGCACGCTCTAACGAATTTCAGTCATCAGTTACGATCCAATTTTTGTTTAAAATCAATAGTGAAATTTTAAGATTACTATACTATACGTAACAATATTAGTTCTATCTGTAAATATAAGAAGTACGAGTATGATTAATAGAAATTATAGAAAGGGATTTAAATCTTTTACGAAGGCGATGAATTTTTAAGTAATAAAGCAGGAATTGCAACAAGGATGCGTATGAATACATAACCATACAGTTTTCAACATTTTAATAACGATATTTTGTAATTACAGTACCAATACATAACCCTAAATTTGTAGACAAGAATATTACATGCTTTCATAAATGATTCGTACACTGCAATTGTCCATACGGTATGATTCGACATAAATTACTATATTAATTAATACTAATCTAATAATTACTAGTTCCTTTTGTGTGTCTATCAATAAATAAATCTAGAAAGAGAAGCAATTTTAGAAGAATTTGGCTATCATACTAGACACATAATCTGTTAAGTTAAAAACTATTGCATGTCTGTATTTAGGTGCTTACGAGTTTCGGTAGCATTTCATATTTACAGTTATCTTTATTATGAAATTAATACACTAGTTTGCATAGCATGTTATAAAATCGATATTTAGTCGATCGGTAAAGCTAGAGAGCTATTGAAACCTGAATTCGTAGCAATTTTCGATCCATTTTGGATTCTCGGTTATAGGATATTGCATGGTATGTTCAGTAAAAGTAACATTTTGTTGATGATCAACTAGAATTATGGTGTGAGTTCGCGTACCATACGTTGGTAATTTCACGTTAATAGATGATAGCTCCGGATACATGTAGGAATGTAAAGGATCTGGAACATTTCTGTAGTAATAAAACAAAACTTATTGAATAATGATGATACTGCAGAACATATGCAATATCTGAATTAAAAATTTTCGGAATAGATAGGTCAGCATTTTACTAAAACTATAAGCAAAGATGTTTGTTATGTTAAATACTGTAGATACAATTACAATGTAACTGATATTGAAAAGTTAATGCAGTAACTAGTTAACATCAATTCAGCTCGCTATTTTGGTAGGGTAAGCTGCGACATAGACAGCAAATAATAAGAATACAAGTATAGGTATAATGCTATAGTTGTATGGATAACTACTGTAATTACTGTGCAGTAAATTAAAAAGTAATGCTGTCACATCATCTAATGCAAATTTCCTTTCAATTTTCTATTTTATCATCTCTTAAATGTGATCATAACATCCGATAGCAACATACGTGTATCATGGTACATTAGTACTGGATATAATCAATAGGCGTAGCAATCATATATATTAATCTGCAGTAATCTATTAAATACTTAGCACCTTTTATTGTCTTTTAAAGCGGTTAAGAGACTAGAAATTAGATCGCCCTTGGAAGACGATTTTTTAACGGCATCAGCTATCAATTCTTTACCATATACAATTTTCGTTTGATTAGAATTAAATGCAAAATTGGATAACCCATGTAGACCTAAAATGGTAATAAAATTATTTCTGGTTGGGTTATAATCAATTTTTTAGCATATTAATGAAAGAGTATAATGATCAATTAAATCAGAAAGTAAGAAATTTCATAGGCGGAGGACCAAACTTTTCACCTAAGTAACACATGAAATCGCATTATACAACACTGCACTAACCTTCAGATATATGTCGAATTCCTTCGTCATCTTTATTGCAGAATATGTATCCATCGATCTTATCTTGTCTTTACAGCATCGGCAATTTGAGCATGGATGAGTAGAGTAGCGATACAAGCATGTCGAAACGAGAAGATGATTTCAGGTAAATTAAACTAGATGCATTACTATTCAATGGGACACTGATACCATCGCATATACATTACAGTACACGAATACTTTATCGAGAAATTAATTGTCAAATTATGAAGAATTTAAGGCATTAATATACGAACGTATACGAAAATCAAGAATTAATTTTAGAGACTTGTTATAGATTGTAGGTTCTTATACAAGGTAGGGAAACGATTTGAAGTTACTGTAAAATAGGATAAGCACAATCGTTATTAGGTTATACAGAATCCTTAACCATTACCTTAAAGCAATAGTAATTAAGAAAAAGCCATTATATTTATGACCAACTTGAGCGATTTCTTCCAAGTAAGCTTTAGGTGATACTTCACTTGTTAAAAACTTCATAACTAGTTCCCCTAGCGCAGTCATTTTTTTATACCATATTAATTAATTAATGTAGGCAAAAGCTACATAATAAAAGTGCTGATAGTTTTAATACGTATATATATATACGCGTGTTACTGTATTGCTTACCTCGGCTTTGCAGTTTAGGATCGTGAGTAGCCCGTGATGTATTCGTTATAGCAGCAATCCGTCCATTTTTTGAGACACCAATCCATGTACCGCCTGGGTTGGTTGGTTCCAAATCGAGACCTACGGATCAACGTGTATGTTATACATCATGCCGCTACATAGTAAATACTAAATACTACTGCACATCATACTGTGCATTGCACAGACTCGAGCTCATTTGCAGTTAGCTGAGATACCTACCACAAATTACATTTGGATGTCCTTCTAACGGTTGCGCAGGTCTAGAAGGTCGATTAAGAAACTCATCTCGATTTGCTGCTAGAATAAGCTGATATGGAGTTTCATTTGGTGATGGATTGAATTGAAAAAAAATGATACACATTGCGCGTCAAGATCCGTCAATTGGTGTTCAGTAAAGTGTAGTATCGTGTACTGTACACTGTACAATATAGTAGCTAATGCTTTTCACAACTGTATCTGACTTCTCACAAAGTCACTTAAAATCTTAAAATCTCTGTATCTCGAATGATGGATAGATGCCACTTGATAGATTATTACGATCTAATTCTATTCTTAAAATTTTTTTAAAATTTTGATGTACACTATCATCTGTGTTGGTTTGGTTTTTGGTATTGAAATCGTGAACAGGTTTCACACCTACTAGTGTACTGTACACTGTACAGTACACTAAACCAAACTAGAAGTCCCCTTGACCAGACCGTGATCAGGTGAACCTGTAGAGTGTACAGTACGTGCAGTTACAGTACTGTACGGTACAGTACTATATACTGTAGTGCAAATACAGTACTGTACTGTACTGTACTATACAGTACTGTAGGTCTTTTTTTTTATTTATTTATCGCTATGGTTAATTCATAGAGGTAAAAAACGCTACTAGTGCTCACAGAGGTGATCTCTCAACCTACAGTACTGTAGTCCACTGGATACGCTGGATAAACCAAACTACTGTACAAGTGTACAGTACTGTACTGTACAGTGTACAGTCGAAATCACTCCAGCATAAATTTTTCGTACGCATTAAAAACTTGGATCAGATTAAGAAAGCCTTAGTGCAGTGCATTTTTTTATACTCACTTGAGGCATATACTGTAGCACAGTACAGTACAATACGTACAATACTGTACTGTATCTTACAGTGAAAAGTACAGTGCCGTATCGTTGAATCAAAATAAAGATCCGAAATCAACAACAACGAAGCTAATTGATATACACTATATAACACACACGACGTACACTGTAATACCAGTCACTATTACAAGTCTACGAGAATAAGTATTTCGTTAACCTTGAAATAAAAATTATTTTCTTAGTAATAAAACAGATGGCTAGCGACTTATGGGATGATATTCACTCCTCCAATATAACCGTAAAACCACAATTCGTTAGGTAAGAAAAGATGAATCACCTTCGATAACAGTTAACGTTTGAAACCACCTATGTGATAGAATCCTAACAGGATAATACGTATGTGACTGCAGCTACTTTTGCATTTTGGGTTGCACTACTAAAAGTTACAAAACAATAACAATCTTCGTTTGTAAAATGACCAAGTCGTGTAGTTATTCATAGCTCCGCTACATCTACATTTCTGTACAACAGACTAAAAATTTACTGAATACAGTAAATAATACAACAAATACATCAGGAGAACAGTATAATATAGTGGATTCTATTATTAAAATGTTTAAAATTTATACGCATCAAGTATTACATTATCTCTCAAATTTGTGCTACTGTATACTGTACTGTATTTGACAACAATTTATAGATTTACTATTGACATTTTATAAAAATTAGTACATAGTGACCATACAAGTTTACTAAATGCATTTTATACTGTACCTTACCAGTGTAAGGCTGAATCATTGAAACTATGTATCGTCAACGTAAAGTTAGTCATCCCTCAATTTACGGCAGCTTATGTTTTACTAGGGAACTACCTTCACCAATTAGTTGGTGTTGGCGGTATAAGGTGCACGTAATGTACGATGTACGCATACAATTGGTATTATGTATTCAATGCCCTATATATATACCCTCGAAAATAAAATAATTATTCAATACTTATCCTAGATATCGGTTTAGTGTAGCCTCTTTCTAACAGGATAGTTAACAATGCTAACTCAAATCTTACTGGCAGAAAATTTATACGCTTCATTTTTCAATATTTAAAATTTTTCTTATGCAGTGATAAATCTTACGTTGAGAGCGCTGTAGACTTCTTCCATGATGTTGTACCTCAAGTAAGTCAATCCTAATTACAACTTTGATGAGCTCTAATATCTCTAAATCATATGTTTGTTATATTTCATTAACTTTAGTCTTATCAATGCTTGTATTTTATGCATGTAATATCTATATGATTATATTATAATTATCATATTGATTTTATGGCTTAAAGCTGAAGTTAACTTAATTATGAAAAGCTGACTTACATAATGGCATGACTTTATATCGAATTTGTTATAGCGGTGCGTTACTAGAGTATAGAACCAGTAGTCAAACTAATTTTGAACTACCTGCGTAAAAAGATCTGAAGATTGATCTGATTATTTGTTTTATGAACCTATGATATTTCTTCAGCTGAAATATTTTGCGTATCACTGCACCAGCAGCTTAACAAATGTAATCCAAGTGTATTCTTAGCAATACCAACTATTTATAGTAAAATATTGCATTAAAATTTTAGCGTGAAAGATAAGTTAACGAGGCTAGTAGCTCTATAACAGTCTTAAATGATCGATACGAACATTATTTTATGCTCTTCTAATAGGACCCGATTGCAATGTAGAATAATCACAATGCGACCATTTCTAACTTCGAAACAATTCATTAGCTAGCTCATTTTCATCAGTCTCTATTATAATTATTACTTATTTACGTACAGTACCGGGCAATAAATAGTCTTGTTTAGCTATTGAACTAATATAAGTATAACTGCTATAAACAAGGGCAACTAATATTGTCGAACTTATCTTCCTGAAAGCAAGCTTGTGCTATTGTCACGATATTATTGCTAATTTAGCTCGACTACTGTACACGTACAGTACAGTAGACTAATCGTAGCTCATGTCATGTTCGTAAATACGACACTATTGTGCAACATGGTAAGACAGATCCTTGTCTTAGTCCTGTACTGTATGTGCCAAATATATGATCAGACGATTTTCCTATCCACCCTGGCAATCCTACCGTGGACGGTAGCTGTGAGCAACATTCTCAAAAGTCGTCTAAAAGTTTTTATACAAACTGTAAACAAATAATAGTAATATAGTTATAGATCCATTCATACAGCATCGTATCATACGTAGAACGGTAAACTGTATGATATTATATTGTACTCCTACAGTCCTACTACAGTATAGCGCCGTTCGGTAACTTCGGCATAAACCCGACCCGCTTGATTGCGGGAAAAATCAGAAAGACCATTACTGCAGTACGATAGGTTTGCTGCATACAGAATGGACTACGAACCGTGGGTGGACTGGAAAGTCAGACAAAATGTTTTGGTTATTTCATGTACCGTGACAGTGCAATGTCCTTGATGCTTCGTGCTTGGACTGATAGTAGAGTATTTCACCTATAATATTCGTACATAATACAGTAATACACTGTAGTTTGTCGAGTAAATATGATGCTAGTACTGTAATATGTTCTAATAAAAATAATAACCTCGAGTAGTCCATGATAGTCTAAAAGATAAACAAGCTATCATTGATAAACATTAGATTCCTGATAGATGTAATATTCGAACAATGATAGGAAATGTTACTACGCATAATAACACAATGTCTGTAATAAAGTCGTAATCACAAATTATACGGACAGTGACTTCTCGGAGCTAATAAGTGACAGTGAATAATTATTGATAATTTATCAGTTTCTGTACTGAGTACTTGTCTATGCGAAGGGGAGCTTGCAAATTGTTTAACTGTGAACAGCGGTGGTGTATTCGCTTTTATTATTCGTATAGAGCACGGCATTATACGGTATCATATTATGCAATGGTAGCAATTATATCGCTGACGGACGCAATTAACTAATCTATCGTAATTAACACTTTAGTCAGTCTGCAGTCAGTTTAGCATTTATCAGAAATGATGTTACATAAAATGTTGCATAAATTGTACAAACACTTCATACTGTGGACGTTTCTTTCTATCTACAATAAAATGCGCAACTGTCTTTAAAACAACATCCATGTATCGCTATCAGGTCAAATTCGTGAATAGCTGATTTCGAAGTATTAATCTATTCATGATGATGTGAATTGGTAAAGTATATGTTGTATGCAATATTAACGTCGCATAACTATCTTAAACACCTTTAAATTAAAGGTGTTCAAATCTTGTAGAAAACGGTATGATAAACCATACAGTAAAGTGTCCTTTCAATACAGTATATATATATATATATGTGTCATTATATACAGCGCGCTGTAGTGCATTACCAACAATTATTTGATCGATTTGTAATGTTTAAAATTTTAATACGACATTGTTTTATGCATAATAATTACATGCAGGTTAAAAGATGATAATTAAGCCCGGTAAATGTGCATGCCTATCGAAAATTTACCGTATGCTGTCTGAACAGACAGTATACTAAATATATATTAATGATCAAGGATGGCTAGGTAGTTAGAGAATAATGTAGTTACACACGATATTTTAAGTTTGCTGCATACACTGAAAATGTTCCGGATGGTTGGATATACGAACTCGTATAAACTCGAATGAACAGTAGAATGTAATACCGACGAATTGTAGAAAAAATCTTACATTTTTTGTGTTTTAACTTTTCTAATACAAAATTGAAAGAGCAACCTAATACCTAATTGTCAGTTTTAAAGAAACGAGATATTTATCACACACTGGAAATTATTATAAACAATTTCATTGTGACGTTAGTATTGCCGGGTATTACTCAAATACATATAACCTGTCATCAGATTACGGTTTCTCAGTGATTTAACTGCGATTTGAGATAAAAACTTACGTATTTATTGATGATATCATAATAACTTAATTATTACTTCATAGTAATTGTCTTTTGGCCTTTTTATTTGTATCATGATTAATTATTAGACGACATGTAGTGAGATTTACCTGGGTCATTTTTCTTTCATAGGCTGTCGGTTCAGTAGAAAATAGAGAAACTGAAAAAATCCTATGGGTAAAATTCGAAGAAGCAGACTTAAATGGTACGTAATTGTAGATTTCAAAAGTTCAATTTATTGTGTAGTTAGCAAAATCTTTATGCTAGTCAGTTTCATAGATAATAACGCGTTATATGACATCATTATGTGTTAAAATGCTATCTTGTAATCGGCTGCTTAGTTAGTTGATTAAGTGTTTTCTATAAAAGCAAGGATACCTTAAATGCTTCACTGCAGAGTATAAAGAACAATAACCTATGTAATCATGTCCTCACTTCATCAGTGATAAATTTTCTAATCTACATGATGCAGATCGACTTATATATGACGAAATCCGGACATCAGATGAATCCAGAGTTAATCTTCCTATGTTGCTTTGTATCGCTTACCAAAATGGATTTCATATTTGGACCATTAAAGTACTGTTGCGTTCCCCTTCCTGTTTTAGTATAAAGGAATTATAATATTTACTATGTACATAAATTATACACAAATTATAATAAATGCTTCAGTATAAAGATTAGATATCCCCGCTCTGTACAACTTGCTTATGTGGAGAATAGCCGACATATATTGTAGATATATTTAAGGTGTCCTATTTATTTATAGCCTAACAACGAGGCACTGGAATTACTATCCGTAAAGAAAGGATCCGTGCGTTCGGCTAAATTACTAAAATCACCCGCTTTAGGTATCAATTGTGGTTAGAATTTACTTCATGTTATTCAAATTTCCGAGTTAATGTAGAACTTAATGCAAATTTATTGCTGCATTTCAAAATGTGTTTTAGAATTACTTGTCAAAGATAAATTTATAAATAAGAGACCGCTTATTGCAATTTGTGACGAAGATAGGTATGAATTTAATTACGCTAATAGGAATTTATAACAGTAAGCGAGCTTTATGATCATGATTTGGTGCTTATTCGAATTCATATTATGGATAGTGTACGTACTCCATACACTGCTGTGGCTATTTACTCATTGAAAACCGGCGAACGCGTTAGCACCATACTACATGACTCAGAAATTTATAATATTGTAGCTAATGACAGGTAGATATACTGATGCTTTCGATACTGTATGTTTATCATGCGATATCTATTGATTTTTTTATTATAAATTTTCAAGAAAAACAGTAAGGAAGCTTATATTTTATATTTTTCAATTCAGGCTCTTAGTAGTCTGCTTGGCAGACAAAATCATTACTTATGAAGCAACAGACTTCGAGCGTTCCTTTACTATTACTGGTAACTCATTTTGATAGGCAGCGGCGCCCATATTTTTAATAAATTGAATTCATGATTAACTCGACTATAAATAACTGCTTTCTTCCCTTGCTAGGATGTTATTCGTGTGATACGATATGTAGCATTCCAGTATCACTAAGTGGTAGTAGATGGTTGGCTTATGCTGATCGAGGAGTAAGATTTGTAATCTAAACTAACTTAGAACCTCCTAGTCTCTAAATTTAATTTTTGTCTTATATTTATTTAGCTCTTTAGAAAGTACCAATCCTTCGGTGGTGTAGTGGGTGGAGACTCGAATTCGTATACAACAACAGTACTAAATGCTGCAAAGGTTCCTAATCAATTATATTAACCCTAACTAAGTTTTTTGGCAGGACAACTCATCAATGATGTTTCTATAAAATGTAGGTTATTGGCCAAGGTCTATCAAAAATCAGTAAGCATCAAGAGAAAAACAAAGATCGCTTTTAAAGTTTTAATATGAAATTGATATCACTGAGATTGTTCTTGATAGGTGAAACGGTAAGCCGTTTTACAAGTTCTAAAACTGTTACTGAAACACATAATTCCAAAGGAAGTTCATCACAGGTTCCTTCAAATATTGAATACCTTGATCAGTAAAATTTGTTTTACAAATTAATTAAGACTATCCTTTAGAATTTATTAGATGACTACTGCATTCCTGGTATGGTAACCGTTATCGATATTAAATCGCTACAGCTGTCGCAGGTTCGCTTTTCAATTAGAGAGATACCAATAATATCTCCCTCTTGGAATCGAAATAATATTAGTTAACTCAAAAGAAGAAAATCAGATAAGTTTCATGGCATTTCTTGTTTTATTAGAACGAGTTCGATATTTCAAAAAATTCAAACGGGAAAAGTATCATAGCTCACTTCCAAGCGCATGTAAACGAGGCCATAGAATATCTGACTTTTGATCCCAGGTAAATCTTACTCAAAAATCAAATAAAGCTAATATGTAAGTTAAATGGTTAACAAGTAACCTGTACTATTTGTTTATTCGATCTGGTTTATCCGATATTCTAGTGGACTGTTACTGTTAACTGCTGCCGAATTAGGACAGAAAATTCATGTTTTTCGAATTGCACCACATACACTATCATCGTCTTTATGTTCTGTCCATCATTTGTATACTCTTTATCGAGGCGATACGCTTGCAACGGTATCATTCTGTTACGGAATCTGCAACTACTGCTATTATGTGCTTCATTTCCAACAGCCATCCTTATATACTGCAGATACATTTTATTTATCTTTTCTATCAACTTAGGTTAAAGATATTAGTTTCTCTTACGATAGTCGCTGGATTTCAGTTAGTACCGCTCATGGGACAACGCATATCTTCCCTATTTCACCAAATGGAGGTAAATTTAAGTCAATTCAATAATCCTAATTGGTAATACTTTTCTCTACATGATGCATCTTTACTATCGATTTTTAAGTGTATCCATTATAGTATCAACTTCACTGGTATTCCCTTAAATAATTTCGTAACTGTAGGTATTATTAATTGGAGAACACATGGGCATCTCCGTGTTGTCGACAGAAATAGTCGCTTTCATACTAGTGCAGGACTTGAGGATATACTGCCAATAAGCCATTTACCCAAACCTGTTCCAGAGTCAGATTTCCATTTTGAAGAGGATGAGTCATTGAAAGGTAGCGAAGGATATTATACTGATCTAAAATTAGCTCGTACGAACGGTTTAATATGGTTTTAATTGTTCCTTTAGGTATCAATAAGCCGTTATGCATTTGCTCGAATCGTCTGTTGATGGTTTCACTTCCGATTGTAGTATTAGCACATGCTAGAATCAAACAGTTACTATTTCCTTCTATAATGGAATCGATCTCTGGGAGCCCTAAAGTACATTTCGCGTCATCAAGAAATAATAGTCCGTCTGGCTCCTTAGATTGTGTAGCTTCTCAATTCTCCTATCCTCGTCATAAGTGGATTAATTCATACAAAATGAGTAAGTATTATCAGATAGTATCCTCTTCGAAAATTTTGATTGGTTAAGCATTCTTTTATATTCTAGACGAGGCTCAGCAAGAAACCATGTCCTTATACGTTGTGCATGATCAAGGTAAGCTGGTAGAATATACATTAGAAGTTCGCCCAAAAAATGTTACCCAAGCAAGTGATGAAACCGTTATTGAATTGATTGCTCAGCCAAGAATTGAATGGCACCTTAAAAGGTATGTATATTTAAACAGAGGAATACGCTAATAAATTGAACATCTCCGATATCCGAATCTCGTAATGAAGTAATTTTTATTTAAGAATTAGCCCATCCAAAGGATTTGGATTACCACTACATGCTTCAAATCCTTTATTGCTCGCTAGTGAAAAATCCTTAAAATTATCATCAGGTAAATCTTGTTTTTTGTGCACGTAGTTGCTTGATTTCTAATTCCATAGACTTTATTAGTAGAATTCTTTCAATAATTAATGCCATAATCGATAGATCATGCCACTTTTAATGTGCTAAAATCGTCGCGAATATCTTATTCTGCGGAAAATAAAGTAATGGATGGAGAATGGCTATCTGAGGTTGAAATTACTACTCATAGTTCGCCTCATCGACGACTTTGGATGGGACCACAGTTTCGTTATAAAACGTATACATACGACTCTTCTGATAAAACTAACGGCAGTAAAAATAATGCGGCCACTATTGTACCGGATGGTTTGAGTTATCCTTTTCAACCTGCTTACCTTGACGAATGCAATTTAAAACATATTCGCCTAACACCAATCGCCAGATCAAAACCTTTACCGACGCCTACCAACCGTAATCGTTCTACTATTCACAGGAGTAGCTTTTCATCTTCTGCAGGCTCATGTGATAGTACAAGTAGTGGAAGTGGACAACATATACTAATTGATAACGGGCCAAATAGTTATGAGTTAGGCCTGAAACCTGCTGAAGGATATACTACTTCTTCAATCACTTTTGGAAGCCCAAATGTAACAACCGAGAACGTACAAGAATTCATTCAGTATAATATCGCCAATGCAATGGAAGATGTAATAATCAACGGAAATCCATCGACAAATCTAGATCAAGTAATTGTAAGCCCGGAGGATATTCGCGATTCTCCTCCCACTACATTAATATCTTCATCTTACACTGGAAGCATGGATCACGTAGCAGTTTTTCCAGCTACTCATGATTATGAATAATCGGTGCTTCATGATGCGTAATGTTCACACAAAATATTAAAATTTCATGGACTCTTTTTATCAAGATAGCGCTATCTACTACAAATGTACATTTAAAATATATACTGTTTACCGACGAGTTTATATCTGTGGCATAATCTATTTTCATTATTTTATCACCTATTTGGCGTAAAATATTAAATCCGTTATTACTATTGTTGACTGCTAGATCCAACTTTTTATGAAATTTTCTTAACGAAAAATATATCCCATTCTGAGAAAATTACGGATAGATTTTGTGCTTTTAGCAGTATTTGAGAGTATCTGTAAAATACTTTGCTTTCTTGCATCGCTTACAGATAACTTATCGACTGAGGTAATATAACGTGTTTCATTAGAATTCGATGTTCACCTTTGAAACTATTAAGATCGTTTTGACGTTATAAAGTTGATTGTTGCATCGTTTGACTATGAAGATATGGTATGGATAGATCTAGATGTTGCGCAAACAAAGCGTGTCAACCCTGTGGAGGTCCATAACGCCGATTTTATATCATTGATACCTAATGCCTCCTATAATAATCTACATGTATTTGTAGAAGCCAACGCCACGATGAAAATAATTTCGCGTTTACTACGCAGCCATTGAATGCTGTAATTGCTTTTTTGTTGGAAGACATTTGGCGCTTATCATTCATAATTAAAAAAGTAATCTCTTGATATTAATGTTTTATGATTTATAAATTATAACGAAATCATAACTAAAATAGCTATGCATGTCTTTGTATACACGACTATCATAAATTATAATTATCGTTCAGTTTTATATAAAATCTTAGAAAAAGAAAGGATTCATGTTGAATTATTTATCGTAGTTCATTGCTCTTGCGACATGTTGAATGATATTGGATTGTTGATTAATACATATTGTAGACTATTTTGATTTTGTAGAACTGTATTACTGTATCATTAAAATATTAATTATATATACCACTATTAAATATGTTGGCTTTTGAGATGTGATCATCTATTATACACATGCTCTTTATTTTCCGTTGCAACTATATTCAATGCGATGTTGTGTTTATTCTATTTGATTGATTTAAAAAAAACAATTTGTAACACAATTATTAATATGCAAAAATGTTGTATTTCACTTTTTTGCCTTGCATTCGAAAAATTTATCAAAAACATGGCTAACTCATATCTGTATTACTGTTAGCGTTCATCTTTAACAATGAATTTGAATTTTTAAAAATACTCAATGCATGAAAATGTGAATTTTTAGAGCAACTGTGCTATAGTTACTACACACTATACCTTTAAATCTCGCTTCTAGTGCCAAATAGCACAGATTCTTTGTGAGTCGAAAACTAGTGCGTCTAAACGAGAAAATGACTATAACCTCTGAGGGTATTATGTCAGCATGGTTATTGCAGCCATTGTTTTGTAATTCGAACACCCAACTAAAATGTGGATAAATTATCAATTATTGTACGGAACAGTCGTACATCAGATTAATAATATCTAAATATCCAGATTTGAATACGAACGATAATTATCATCAATGGAATTGCTTTATAAATTTACATATTTTAATTGATAGCATTAGCCTACGAGTAAAGTGCTAGAACATCGTGCATTAAATGATATCTTTATAGTCTCATAGGACATTGTACAATACTCTACTTACATTGTTTATGCAAGCACTTGATCGACATGAATTTATAAACTATAATAGTGTAAATCGCTATAATAAAGAACTGGATTTCATATTCTGAGGCGATGATCTATATGAGCAACTTTTAAGATCTGCAAAAATTTAACCGATAACGAGTAAATGTTATTTCTCGATACAATACTCTAGTTTCTGTATCAATATTTTCATTTTGGTTTAAGTTCCTACCTTATTTGCCGATAACCATCTGAAATTTGACAATTAATCTTAGAAATACAAATACAGGTAGTTCATCTTTAAATATGAAACCAAATTAAATTAATTTTTTGTAGATATGATTTGAAATCATTAAACATATAAATGATTCTCTAGTACTCTAAGCTATGTTCCACTTCTATTTCTCTAATACCTCATCATGGTTATAAATTTTGAATATATACCACATTTAAAAGACGAATTACCACTTTAATAAGCAATAGATTGTTAACTATTGAGCATGATAGCAAAAGCTGATGTAATATCTGTATTTATTCTTATATATCAATATTCAGTTTCCAAAAATATTGTAACTATTTTTATTATTTTTCTTACTATAGTTCTTGCCTATAACGGTAATTTTTAGTAAGCTGAAGTACAAGCACTGCTTGATAATTATTTTACAGTAATTAGTAATAAAAAAGGTAGATAAGAATAGACCGATATCTTGCTATAAATTATCCGTCTATTGACTGTATCTATATTATAAAATTCGTTTGTGATTGAGAAATTACCGTTAATTGCTGTTCAACCTATGATAGAATTTGTTACAATAATTTTTAAAATAAGAGAAATCTATATTAAAATGCTTAAAATAAATGGACCTCATTATAAACAGTGCTGTAATTTCAATCTCTTGATTTCCATTAGCTATTACTACTGTACGTACTAGCTTTTTGTAAAATAAGGCTACCTAAGGAATATATAACTATGTAAAACTAGCCTACAATCTTCATTCTTGGAAGCAATCATCATACTCACAACGTTGTTTGTAATATAAGGTATGATAAACTACAAAGTATACTCATTTTTACATTTTTAACGTATGATGTTTTAGTTTTAAGAAATTCGCTAGAGATCTCTCTTTAATATATCTTCAGACAGTCTAAAGTCTCTCTGCTACATTTAAGACAAATGCGTAGATTTCTGAAGGTAGGAATCATTGTAGATGCATCATCATCAAATGAACTATAGTAGAATACAGTGTTTCTGCTTGTATTATTTGATATTAAGCTCGAAGGGTTTTTCAATTAATGCATGTCAAGACGAAAGATATTTGACACGAAAGAAGTCAAAATACCATATCATTAACGATTACTTTACCGCCCTTATAAAATAAATTCATTTACGACCTGTATTTTCTCATAAAATGAAAGAGTATAAGCTATTACAATCAATGTGAATTGTTTTCTGTATATTTTATACTTTGTTGTTTATGCGTATGTTCTTGAGATGTTATAGACTATTTTATGTAAACAAACGTACAGCCATTCAGAATCGATCATTCATTCAATTTATCTGATGTTTGTGAATCTGACTGTCACAAACCAGCTTCGTGATAAAGATAACGTAAAACAAATCTCTAAATTACTATAGTCTCGGGGATTCAGTATCCCTTAACTATCCCACAAGAATTCAGACGCCTTTGCTTCTACGTTAAATAATTATAGAACCCTTCTTTTATTCAATTATCTACCGAGCTTAGACACCCTTCGGCAGCAGCTATCATGTATGAGTCATAACAATTCATGAAATTTAGTTTATATTGGATAGCTAAATTAATACAGAAATTATTCATAATCTTAGACATGTACTGAACGATTTTAGATAATTAGATTACAGTTTATTCATACGCAGAATTATTAGTAGTACAGTATAATTTACCGTAACAAAATAACTATCGTAGTTCTTACTGTAAGTCATTACTTATCTCCATATATAAATGTTTACCACTAAATTTGGTCATTTACTCTTCACGGTGGTTCGTACCGTGACACTGATTTCCTTATTTTATTGTAATTGTGCCATATTACTCTTTTAAAATGTCCGCCGTATTTACTTTCTTTGTCAGTCTATAGAAAAGAAAGATCACTCACCTCAATGCTATACAGCATATGCGATCATAAGTGATATCTATTAAGTATTAATATCAATCATTATGCAAGTGAATTCCTTCGCTATGTATTCATATAGTACCGTTGTTATGAAACTAGTTTAAATCGCAGTAAATCCAATCATAATAGATATTTTTGATTAGGTTTCCTTATATTACCATCTTGAATTTATCGTTCCCCTTCTATATTCCCTTGGTACATTTTAAACATAATTAATTGTTTAAAAAGAATCAATGTTCTTAATTTAATTTTGGACTTGATCTCACAAACTAACGATTATTTCTTAGCTAACGTAGTTGTGTTAAGTTTAGAAATTAATTACTTATTCTCTCGTCCCATTAAGTAAAAGATAAAGTGTTTCTGTTTTTCATCGTATAGGTAGAGGTTCACCAATAGTATGTAACCATGTTAGACAAAGATTTCTCTATTTTATCTCTACGAATTTTCAGTGTGCAAAATAGTCATCTTGTTTTATTTTAATTATGCTAAATTCTGATTAATTAGAACACTAATTCTTTATTCTTTCCTAAGTAAAAATGTAGTTAAGTAATTACTCTGATCTTTACTATCGCTGAGTAATAAGAACAAAAGACTTCAAGATGTTGACCACTACATTTAAAGCAGGCAGTCATTGCCGTTCCTGAATTGCAGATCTGTAAAATTAATTTATTCATTCATCAGTTAATAAATCGACCAATGCAAACTTTATATTCTTAAAGATTTCTATTTCATTTGCTGTGTATCATTAATTAAATAAAATCCAAATAGAACTGATATTTGTCTTCAATACGTACGTACATGAAATATCTTCATTATTTTATAGTGTGATCATGCTAAAAATATTTCGCTACTTTGATACGTAGTCATCGTTTTACTTACCTGTATATCAAGACAAAATAGCGATGTATAATACACTGTATTGCTTCATCAATAACTTTTCTTAGATATTAAGTAATATTGAAGGAATAAAGTAGGTTAATGTAAATTTACAATCTAGCAGTATTTTCATGTTACTATTCACGGCCACTATAGATTACATTATATAAAAAGAAAAAGGTTAAAAAATAAATTGTTAGAAGCTAACAGTTTATTGACAATTACTCTCATTGCTGTATAGTTTACCATAGACTATTCATAGCAACAAATATCTACCTTGGATTATTTGTCTATCATATTTGAAAGTATGGTGACAGGATGTTAATTACTTTACTCTCTTTTTTATAATGATGCCATGTTGTGGAAGTATATTGTTAGTATTCTACAAGCGCTGCAATAGTTGAAGGAAATAGGCAGAAACCTTTTAAATATCAAGTACGTAATGACAACATTGCTTTCATTTTATTATATTTGATTAAAACGATAAAAGAACGGAACTTTTTTCTCGCTAAAGCTGTTGTCTTAGGCTATTTTAATTTAAATTTTGCACTGTATTTAACTACAATCGTCATCTCGTCATTAAAAATTTCAAATAAAATACCGGTAGTTCTTTGCACTAATACCTTGATCGTTCTAAGCGAATTAATGAATGAAGACATTTTCTTTCTATGTTCTGAATTTCATTGTTATTTATATCACCAATTTATTTGATCTCTCGAAAATAACTCATATTATATCGAAACTTTAAAATTGGCTCAGAGTACTTGTATGCTGGATTTCAAATGGCTTTATTTTAATTTTCAAAATAATAACGATAATCGTAGATTATTGATAAGTATTGACCGTTTAGGATCCAATTTCGATTACATTTAAATTTCTATTTTCTTAACAATAATTTTATGGCCGTAAACCGTTTTACATTAAGCTTATGCATAGTGTAAATGGTCAGACTTAAACCTGTTCTGCTCATAATTAACTTTTTATACTAGACTGAAGAAGTATTAAGTTCTAGATATTTTTAATTTATTAATGATTAACTATTCTTTTAGGTACAGCTACATGTTAGATAAAAGCTTATACAATAAATTATTCCTTTAATTTTTGATTCTTGATCATAATCTTTCACTAGAAATCATAATCTCTAATTATTGTACAAGATGCTTTCATCTATCACTGTAAAATCATAGCGCAATGATTATATTTATATTTTTTATTGCTTTGCGTTTATTTCTTAGTATATAAATACTTTCTAAATCAATTTTATTCGCCGATCCAAACATCTTTAACCATATAATTGAGATCGCAGGCCTAGATTAATCCATGCCTTTTCGTGTTTTTTAAGCTAACGTCTTAGAAATAAGGCTTATAAAATGTTAAAATTGCGAGTTGGTTTTTGCTAGTTTAAATGAAAATAAATGCAGCGAACTAGGATATTAGCTACCATTGTGGTGTTCATTAAGATCGTGTCTATCTGTAGATTTAAAATCATTTAACAATGAATGGCACAACGAGTAAAAATAAGAAGATTAAATACATCCAGCAATTTGAAATGAATAAAATTTATACTCTTTGTGAGAATTGATTGCATTCTTGCTAGTAAGTCTATTACTATTTGCATTTCTTAACTGTAGGAAAACTTCAATTACTAATGATATTGTAAACGTAAAACTAATAACATCACTTGGCCCACGTTCTATTTCTTGGAAATAGGCTAAAAATGAGATAGATATATTGGTATAAAGATGGATCGATTAAGGTACCTTTCATGTGAATAACGTAACGTCTCTTACTATAATAATAATCCTTTTATTTGTTAGAACTTGACTATTTTTACTGTAACAACAAAGTAACGCTTCCATTGGTATTATGGTTGATAATGTAAAGCAGATGGTAGCTTAATCTATTAAATCATTCAAATAAGAATACACTTTCTCTTTTTTAGTACTTTCACACTATTTTAATGCTTATGAAGAGATCCTATATGCAGTAAAAGTTATTAGACCTCCTATTTATTATTAAACAATGCCAACGCTAGTTTACATTTAAGAAGACAATTAAATCTCATAGTTGTTAAATCTCTCCATTTTACTTACCTAGATAAAAGTAATACGATGTGACCTACCCCTTTCATTCAGCATTTGCTTATATAACCAACTTCTAAAATTGAAACTAGCATCAGATTTATTAGCGTGGAATATTTTACAATTGATCGTAATGAAGCTTCTTAACTAAATCCTTAAAATCAACGACCCTATCCCATTTGAATTATCATATCGTCTACTTTAAACTATAAAGTGAGAGAAACCAATTCAGCTAAAAGATAATATGTGCTGTAACTATTGCGATACTATAGCAAAATAATCAACAGATGTAGAGGTAGCCTAATTTAAAGTAAACAGTTAGCTAGCTGATTTCGGCCGCTATTTATATCGCTATATTAGGAGCAGATTCGTATGTTGATTTATATCGGTAGGATAGGAGCTTGACTGAAGTGTAGAAAAAATTAGAAAAACTAGACTGGCCCGCAATCAAAAGTCTCTTTCTGGTATTTACTTATTGTGTTCATTCCACTCCTGCTTCTTTCTCTTCTCGCTATCCCTATCTAAATATAATCTTGGAAGTAAGTAAATAACGAACGAAATCAAATCTTTCAAATTCCATCACCATTAATTACTAGACAGATTGCATAAATAATAATATCTATGTTTAATCTATTGTTTCAGATTTTTCATATGAAAAGTAAAGCTTATAGACGTTTACTGAGGAATAATTTAATAGTAAATTATAAAGCATGACTACATATAGTCCAAATTAACGAAATATAACCGTGGATCATTAAATATTACTGTTAGAATTATAGTAATGAAAATGAGCAATTGATAAAAGATTTTCAATTAAATAGATTGTTTTTGACAGGTTCATTGTGATTATATTATAGTGGACTTCTTCTCATTAGTTCAACACCTAAGCAATAAATATATCTTATTTTTTAGAATATAGACGGAGCAAGCCTACTCTGATCGCCGATAGACAGCTGAAATTCACTACTAAACAAAAAAATAAATAGGGAAGTTATTTGATTTATTTTAGGAGATTTATTATAATATTCATTTCATTTGCATCGTCTAGCCTATTATTTACGCACTAAATTTCATTTTATTCAATAGAAATATAGGATACAGAACATGTTGGATCTCCAACAAAAATGTAACAAGCCAAATTTTGTTCTAGAAATTCCCATTTTAAGTAACACATACACATTATGTAAAATTTTACCTGGTCATTACTCATCTGGTAGCACTTAAAATTAATTACCCAAATATGACGTTGAGCACATACTCATCTGATTAGGGAAATTAAAATGCTAAATACAACTGAAAGCGTTATATTCATTTAGTTGCTAGAATATCTAGACAGGAAAGAAAGAAACTTTCTTAGCCAAGATAAGAGAATAAGTATTAATTTGCTTATATACATACTCATGATCTAACTCAAATTTGAAGAAAACGTTGCGCTTAAATTTAATGAATCCGAAGTTTTGAAATGAAATCAGTATCAGCTTTCGATTAAGATATATTCTTCTACTGTGAATCAAGTCAATGAGATTACGGAACACTATGTTAATTATATGTTAAGAAATTATAAAAAATACAGCTGCTTTCATATGCTGCTGAAATTAGGGCATATCCCTTATATAAGGAACCCATTAATTATAATCGATTGATAAGGCAAAAATGATAAAGGAATGAATAGAGAAACTTAATTTACGTTCTTTTGCACATCAGATTATTCATTAAGTTTAAATATTAATTATAATTTTAGTATGAATCATTCAAGTCATCTTTTAATTTCACTTTTTACATAGCAATGAATAATCTTTCCCAGAAAGAACGGGTATAGTTGATATTAATGATTAATTTGGTGGATAGCTTTTACAATTTTGTAAGATAATAAGATTGAACATCGTTTTTCATAGGCTATATCTGGCTGCACTGTCAAAATAAACATATAAACAATCAAATAATAAAAAGGATACAAGATCTGAAGGCAATTAAATACACGGTACGGTAACTGCATTAAAATGAAATTGTGTAGGAAAAACTGTAAGCCAAGTTTACAATTCTACAAGTAAATATTTTATCATAATAGTTATAAGTTGTGAATGGTGATAGTTGAGAGCGGAAAACAGGATGTTGAGATGATCAAAACAGGTTCAATATTGATATTAATTTCTAGCTATTCATCAATTGCACTTTGATGTCGTTTATTCGTATTATTAATAGTTTTCTACTCATATTCATTCTAATCTTTGATCCTATAACGATAGTGAGGTGGTTAAAATTAGCAATAATAGCATTAACGGCACTTAAATATGACCTTGTTCATCATTATGATAGCAAAGAACATCCTTGTTATCAATACCAACAATTATTTAGAAGCCTTTTCTATTCTTTATGATTATTATAACTTATTGATATTTCGTCTTGATCGTTTATTGCCACAGAACCAAAAATATAGGTAACTCAGACTATTCTTTCTCAAATTTTGAACGTCACTCAAATATAAAAATAGTAAAGAAAAATATAATTAGTAAAACTAATTGACTAAAGCATTGAATTCAATTGATTACCAATGTAGATGTAGTCCAAGCAGTTATTGTCTCAATAGATATCAATGAAACGGAAATAAAAACTGTCTGTCATCATTACCTTTCAGATCCAATTAATATTTTACCATAAGGTCTCATTAAAAGATCTGATTATCAAGCATAAGCAACATCAGTATCTATTCAGTTGGCCGATTAATGACGCGTTGACATTATGGTTTCATAATATGTTAATTAACTTAATCTTATTTATCTATATAAGTAGATTCTCCAGCAAGTTTATTCAATTCTGGACTCGACTTTCCCACTATCACATCTGGAATAATTTTAATAGAAAATCACATCACTGTAAGTAAGAATTCTATTTATTAAGCCTTTCTCTTAAATCATGTTTTTTAACACCGAAATAAACCCGTACTACGCGCACTATCTTTCTTTTCTATTTCTTATCATCACATCAATATTTTCTATTTCGATCATCTCATTTTGATCATAAATGAAATAAAATATCTAGTCGTTAAGCTTCAACTATAAAGTACAATCGATAGCTGCTTAAGAAATTAATTTATTATTTAACTATGTTAAATGGTTGCTAGAATGGTTTTGATTAAATAAAAGCCCGATAGATATTTTTAATCATTCGTATATAATGATTTAGCTTGATGCAAGTGTGAATCCTTTCATCCTGAAAGCGAATTGAAGCAAATATTTCAATATGTGTCATTTTTTTGACAGATCCTAACAAATTGACTGCTACATGCAATTATTTATGAGTCAAATCATAACGTGTATATTTAAAATTTTATTTGATTCTTGTGCCTAATTCGATAGCGATATATTATAATTATTTCATGAATCAGTACATATGAATTTAATCAGTTGGTTACAATTTTTAAAATAACGTTGGTAAAGACGCAATTACGGTACTTGCAGTCATGCACTCGTATACCTATAGTATGGAAGAGAATAGCATGCAATAAGAAACGAAGCATTTTGTGTAGCGAAGTATCCATAAGTTTGATTCATTTCAACATCTTGTTAGGGTACTTGCACCTTAAAAAATAATCTTTAAACTGCTATTCTTAAATCTTACAGAACTGCATAACTTCGGCAAACGATAGGCTAACAGATGCTAACAACAACGCTATAATCATGATAGTGCTTTCATAACTAGTGACATCAGCGAAGTAGTATGAAATGTTCTTAGATAGTTCTAAGAAACGAAACAATGAAACATTCGACTTTAGCTTGGCTAAAAATTATAGCTTAATTGTTTTATCTTTTCCTTAAAATGCTACTTTACTATTGAAATATTTAAAAAATACACTATGTACAAGGATTTAATTGTCATACAATAAAATGAAGGTTCATTAGTCCTATTGAGCCATTGAATGCTTTTTATTAGCAGATAGTTAGGAAAGTACTAGAGATATAATTAAGTACAGAGTATTGAAGGATAAAGGTCAAGTGCATCATACTTGCTAGGCTTCGGAATAGAATCTGTAGGAAGTTTAATACGTAACGAGAATTTCTTCACAAGAACACACGGTAACTACAATTAATTTGAAATACGCATACGATGATTGCATATATCTATTTAAGAAAACACTATGAACTTCCAAAAGCCAGAAATCAATATAGTTCTTAAGTATCGATGCGACGTATCAATATGATCAAATCGCATATTTAAGGTTAATTCAGTAATAATTAACTTAATTTTACTGCAGTATAGAACAGTATTTAATTTAACTCAAAATTTATATTACGAACTGTAACACGATCATTGCAAACAAAACAGACCATACATACGTGTTGAATTGATTTTACTCTATATCTTATGTAAGTATACCTAACGTATATGATGCATAGCTGATATAGCTGTTGTGACGACCTTAAAGGTCAAAGGCAAACAGATGATAGTTCTCATTTTGATAATTCTTATTTTGAAACGTACTGATACCGCTATTGCTTGATAATTATAATTAGTCGTTAAGTTTAATATAAAAAAAGGATAAGTAGAACAATACTATGGATATTAAATTAAATTTTTACCGTACCTCAATTCACTATTTATTTTCATGTAAGCCTTACAATAGAATTCAAATAATCATATTAACAATCTAAATTCATGTGTTTATATTTTGTGAAATTGACTATGCTTATTATAATTATCTTCGCATCAATTTTTAATGTTGAAAATCTTTGGCTTGAAATCAAAGGGAATACACTCTTCACAATAGATGTTATAAAATTCTTCTAAAAAATTATCGTCTAATAATTGGTTCAGTTCCTTACTAATTACAATATGCCCTAAGTAGTCATTTTATAAGTTAAATCTTGTATATGTTATATATATAAGACCTTATCATTTGAATGAAAGCGAGACCATCCAAATAAATCATGCTGAATCCAGAATAGATCAAAAACTTTATGTATTAGTTATACACCCATTTATCCATAGTATGACATTAGAATGAAGCAGTCTATTAAATTGTATTCAATAATTCATCTAATTGTTAATTTTTTGTCTCTATTTATACCCTAATTTTCTTATTCCGGTATCTGCAGCATCTTAGTATAACCCAGTATAGTTTTTCACATACTTTATATTAATTAAAATCCTTTTACGCCCAGGATATGTCGTTATTTTTATCAGACCAACAATTACTGCTTCGATTTGAATACACACCATATAATATGGTCAATCATATATATATATATATATATATGTGCGTTATAAGTAATTGTGTCCTTCTAACTTATATTTCAGAATTATTTTGAGATATTAATTAGCCAAAGAATTAATTGATAAATATTTCTCTTTCAATCTACATAGCTATAAAACGAAAATGGCAAAATTCTTGAACATTCTAATTGCTATCTCTTTGATCTGTGTCCTTGTTGATTGCAGACATATCGAAGGTAATTAAAGTGAACAAGTAGCTTCAATTTTCCTTCTGCACTTTTTATGAGTTCAAAGAATAACCTGTAACTGCGATAGTCAGCTACCAACAATAGTATAAAATTACTTAACAACAATATTAACTTCTCTATTGGTTCTTTCTTGTTATGGTAACAGAGCAACGAGACGTCGTAGAAAGTCTCAAAGCCAAAGTCGGTGAGTAACATCTAAAAATCTGTACACTAATTCAGCGCCATTCTTATCTTACAACGTATTAATGTACTTGAATCTTTTCAAGTGCAATGCATTCGATAATCTAATTTTTTATTAAATAACAGGATTCCTTCGTGATTTGAGCGACAACGTAGCACGCGGTAAGTACATTATAAAAGTATATACGAATGACTATTACGATTAAACAGAAAATGATATAAATATAGTCAAATAAACCTTTTGAAATATCTCATATTACAATTAATAAATAACTAATCAATGACTATTTAAGAATAAATATACGGATAAACATAAGTAGCAATACACCAAGAAACTATTGCTGTAGGTTTTTATTTTACAGTTTCCTATTTCGTTTTTATTTTATTCATTTAACATGCTCTACTCAAAATCAATTACCAATCGTTGATTAGACTGTCTGTTAAAGGAAAATGATAAACCTCTTTAACAAATTTATTGTTTCTAGACCTGCGTATCATTTTATGTTACTATCAATGGCTAAATCGCATTGAAGAATAAATCTCCTTACTATCTAAAAGTTAATCTATCTTTCAAGTAACATTCAAATATGCAGTTTGCTAGTTCGCGATAACTTTATCTTTGACACGAGGAAATATTTATGAAAATGTTATTAGATTACAGAAATCGTTTGTTAAGATTTCAGTAAAAGATTGGAGGAAGAGTTATTAGTATGAATGATGATTGTCACTAATTAGATAAATTCCCTCACAACGTATACCTATAATAAAAGATATAAGAGTCAGATTACAAAAACGACAATAACATAGTTCTGTGTCCGTAAGCTGACTACACGATATGTAATCACGATGCAAATTTATTCTATATTCAGGATCTAATCTCAACCAATTCTCATATAATTAAAATAATACCTGAGTTAATGGTAGCGATCCTTATTAATGACGAGGTATTTAATTGTACATAAAACGTATTCGTCAATATAGCTAAGAAATCTTTCCATTTCGTTGAAAACAAGAAGCGTTTAGAAGGTCCGTTAGAATCTCATCGCTATACCTATTTTAGCATAATATAGTTATTAATTACGTCGAAAACTATTGTTATTTCATCGAAGCAGAGAGTACCAGTCCTATCGATTTACCTTGGAATAAGCGCAATCAAGGTCCATTTAGAATTCCCTTATTAAATGTTCATTATAAACATTATGTGATACATAGATTAAATAACTAGCGTGTCCTTCATCGAATTATATAAACATAACATAGTAATGTAATTCATGACGAAGTGTTTAATTGTACGTAAAACGTATTCGTCAATATAGCTAAGAAATCTTTCCATTTCGTTGAAAATAAGAAGCGTTTAGAAGGTCCGTTAGAATCTCATCGCTATACCTATTTTAGCATAATATAGTTATTAATTACGTCGAAAACTATTGTTATTTCATCGAAGCAGAGAGTACCAGTCCTATCGATTTACCTTGGAATAAGCGCAATCAAGGTCCATTTAGAATTCCCTTATTAAATGTTCATTATAAACATTATGTGATACATAGATTAAATAACTAGCGTATCCTTCGTCGAATTATATAAACATAACATAGTAATGTAATTAGATCGAAACACTATCGTATATTCAATCAAAATAGGTGTTTTAGTCGATGTACCTTGGAATAAACGTAAACAAGGTCCGTTAGTACTTACTTTATATAAATATGACGATATAAGATAGCAATGTAATTAGTTCAAAATACTATCGTATATTCAATCAAAATAGGTGTTTTGGTCGATGTACCTTGGAATAAGCGTAAACAAGGTCCGTTAGAATTTCTTATTATGCATATATATAAACATAATACTGTATAGTAATGTAATTAGATCGAAATACTATCGTGTATTCAATCAAAATAGGTGGTTTGGTCGATATACCTTGGAATAAGCGTGAGCAAGGTCCGTTAGGATTTCTTATTATGCATATATATAAACATAATACTGTATAGTAATGTAATTAGATCGAAATACTATCGTAAATTCAATTAAACTAGGTGCTTTGATCGATATACCTTGGAATAAACGTGAGCAAGGTCCGTTAGGATTTCTTATTATGCATATGTATATATAAAAATAACACGGTAATGTAATTAGATCGAAATACTGTCGAATATTCAATCAAAACAGGTGCTTTGCTCGATATACCTTGGAATAAACGTCAACAAGGTCCGTTAGGATTTCTTATTATGCATACGTATATATAAAAATAACACAGTAATGTAATTAGATCGAAATACTGTCGAATATTTAATCAAAACAGGTGCTTTGCTCGATATACCTTGGAATAAACGTCGACAAGGTCCGTTAGGATTTCTAATTATATATATCTCTATATATATAAGCATAAAACGTATAGTAATTTAATTAGATCGAAAAATTATCGTATATTCAATCAAAATAGGTGTTTTGGTCGATGTACCTTGGAATAAGCGTCAAGAAGGTCCGTTAAGATTCCCTTACAATATATTTGTTTAAAGATTATATTATGGTTAGATTAAATAATTAGTGTATATTTCGTCGAAATAGCTGCATCACTCCCTCTTAAATTTTTACTCTGGAATAAGCGTAGACAAAGTCTGTTGGAATTTGTGATTATATACTAATTTCAACATAATGCTTCAAGTAGATAGAATAAATGATACATACAGTACTTTATCGAAGTAGAGAATCTTTCATTTCTATTTGTAGCAAATACAGACAGAATTAATCAAAAAATCATTTATAATTGTGGTATACCTATCGCGATATGAGTATAGTATATTATTAACTAGATTGAATAACTAGTAAACATTCCATTTAAGCAGATAGCCATCCTTACATTTGGAATAAGAAACATGATGAAGGTCCGTTCAAATTTCATAATTATACACTTATTTCCTCATTACACAGTTAATAAATCGATAATTCTATGTCTTAACAGTAGGTATACGTTGAAATAGTTTAGCTATGCTATGACAAATATAGGCATTTGCAACAAAATCACAGTAATCTATAGAGATTCTAATGTAATACCGTGTCACAAACGTATAGTTACGTTGATCAGAAACATTATCAAGCTTTGGATATACTTAAAATGTTACTAACTAGTTAATTACTTATTTAGCTGATTATAACTAGATTTTACGAATACACGTATTGCATTGTCACTCTTACACATTAAACGCAGCTCCTTCAATAACAAACAAGTAATCCAGTTTACTTTTGCCATACCGTAAATTAATATAGATATTTAATAATTTAATTTGTGACTTGCTGATATTGGATCTATTGAGAATAAATCGCTTTAACATTAGTTTTTCTACTGTATGATATATAGACATCGGTGATATATATGATAGCACAAGCTGAACTTTACTACAAGAATTCAAGTTTTGATTATTTGTAACATTATGATTGCTTGTTGATTTTACTGAATATTTTATGATAAAAATTCTGATATTCGTGAATGCATTATTTACAGTGACAATTAATATTAATTAATCCAGAATACGTATTATTAAAGTTATGAAGACATTAACGCCGTACTTTAATCAACTTAAAAATAGTCAGTACCAGCATAGTCTACCAGGTACATTCTTCAGCAATATTAAATGCCGATTTCAAGTAAATACGTTGAGATAATATTACCTTCATTGCTTAACAACATTTCATTAGTACAGCAGTTAGCCTTTAGCGGTTGATATCTTCGACTTCTAAAGATAGATAAAATTGCAAAGTCTTACTGGATATATGCTAGCATATTTAAAAAACTAATCGCTTTATATAATCTCACTTGTGAAAATTTACTCTCTTATTTTAGAACTAGATGCTTTACTAAAAACAAGAAGACAAGGTATGCGTATGCTACGATGTAAATATATGTTGTAAAATAACGTTAATCTTATATAATTAATCATTTGACATCAATTCATAAAGCAATAAAATAGTAAGGTAGATTATTTGCATATCGATTGAATCATTAGGTATAAAAATTATCCCCATGAAAACTATGTTGAAATCATTTTATAGAAATTCTTATATATTTTATAATAGTTAAAAACTCCGTCTATCATAATACAACTGTGTTTTTGCATTGGGCCTACCATACTTCTAATAATTACATGGATGAGTTAATAGTATTAGTATTTATGTACGTGTGCATTCGCGTTAATGCCACTGTAGTATATAATTTTAATATGTGCTTATAAATTGTAAATGTACATTAAATGCTCTGATTACATATGAGGTATTATATTCACTAGAACATGATACACTGTTTAAGGCCATTTCATATTAAGTGTATAAGAGCATATGATAGCCAATGTCCAATTGGCCTTATTCTATATTTGTACCTTTCGTTACTGTTATTAATTCGAAATATTAATTCATTATCACGGATTTCAAATGCTTGCGAGCAAACACGTATTTAGCAATAAAAATATTGGTCCAATAAAATTCATAATTTAGCTAGAAAAAATCGTAACCTAAAAGTCAGTTCCTGCCAACAGTTCTCATATTTTCTGAGCTATAGGTTTTCTTTAATTTTTGATTTCTCTTTGCAGTATAAAATTATAATAAATTTTGCTAGTCTCATTATTAGTAGTGAATTTTAAGCTATGAACGACTAATGCATATCCACTTAGATATAAATTAATTAGAAAAATAAGATTAATTAGATAGAACGTGAGATATTTAAAATTATAAAATTGACTGGGTTAAAATTAAATGTAAATAGTTAAACACTCCAGCCATATATTATTCCTTACTTTTTTAAGCAATTACACTAAATCACATGATAAATTGAAATTAATACATATGTAACTCGTTTAAAGCATTTCATTATTAGCAACGAGAAAGCATTTAGCTTAGAAAATTACTAATCACTTACATATTTCTAACTACAGCTTTTAAATAATAATTCTAATTTGTCCAATTTTATTAACATAATAATAAAATTAGCGAAGAGAAATGAAAGGCGAGATTAATTAAGGCAGCTGAAATCGAGGTTAAGTAGCTAGGATTAATAAATAGCTAAAATTAAATGAGAAAGATTACTTGTACGGTCTGATTCAATGTAGCAGATATATAATTGTAGATTAGTTCGAAGTCTATTTAAAACGCAATTTAATAGCTAGAAAATTAAGCTTACAGGTCAACAAAATTATTAAGTTACTTATTTTGATTCATGCCTTCTAATGCTTACTGATAAAAATTATAATCATCCTGAGTACAGAAGTTCCGTCGCCATCTTTGGAAAAATTTCCCATCTTTAGTTCCAACAAAGGTAAAATTTTTGCTATGTATAGGTATAAATTATATATCAAGTTTACAATTAATATACATTTAGTTTTTTGTCAGTAGTGATAATAACATACTGCCATAATCTCTATTTTAGTTGACTCACATTTTCGTTTGTACACGGTACATTATTAGTACATTAAGAAAGCTACAGTACAGGACACTTCATCTAGCCTATTATGGATTAACTGTAGACATTCCTTATTACGAATAGTCTTTTTACAGTGTTAAGTCGCCAATTATGGCATATATTAAATAGCTTTGGTTCTAAGTGAATATTCTGTTGTATTTCAAATTGCAGGATTGTCTTAACGTTGATAACACGTTATCTAATCTGATGGTAGCCCGATTTCCTTCATAATCCTATCTCGAATCTCTATCCTTGATCGCTGAGGTAGACAACAATGAACAACATACTAGTTTAAATTCAATAATTCTGGTCTAAGCTTAGACTTTATTAGCATTAAGTAGGCTCATAAAAGAAAATGATATTTAGTCAACTAATTAATTAAATGATATGATAGTTTGTGCGTGGATATAATGATAAAGTTGCACTAGCACACAACATTACTAACAATAATATTCTAGTATTATTGTAACACTATTCTATGTCGTGAAGGGTATCAATAACAATGTAATTGAGCTATTATAGATTACACGTCTTGTATGATCAATCAAAAATTGTGTATTTTATCATGGTGCAACACTTCGTAAAATGGTATCTAGATGTGATGATTTGTTACGCTATACCGCAAATTATTCCTTCCTTACCTTATTAATGACAAACATCTAATAAAATTATACTAACTTAAAATGGCAATATTTTATTCAATTTGTCCAAGATTAGCCATGTTACTCATGTATGTTACAATGCCTCGAAAATCGATACACGAGTTTTTGTTAAATTTATTTATCACTTGATGATAGTACTGTACGTTACAATATTTTTGTAGCTTCCATAATACTATATATTTGAATTAAGACTTTAATGCTATATCGCTACCCTGGTAGTACTTTATTCTCATGTCATAAAAGTGACTGTAACAAATGTTAACAGAGTAGAACATACGCGTACACATGTTTTAGTAGAAAAACGCGAAAAATAAAATGTAAATTTTAGTAGTCCACGGTGTAGAACACATCACAAATCGTCTATACTGTACGTGTATTAGTGTATAAGTGTGAATTGTACAACTATGCAAATCGACTTCAACAAATGCAGGTCTCTGTCGTACATCATACTGTAGAACTAAAGATACTGCATGATATTGCTAGTCTGCAGTTACCAAATACTATACAGTAAACTACGGACCCTCTATAAAAGTAGAGTCTTTAATATACATATGTACAGGTACAGTAACAATTTTAATTCAATGCTGATAGAGGGCAATTCCGCTATGGTGCAGCCTTTAATTAGATCTTTTAAATTTTCAAGGGATTTACATTGAAGTTGGCTCAAATTTCACATAAATAGATCATCAAAACCTTAAGTAATTGATTTTGGATGTTTTTATTATTTTATACTGCAGTATTGACTTATTTTATTTCCTTAAAATTTCGAATACAAACCAATAATCACTGGAACACGTACGGTCAGCTCAACCAGTATACAAGTCAGCCTTAATAGCGGTTTAATATTTGTGTTAACAGGAAATTAAATATAGTGGTGCTGAAAATATTCCGGTATTGTAAAACTGCTGCATACAAAAGTAGTTGAAATTGTTTAAAATGACTAATGAAAAATGGCATTCAAGTTATTTTGTATGAAGCAGTTTCACAGTGACTGCTAGAATATTTCCGATGCCACAGCACTGTACTCTATTCTACTAGGGGTATCACCATCATCACATCTACGCTAGTTCTATAATAATAATAATAATAATAACTGCATTCTGGCTACACGCAAAAATATATACAGTTGCAAAGGAATTCTACTACGAATTAATAAAGACGTAAATAGATATCGAATCATTCGGATTCATGACGCATTCAGTTGTGGATAAGGTTAACTAACCCCATGTGTAATCAACCAAATGATAACACGGGCACCCAATCCCCATGGTGAGAAACTAACATCGAACAGAGGCTCCTAGCTCCATGTTCGATTACATAATAACTATATGTTATCGTTTCCCTTTCAAACTTCAATCGTTTACTCCATTAGATTTTTTAATTGCTGATAAACGTATGTCTTTCAAGGATTGTTACGGTTTAAGATATTATGTGATAATGTTATTGAAGAAGAAATAGACGGTTACGATTAGATAATCATAAATATTATGATCTGTTAATATTGTGAGATTCAATCGTTAATGGACTTCCATTAACGAGTGTGTAGAAGTAAGGTACTTAATATGCCAATGACGTGTAATAACCAAAATGGCGGTTGTCACACTTGTAGGGAATCTGCTAGATCTTAAATTGTTAATTGATGCTATAATATTATTAGCGCATAATAATATCAATTATCACATATTTGTTCGATAGTAATTAACAGGATTACAAAGTTATAGAAAAGACTAAGTTATGCATAAGAATAATTAACAGGTGGAAAAGGTGTAGATTTGATACAAGTATATAAGAGGTTGTAATTTACCTCGCTAGGCAGGAGGAAAATACGGAGACCTAATAAAGTTAGTTTAGTAAATTTATCCAGACGCTTCTAGTCCGCCTTTACTGTTGACTGAGGTCCTTCGCTGAAGTGGAGCGAGTAGTGACGCCTGGTGGCAGTTTTACGGTAGGACAGAGGAGAGTAGGATAAGTGTGGAACGGGAATCCGATTGTTGCAAACGACGTTGTGACAAGGATATTAACTTTACTATTCCTATGCCGGAATTGCGCGTGCTGAGATATAAACTACACTAGTAAAATTATATTTAGGACTCTTCATAGTATATTGCGATTGTGATTACCGCTAATACTAAAACTTGCAACACCATTATATTGCTAGTTTTATCTTTGGATATAATCCTTGAATGTTAAAATCCGAACTGATGGATGAGCAATTTATATTTACTTACTTTTAAGACCAGAGATCATAACATATCAGAAATCATAGAAATATGTTTGTTATATGTGAATGAATACCTGATGTCATTCAATAGATTATACCTTAAACAATTTTATATGACCAAGAATATTCGTTCTATCGGATACCCTGCTACGATAGCTTGATCTTTAAGTTCAAAAATATCAAGCTAAAATTACTTCTTGGATATCTGCCTATTATTTTAAATCGTTACAACTCAATTTAATCGGCATTACGTAAATATATCTACGCGTATGTACGTAATTAAATCATCAAATACAGTCATCTAGTCCATATTGAACATTCTAATTTTTACTATACTCAAAAAATGTATGTTACGCGATCGAACTAATCACTTACTATGCAATGATCTGTTGAACCTGCAGTAGTAATATTATAATAGATCTATAATGCTTATTGGCACTAGACACATTCCTAAGACTAGACTGTGGCCGAATAACTTATAAATATACGTAGATTGCACTGCTCTTTCTTCTTGTCTATAATCTCTCTGTCACGAGGCTAACCAATCTCTATTTCGTCTCCTAACTCTATCTAAAAATAAAAGGCTATCTACTCTCAATCATCTTGTCTTCGCCTCCATCAATAATAGTTAACACTATAGTATACTTATAATCGAACTAATCTATGCTACTGGGCATAATAAGTATTACAGAGATTAAAGATTACTAGTATCGTACAAATGAATTCTTTCCTATCTTTTACTATCACTATTAGACTTAGCTATCATACTGCGATTTTATTTTTAGGCTAGCAAGGCGATGTTTTGCATATTACTCGTATTCAGTATTTTGTTATAGATTAAGTCCACTAATCTATTCTGAATGGTAAATATAGTCGCAGTTTATAAACTTTATATTTCATTATAATGAAATAGATAGTGAGTGTAAAATGTATATATTGATCTATTTACTTAAAGCCTTTGCCAAAAATTTAAGTAGATCTTAATAAAAACCGATAGTATTTCAAGCTTGTTTATTTTATCGTCTAAGATGCATGCCTTATCTGCTATACGTACATCATCAACAAGGACTACTCGAAAAAAGAGAGGACGGAATACCACCGCTGACTACTAGAAATGAGTAGGCTAATTATTTTGTTGGCATTTTACCGTGCACCACCACTATAACTGTATACCATACTGGCAAAACCAACCTGGTAGCTGCTTTGGAGTATGACACTGAACAGAATAGTTTACGATTGCAAATGTACAGTACAGTTAAAATGACCAGCAAAATAGTTGGCCTGCTCTTTGCTTATGTAGTTAACAATCGTGTCCTGTTTCTCTTTATTTAAGTAGTCCCTGATATTAGCGAAATCAGTGCTCATACTTTTGAAACTAAGCTTACTTACTAGATGCTAGTAGTCAAGAGTGAGCGTTTTGCAAAAGTAGCACATAATATAGACGAATTCATGAGTAGTGACTCCTTCGCAAAATATGTGGAAATCTGATCTGTTTCAATAAGTTTAAAATCGAGCAATGATATTCAGTAATTAGTCATGATTATTCTGATATGAATAGTAAATCTATTGAATCAAGTGTAACACCCAGCATCTATGATCAGATTCCTGTAATAGCTAGAACGATATTGGATCATAGGATGTTATGCGACGTATTCTATAACATGTTTCGATAAATGTACGCGTACTTATGATAGACATATTTTTTGCCTGTCATTATTTTCTTAATTTATGCAGAAAATATGCATGCCGTAATAAGATCCAAATGATAAATGTATCAAATTTTATTTGATGATACAAAGACTCTGTTTATACAACTCAATACTTACTTGGAATTAATTGTACAGTGATCCTAAACAAGAAATCATGTGAAAGAGGGACTTTCGGTATCACAGTGAGATAAAGTAAAATTATCGTAGTTAGCTTAAAAGGTTTCATTTCTTAAAGTCGTTTACTCAGATAAGAAAGGCACGCAGAGATGATGCTGATTTAGAGGTTATAATGTGAGGTATGTCAAAAGAATTATTAAATCTACTGTAATGAATGTCATACAGGAATGATTCACAAAGTATTGGACTTGATCCAATATATTATTCTACCATGGCATCATTGCTTTCTACTAGCATAAATTACTCCGTGAGCTAATTTGTAAAATTATTTTGGAACGCAGCTAAAAACTAAACCGATAAAGCATCTTTTGTTGAAAAAGTACGTCCTATTTGTGGCCTCTATAAGTTCCTAGAGGAATGTATACATTTCATGGAAAGTCCGGCTTTACAATACTAAAATTTCGTATTTTACGTTTGTTTACTACGACAGTTAAAAGACTAAAATCATCAATTTAGCAAAGTAAAGTAAATACTAGATATGCTAAGTGAGTAATTAATGTAAAATGCTACATTTCCTTCTTAATGAGGCTCCAAAACCGTTACGTAAGGTAATAGCTTGGTTTATTAATAGGTTTGCTATTAATAATTAAATAGCTTCGCGATTATTTATTTTGAAATCGAAACAAATGTTTTTATTTTATAGAGGCACTACAACGATCGCATAAGGCCTTAAGTAAAATGGTTTCATATTTGCAGTTATAATCAATTTTATAGCAGATGATTCAGATATTAGAAAGTGAGATCGTTAAATAATTTGTTACTTTTTCCATAAAATCATTAGTGCATGAATTTAATGATGAGAAGCAATAGAAAAACAGATCGCTAGTAATTAACAGAGTTGCCATTATTTTTATAATGACGGTATTTCAGCGCTGTATGTTGACATAGTTCACATGCCAGCGAACAATTGGTTTGTGCTAAAGTATATTTTGACTTGACAGTCTAGTAAGTCGAAAGTTTGTAAATAAATTTTTAAATTAAAATGTAGGACACAGAGCTGCATGAGATATAAACACATAATGCATTTCTGATGCTCGAAAGTAAATAACCGATTCCTTGACGAATGTCTTATTTGAATAATATCTTAATTATGAGTTAGTTAAATACAGATGTGATGGCCATGTAGATACTGTAACATAAACATCCGTTTCAACCACGGCAACATTTCAACTCGAGATATTTCGGAGATTTTCGAAAAAATAATTACATTAAATTTCTTTTTTGGTGCCATTTATGGTTCAGCTCATAATGTTAATCTTAGACTGTATCAATGGATCTATAAATAAAAATATACGTACTTGCAGTTCTTTTAAAACAATAAAAAAATTTATAGTGACTAATCTCGATTAGATAAGTCAAAATAAGAGCAAGAAATACAAGAAGCTGTCACATACATCCAGTCCTACTGAAACTGATTCGAAGTCATGCTTTTTTTGTCGAGTAACTAAGGATAACATCATAAGGATAGCAGTATATAATAAGATCTGTTTTTATTCTTATAAGCAAAATAACATTGCAAATATTAAAACAGACGGTAAGAGAAGTCATTGTTTTTTATTCATTTTTTCTTTGTGTAGTTAAAAAGAAATGAACAACTGGGGCTTTCAATAATAAAAAGTCAACATGTATAAGCAGCATAATTAATCACAATATTGCAGTTATACAAATACCGTTTACGGATGTTACAGAAAATTTCCAATTAAAATTTGTTGCTATCTAAGCTATCAGTGCGATTATAGTTGAGGCTAGCGCGAGATATGAAGTAAACGTGGATTCCTTAATCGCCATGATTCGATACAGATTGAGATTTATAGCACAAACCCTCCCACTATATTCACTTCTTAAAATCTTCTATATATTGGAGTTGGTTTCAAAATTGCGTCGAATTTATACCTGCAGTTTGTTAACTCTAAAAGTGACCTTAGCAACAAAGTATCGATTTAAATTAAGTATATTGTATTTGCTTACCATTAAGATATGACTCGTACATTATTTAAAATTTTATTTATTGACTTGATGTCTTTCACGTAACATGCAAATTAGTAATCCCATAAGAATATAAAAATACAGCGCGATAATATTCAGGCCTTAAATTCAATATCCATTCTCCAACTTATATCTTGTTGATAACTGTAAGTATATCATAAAAAAATTCGTGTGAAGCCCGAATTCTATTTTATCGTTAAAATATTTAAATCTTTTTCACGTGAGGAAAGTAAAATTAAATTGTAAAAATATGTATTTAAAACGGTCCGTTAAATTCTCACTTTTCTAATATGGTATAATTAATTTAGAGTTTATTCGCATCAAATATCAAAACAAAGTTCGTATAATACCATATTTACAAAGTTTAGCGCATTATTCTAAAATTCGATTTTAACTTTTCAAAATTGATTGCTCTATGATAAAAAGTAATCTTTAGAAATAACTATAATTATGTTTCTATCAGTTTATGCTATGTTTATTACCAGTACTCTTAATGAGCAGTTTTTATTTCGTATTGTGAATGTTTCCAAGGATTCATTAGATACATTAAGATTAGACCTGGCATTGCTATTACTAGATTTGTACCGCTCCAGTATTATCTATTTCGATCTATTAATTTCTTATCGTCACGTTACGAGAATCATTCTTTATCAATGTCAGTAGCATTACAAGTATCAACAATAAGTCATCGTGCTTCGTACCTGCTAACATTAGAATAAAATATACTGAATCTGTGAAGCTTTCTTTTGCTAATTTACCTCTAAGATCATTTTAATTCTGTTACTATAGTTGCTAAATTAGCATTAAATCTATCATAAGCCATATTATATGGATCTATTCAATTGGACAAAGTATCTGCAATCTTTACAATTATATATTATCAGTGTAATAGAAACAATAAAACTTTTATAAACGACTGTAAAATCCGATTCTTGTCCGACTAGGTAACTTTTAATATATATGTAGTATACAGCTTATATATAAGACAACCGTTTTCGCCCTTGTAGTATAGCTTTAAACTTAGGTAATATATACTCTTTATGGAATTGTCAATATTAGAATGATTTGCAGGATAGATTGCTCTCATAAACATAGTAATCATTAGTTTAACTTCCTGCTTCCAAAAATTAAGATGACCTTATTTTTTTAATCATATTTAATAACGGCGTATCATTACTAATGTATTAAAATTTGATATCTCGTAAAAATTAGTAAATTATCATGCTGTAGAAGTTGAACTACATTGTAAGACAGTGTAATATTGTATTCTAAGTTGATGATATATTTAGTAATGTCTACCGTAGGTGTTGTGATCAACATGTGATAGATATTCTCGTTAGAGGCTTAAGTATTAGATATAGCTAGCTTAGTAACTGTAATCCTTTTAAAGAAGAGCGCTACAGTGCTCACACTAGAGCTTCACATGAAAGATGTAAGCTATCCTGTATTTGAGATGCTAATAAGGAAGTGTGTAGTAAGTGAGGTGCTAAGACTGTAAACGGGAAAAAGTATATAAGCGAGTAGTTCAGTATAAGATAGTTGTTTCTCATTAGAGATCCTCAGTTAATCGATTACGTTGTATCTTCGTAAAGGAGGTTTTGTTCAATAAATCTTATTTTTCTAAAGTTTTGAAGATTTTTGATCTATCAACCTCACATACATGCATAAATTTCATTTACCATGGTGCCTATAACATGCAAGGCCGGTACAGGTTAACTGCACCTGAAAAGCGTCTTGATAAATATAGTTAAGCAATCTTGAATTAAGGTCTTCTGGCTGTAGCTATCGTATCATTGACATTAGGATATTTTGTCTTTCTATTTCTAACCTTCTCAAGTTATAATCATTTTGTTATCCTACCATATTTAAAGTTGTTTAAATTCAAAAACTTTAAATTTTTCCATAACCGCTCGATATATCCGTCTCGTTTTTATTACTATTGATTAGTATTTATACGAAGTATTATGTCTAGCGTTCCTATCTGAAATCTAAAATTTATGAGGTTTAGCAAACGCATTAATTGTATTAATAGCTTACTTTTTTTACTCAATAGTCCTCAGATCAATCGAAACCATGAACAAGCTTATCATTCTGGCGATAGTTTTGCTGACAGTGACTGAAATAAAAGCTCGATATGTCACTCGTATGTTGATGTAGTAATGTTTATTACGAATTTTTCGATCATTTATAATAGTTTAAATTGTAAACGGCGAAGTTAACTGTAAATAGAGAAGCAAAAATCTTCTGTTAAGTATATTTACGTGGTAATAGTCATTGTATATATATATACCGTATTATTAACAGGTGCGGTAGTGGTGATATTGCAATATTGGTGAAAAATTTACGATCAGATAGAGATTCCATGTTTAATTATAGGTCTAGTACAACATAATTATGTAGGCTCAATTTACTGATTTACGTCATAATCAAGTTCTACTAGAACAATTAAAAGACAGCTTGATCTTTAGATTTACTACCAAGACATCATATAGTATCTATCTATAAGCCCTGATAGAAGAGGTCATACTCATACTATAGATCATTGAAATTAATATCAAGATATGATTTAGACCAGATTATGTACAATTATAAAGCATAGTTTATCAAAATATCAGTGTTCAACTTATATTTTTATATATAATATTACTGTACCAGTATTGTATTTGTTTTATGCCGTACAATACGATTCTATCCTATCATAACTAACTTAGGAAGACTTAGAATCACATTTTAGATCGATATTGCTGTGATAGTATAATTTAATGAAATCTATGTTATTTAACTTATTATATTTACAAGAATTTTATAGCACTTAAGTTGAGCTATGATAACTATTGTGAATCTGTTCATATTAGAAAACGAGGAACAAAATGAGAAACAAAATAAGAAACAAGATGAGGAACAAAATGAGCAACAAAATGAGCAACAAAATGAGCAACAAAATGAGCAACAAAACTCTCAAATGATTCCATTCTTTTTTCGTCGAGAAAAAGCCAGAGCAGCCGGTAAATAATGAACGTATAAATTTTATTATCCTATCAAATAAAATATTTAAATTAAAAAAGATTACCGATCAATCCTAGATGATCAGTGTGCTAACTTATTATTTTGGATAACTGTTTTGAACTACAATAAAAAGTCATAAATTACCTATCACATCCAGCTAAACTAGATATCTATTGCGCACTACATATCGAAACACAGATCACACTATGCATGTACTGTATATGCTCGTATAGATTTTTCTGTTTACAAACCGAGCCACTCTCAGTGTGATTGCTATTCTTATTCATAAAACGTTAATAATCTACTATAACATGTTACATGTCACTTTTCAAACAGATTAATTTTATCAGATATAAGTTCATATTATACACCCAATGTAGAACTACAGTAATATTCTGTGATATCGAAGTACTTGCACTATATTTCCATCCTATGATAGTAATAGCGTTTCCTTGTTAGTGCATAGTTGCTATGAAGTAATTTTTCATAGATTTCGACGATATTGTAATTACAAAATCAATAAAGTAGCTGTCTATTGCCTGCTTATAATTACGGTTCTAAGATTACAAATCAATAGTGCTCTAATTCTAGTGAAATATAGCTACTGTAAAATTAATAAAGAAAAGGATATTTAAATTTATATCCCTATCGTGTTATTTGAAGTCCGATAGAATTAAATAGATGCTACTAAATTGTAATTGCTACCTGTAGAAATGTGACAGTTCTTGTTTGTAAATCCAAAATAAGTTTCAACTTTCTGTATCCATATGAAATCGATGAAATGCTAATTCTATTTACTAGAATAAAGATACAAAGTGTAGATTCAATGCGTAAAAGTAAGCAATGAGAGTACTTTCATCACTACACTACGGTAACATTAATGACTTACCATCTATTACCAATAACAGATAATGATCAATACCGAATCCTGCCAATATTTCTCAGAGGTAAAATGTACTAGCATACAATCTAAGTAAGATATCGTGCTGATGCTTTATAAGCTACAGTATATCTGAGTTTAATATAAAAAAAAATAGGTTATACGGTTGTATTCGATATTTTAAAAAATGTCATAACATAAAAGTAATCATTTTTTAATTTTTTTAATATACATACAAGTAGATGATAGTGAATCACGCGAAAATCTTCTATCTCGTGAAGGTTTGTTATACTACGTAAATAATGCGTAAACTGGTTTCACATATAGTACACGACTAAACTATCCAATTTTCCCATGACAATTAGATTATTAATTAAAATCCTATAGTATCGGCATACTGTGCTATTCTAAATGTTATATCCTTATATCAGGATTACGTATTACTATTCAAACCATTAGATTTTATATTTAAGAATTTACACGCTGCCAGTGGCTAAATAGGATGATTAAATTATTAGAAAATTATTATGCTAGCCTTGCCATTAATGCTATAAAGTATTTATTGTAGAATCGATTGTTATCTATCAATTATAGTAATTTTAACGAGGTAGAGCGATAATTTACAGTAGCAACGATTAAGCCTTCAATATTAGAATGATTAAAAACTCTGTCGCTTTAAAATTGGTTTAATTTCAATCAGCAATAGCATCTACACCAAGTCAACAAGAGATTATGCTTGTGCCATTATGGATGAAAGCCCCATATATGCGCAATATACATAGTAAGATTGCTACTATACTAGTATCTTTGCTATATTTAGGACATATTGTGCCATTAAACGTATATTTTTTAACAACTACTGCTTTCATTTTCAATATGCAAAAAATAATTAATTTCATTTGATGCCATATAGAAAACTAAGGAGCGGTATTTGGTACGGTAAGGCTGTCATGATGAATACGAAATCAATTTTTCTGTATTTCTACTAAAATATAATTGAAAGCAATCTATATTTATAATACTATCTTAATTGCAACTCATTAATCTTTTAGTATTGTATAGATTATACTTTGATTAGCTATAATAAAATGTAATCATAGAGCAATAGGATATTTAAGGTAACTTTTACCAGAAAACACTAACATTCATATAACTAATTCATCAACTCAAATAATCGTAGAAGAATCACCAAGCTAGAATTATTACGATAAATAAAAAAGCGAAAGGTATTTTCATAACGAAAAATTCTTATCAGAAAAGTAATAATTATCTGTTAATAAATTTTAAAAACGCCAGATTTTATAGAAATATGTTTACATTTTGGCTAAAATATAGGTAGACTAAAGTACATGTTGAATTTCGATCATCTATTGTTATGATATATTATTCAAAAAAACAAACTAAAAGTTTAGTTTCATGCGGCCTAATATGCTGAGACTAATTTTAAATTATCTTACTCAAAGACAGGTTATGATAATGTCACACAATCAAAATTATACAATTATGATAGATCACATCTATTAATAACTACTTACAAATCTACTGGGAAGAGTAAGAAATCGAAGGCAGTTAGGCGGTAATATCGATAACACTATATTAGATCATGCAAATTATTCTTATTGCTAAATAATCATGATACCTACAATGAAATAACTTTACCTATGAATATCATGTATTTCTACATGTATATTTCATTTCAGAGATATTTCCTTAGTCAGTATTTTAAAAGTATATTATAGTAGCTATCGTAATATATCCTGTATCTAATTTAATTTCTGAAACTGTAATGAAATTATTGGCTTATAACTTATAACTGTTCAAAGTCATGCAATCCTATTCAACGTCCCAAAGGTATACTAAAGATAGTAAATAGAATTAAATGACTACTTCGCGTGTATTTGAATGGATAAACTGTCCTGTAATTAAGCTATGTACCTAGCAACGTAATAATGATCCTGTATTAGTAAACGACAACCCATAATTAATAAAATGTCAATACTCAATTGAAATATGCTCATATGCAGATTGTATTAAGTGCGAGATATATGGTATAAGTCTGTATTACAAAATTACAACAAATAAGAACATCATACGTTATAATCAAGTACGTGGAACTATACTCCATCAGAATATATTTCCAAGATGTGTTGAGGAGTGTATGCAACTCGAAAATGGTAAACTACATGGGATTACATAGAACATACTAGCGAATCGCAAGATAATTTTTCTTTAATATGGCATAAAATAGTCAGCAAAAATTCTGATCAGCTTCTAAAATAAGTTATTACTGACTGTATCCTTAGAAATGGAGTTTGATCTTACATATGGCATTGAATTGAATCTAAATTTAATGTAAGATAAACCAATGGGATCGATATTTTTTACCATAACCGTCTTTTACCTCTGTGATAAAGTGTCTTCTCAAAAATACAAAAAAACTACAGCTTCTTGTAAACTTCACTTTATTACATTAATTAGGTTCGTCTTGCAACTACCTAGAACTATATAGCTTCAATAGGAAATTTAATGGAGTAAGGACATATATCCAACTCAATCTAATGACTTTTGTCAGAGAATAACATTCAACACTAGGCTCATATGCATGTAGCAAGATTTAATATAACAAACGCGAATACTGTACGTTAACACATTTCAATATCGAAAAGCCTGAGTGTAATGTAATATAGTATCACAGTGTACGGGTATCATTCATAAATCTGACGGTGAAAAGCCTATGATTTGGTTTATTCTCCTATTTAATTGCAACTGTTCTTGCTGTATTACAATAACATTCAGAGGCATTAAAATTTTAAAATTTTGCCTTAAAACAAAGTTTATTGCCATATAAGTTCACACCAAGTTGATTTATTTTAGTAGACATGTGCGAATGCACGTTCGCTGACTGGACAAGATACCATAAGTGACTTATACCGTATAACATGAGTGCTGGTTGTAAGCAGTGAATAGTATAAATATTGAAACTTGATACGACGATCAATATTACTGAAACAATAGTTAGCATTGTCAAAGAATAAATGGTCATTTAATTAATAATATCGTCACATTATCCTTGTATTGAAGATAGTTGAAATCGGAGTGAATGTATTGCTAATGTGTAAGAATTGTTGAAGCCCTAGGGCGAATAGTTATAACGTAGAACGTACTGTACAAAATAAATCTATAAGGTAAAAAGGCTAGAATAAAAAATTAGCTATAACTAGTCAAAGTTCAGTAATACTTATGAAGGCCTACAAAAATACAATAATAACGTAACTAAGGCAAATTAAGATCCATATAAATTAAAACTATATAAGAATAGATTTGATTTAAGCACTAAAGGTGAGTTTTTTATATTTAAATTAAATTAAACTCTCACACACTGCAAGACCATACAATCACTAGGTTATTGTATCAAATAAAACATTTATAGTCTGCTCCTATGTGATGTACTATTGCTGATATATAAGGATAAATCATAGGTCATAAACAGCATGATTTCTTCTACCGTATAAATAGCAATTTTAGCAATTATAAGTTTTTCAGTCTGATTGATAACTATAATACTAATTTAATGAAGTAAAACTTAAATATACAGTATACTCGTATATATTTCTACAGCGAAAGATAAAAGAAGCGGAAGTATTAAATGTGATACTAATATTTCTGTAAGCCTCTTTGAAATCGTCTAGGGTCATTTCATTTCAATAACTGCTAACATATGAGGAAATGTTTTAATCTTTTTCTTGTCAGCCATAAAACTAAAAGTTTGCCAGAAATTAACGGCCTTATATAATTACGGCAGCTGAATTTAATTCGACCTACTCATAATCGTGAATATCATTGCTCTTATTTGATACTGGCTTTCTTTACTATCAAAATGCAGTTAATTTAATAGCTCTAGGGCTCACTTATAATAGAAATTTGAATGCAAATATCTACCAATTCAACAAAATGTATGCGTACTTAGACTATATACAATGCACTCATACCCTCATGTTCTACATATTTAATTAAATAAGGACTTTCAGAAAATATTTACAGGTATTAAAGCTTACAATTTGATGTCCTATTTCATTCTATTCATGATTCTATATAGCAGCCTATAATTAAATTAAATAAGAAATGATCAGATTTAAATATCATACCTTATGTCTATTGTAATAACAAATACTTTTAACAAATACAGGCATAACATTTATATCTATTTATACAAGAATAAAAAAACATCTAATGAGCAAAGATTAAAGCAGCTAAAAACGAGTTATTATTTGATTTTGTTCAAAGTTATTATAGTTGGTAATATGCAAATAGCCGATTTTATTTAATATTACTTTTAAGTGGACCTTTATTAGTTATTCTCAATGTAAGATATTTTCGATAAACAAACTACTTCATTGTATGATCCTTAAACTATTGACACCCCAACTATACATTATAAATTTATGGCAAAATCACGTAGCCAAATAATTTTTATTCGATCTGACGAAATATTTTATCTATATAACTTTTCAAAGTTATAAAATTAGTCGTTTGCAGATAGCTTAATTAATTAATGCAAGTAGAATTAAATAAAAACCGAACACACTTATCTAAAATGTTTGTTACTATTCGTGAATATACAAAATATTTAGCAGTTAGAATTTTTTACTTTATTTACTATCACCGATGCGTTAGAAGTTATTTTCAGTGGATCTCTCAACTTAATCATTAAAACTTAAAATTTACAGAGTTTTTATATAAAAACATAAAATCTTGTCGATTTATTGGATTTCTAAGTTAATAAACAAACGATCGCACGTCCGTGACTATATTTACAAAATTTCGTAATAAAATATTTCTAGACGAAGAGTGAATATAATCGTTAATAACAGCCAATAAATGTCGATTTCTATGTGTCTAATTTCGATTGTATTGTTTATCTATGTCATATTTAACTACATAAAATATTTACGCCTTCAGAAAGCTTAGAATACTGAATCTTTACAGAACAAATGGTATCCAAAATGCAATTAAAATGAAAAAGTTAGTACGTAAAATCTACTTTAAAAGATTCCATGATACACACAGTAAATGTGTCACTGAGTAGAATACGGTATCTTTGTTTACGGTATAGTCTGTATAGTCTGATAATATTAATTAAACTTTAGCTTATCTCTTTTCTCAGTAGTATATATTCATATTTGTTAAATCTTTTTTGTTGAATCTATTAGCAATTAAACTTTATTCTATTGTATTGCAACCGGACATCAGTTTATTACCGTAACATAAAAAGTAATATGGGGGTATATTTAGTTTTCTTAAATTTGAAGTTATTAGTAAGTTAAATTTTTATTAAACAAATGATATTAAAGACTTTAATAATACAAATTTTACTAACGGATGGGAATTTAAATCAACTTGATCCAGATAAGTATAATTACTAGTATTGGTGAAGTAATGTGAAGATTTTATACTGTGATTTTGATTATTAAATAATACTACCCTAATTATCAATATTTATGCCTAAGCAATATTGATGTAAAATTTTACTATAAACATCCATAAATAATTAATACTCTCCATATGAGACATATATACGTATTTAACGAAATCTATACGAATTGAAACACTTTATGTTGTGTTAACACAGTATCTCAATGTTTTACTGAAAGCTATGGATCGACAACTCTGTCTCGTTTTGATGACAATTTATTGCCTATCAATTATATCTGTGCGCGATAAATATTTAAAAACATAATAGTAATGACAATTAAGAAGACGCTAGTAAATCTTCGCACTGTCAGCTGTGCTCATGATAAGGAACCGAAGGCAGAGTTTCAGTTTTCTTCAGTTACGACTAGTATTACTAGAATTTTTTTCTTCCTCATATAAGATTTTTGAATATATACAGAACCTATAGATTTGTGACTACAATAAGATTTTCCTTCAAAATTCTTATACTCCGATTGTATAGTATAAGTTAATATTTTATACAGTATCTCCTCAGGGCCCTTACATTTGTTGCTTATGTGTATATTGAATGTCAATTCTAGAACTCATTGATCTGGTCAACGTTTGAGGCATATTTACAGCATCTAACTTGCACTAATCTAGAATTTCTAGAAGGGTGGTAGCTTCAAAAATTTCAATACAATACCCAAGAAGAACTAAAATTTCAAATAAATATCCTAGGCGTCCATTAATTATAAATAATGAATCACTAACTAATTAAAAGCTAGAATTTTTGTGTTTTTTAGAATAGCCAATTTTTCAACAAATGCTGAAGCGTAGGTAAGAATGAAGTGCAAAAGGCAGATTTTTCGGGTGTTGATATCAATATTGAAACAGGAAAATTATGCTCGCATATATGCATTGCCACCTATAAATAAAGAAATTGTTACCAAATTCACACTGTAAACTATTCACTGAGACAGCCATACATATTTCGCATTCAACCATAACAATAACCTTATTACGATAAGTCTGAAATAAAATCTAAATTTCATTAGTTAACAATTAATAACTACGAACTAGAGTGATACAACTCATTTAATTTTGTTACAATTGTCAATTATTATAGATAAATCCAGTAATTAATTTATTCTGTTATTTTATGAATTCATTTAACTTCGAGACAAAAAGGGATGTTATGGATTACGAATTCATTTCTGTACATATGAACCGTAATTAAGACCTGCTTTAGAAATCAGTGAAATAGCGTTTATCAAGCTCATTTGTCCTTATCATTATGGCTTACAAAGCATTCGTAACAGAAGTGATAAATTACTGAATTTTCTTAATTAGTAAGCTGATTGCTTGAATCAAACAGCGAAGTATCAGTAATTGAGCAAATTTATGAAGTAAGTGATCTGAAGCAGAATCAATAGAATAGAAATAATAACGAAAGTCTTAATTTAGCGAAAGAACGGTGCAGTAAATCTTAATTATGATATAGAGAAGACATGTAGTCTAGCCCCAAATATATCTAAGACTAAAGTTGTTAGATTATGCAAAAATAGGCAAATTATATATGAGATTGTAAGATTGTATATAGTCTAGAAATAGCTCTTGGTAGTAATTAAATGAACCTAAGCAATGAAGTAAAGTAAAATTTAAAAGAAATTGTGGTTCTTGTTTATTTTTGTGAAGACACTTTATTACAGATGTAGAGACGGGATTGGATTAGTATGTGCTTTAAGTATTAAGAGATGAAATCAAAAATAAAATCATATAGCATGAGATTGCTGTAGCAAATCACTCGTATTATTGCTAAAATTTCGCATCTTATTTTGGTTTAGTTACATTATAACTATATTGAACACTCAAAGATTGTGGAAGTAGTAGGAAAAATAACCAATTTCGTTGACATGTATCATCAACATATACATTTCTCTTGGTTACATAATATTTGTATTGATAAAGGCAGTATCCATCAATAGTCAATCATGGTTATTTCAAAAGCTAAACAACTGTTATAACATTGGTTCTGTATATCAAGATTGATGGATTTTTAATATTATGACAATAAAGAATGATACAATACTATATTCAAAAGATCATTAATTTCTATTTTAAATGTCTAGTATTCATATCATAATAATATTTCATTTCACTTTCTATCTTATCTGTGCAATCTAAAACTTAAATGAAAGTGGATGTCCAATTTACTCTAACTAGCAAAGTTGTAAAAACGATTTACATCCTTAAATGACTACTCAAGTCAACACACGGGTAAAATGATATCCAAGTGACTGCTGCAATACCCGTAAACAAGCAATACTAACCAGAGTACATGAAGTAAATTCATCTTTTATAATTACTACTGCTGCTGTTCCGAATACTGACATTGAACTAAAAATAATTTATGTATTATATCTTCACCACAAATACAAGTACTGCCATAATTTTGGTTCATATCTAAATTATACATTATTCCAGATAAAATAATAGAAACAAATTTTAATGTAACAAAATTATATTTTAATATGACAATGGCCTGCATGTTAACGACATATTCTTGGCAGTTCTTGAAATATTATTTGCACTTTTCGTATTACTTAGTTTACTCAATGGAGTTGAAAAGTAGAATATTATACTATAAATGATTTAATAGATCAGACTTATATTTATCATGCCTTCTAGTCAAAGCACTGCTACTAAAATTTTGTTTAGAGCGATAGTCTGATTTATGAATTTTTGTAACTCAAGTTCTTTCTAAAGTTGCGGAGCTTTCAGTGGAGCTTGCATAAATGATGAAAAAGATCGATAAATAATCAAATCAATATCACAGAACAAAACAAAAGATTGTATGTGAACTAATAAAGATAATTAATATTTTGATTATATTTATGGTATTAGGTAATGTATCTTATAAGTTAAAACTTAAACTATTATCAAGTTTGCGAATCGATAACAAATGATTCACCATCGTATAATGTTATTTTCATTAGTTAACTTTCTTTGTTTGGCTATACAGTTTTAATTAACTTATTTCTATTTTTAAGATGAACCAATATTTGTAAGAGCTAATATAATACCAAGTAAAGCAGTTAACTTATCCTACTTTAAATCAACATAAATTAATAATATGGTCCTGTATAATGGCATTTTATATACATCCTTATCTAAATCTATTTATTTAAGCTTAAGTACACGTGATGTATAATTGTAAGTTTATTTTATACCAAAATCTCAAACATCTGGATAATTATCCATGCTTTGTAACCAATATTTTGTCTACAAAAGTTGCAAAGGTATAATGAAAGGATTTGTGTAGATATTTTATTTCCAGAAATAACTTCAAAACATGTTATCCCGGTTATCATCGAAGTAACAAAGCTGGTGAAAGGTCTGTCTTATCTTGAAATCAGCCTGTTTATATTCATAGAGAGCAAAATAATACTTCAGATGATCCGTATTTATCAACATCAGAAAAAATAAAACAAAAGATCGATTTTGGAATCGCAATTTAAAGAAGTAATACCTGCAATTGCGAAAATTACTATTTTAGCGATTGTTCTCACTATTGTTATTTCTTGTTGCTATTGAACATTTTCGTTTCCTTCATATTCACATTATAAATTGTATTGTAAAATTTCCTCCAGTAATACTAAGGTTAAACTTTATACGAATTATATTTATAGAATCTACAAAATTTAAAATTGAAGATAATGTCATTCGAAAACCTCATAATTTCTCAATTGCGATATGATTCTTAAAATACTCCAGCAGTATATATTTTGAATAATAAAACTTCTGAGGGCAAACATTTTAATTGGATAAGTTTAATGATTTTTTAAAGCTTCTTTACTATTTTATTATCAGGTATCGGATTACAAAACTATTAATTATGAACTCTATTCATAAGTATCATCATTAAAATTGAGTAGAAAAAATGTTATATTTTGATTCGAAGAAAAGAAAGAACAAAGTAAATCAATAGTTATAATTGATTATTAATAATTTAAACGTCACTTCTAAGGTGCCATGAGTGGTTCGTCTTGCACATTGACCTTAGTTTTACAAGTAGACATATCGATACTAACAAATGGTATACTACTTATAGGCGAATGTAATATGATGCTTTAATTATACGTAATAATCGGATTGATAAGAATTAAAGGGATAATTAGATATCGTGACTGCTACGGTTTCATAAATCACAAATAATAGGCACCATATAATGTCGATGGTTAAATATTGAAGGTTTCTGTTACTATTGATAAAAATAGCTTATACGCCATTAGGAAAACAATGAGTTCAATTTATACTTATATACCGTAGAAATTTAGTTCTACATAAAGATAATTTAGGTTATTTCCTTGACTTTAGGTTGCCATGTTAATACCTGTCATTTAAAATCAGTTGCTGTCGGACGCTTTTGACAGGCTCAAACAATAATTAGCGGATATATATTTCAGGGAATATGTCAGCGAGAGATGGCTGTTGACAAGTTAGATCAAATATGACGTTTAAAAATAAGTTTATAGATTTAAAATGTAATGTTATTTTATTTTAACCTGATAATAATGGAATATCACGCAATTTATATCTACCAATCATCAATTAAATAAGAAGAAGGCTTTTTTATTTTGAGCAATGATATCCCGTCTATTTTCTCTTCTATTATCTTCACAGTTTCCGACCCTAGCCTATATAAGGATGTTTATCAGAATTATAGATCACTAACTAATTTTGGCTTAAACCAGAAGTTTTCTAGTTACTGATACTTCAAAGATATACTGAAAAGAAGTAATTTCGTTTTGCTCTTCGAACCTTCTTAAAATTTTGCACGTAAGTTATTCAAATAAACGTAGATAGCGAGGTAATATAATATGATTTCAGACTGACGTTAGTACAATTTCTTAAAAGTTACCGTATGGCAATTTTCATTTCGTACAGCTAAATTAAATACCTTTCTTCTCAGTTTGAAAGTTAAATCATTTTAGGTAATATGCGCATGTTATATGCTATATGTACCAGTATTTTTTATTTTAAAAATTTGCAGATAAAAAGTTATTAGAATTTGGATTCGATTCAGTTAAATTACTTGTACTCATTTTACCTGATTTCTTTTTAAATAATCTTTAAAGTTTTTACTCATATGAATTCTGGTAAATTTATTTATTTATGTATAGTATCCTAAAATTAGAATCGCATGGCTAAATTTAAATCATAATTCATATCTGCTAATAGTAATTTTATGACCGGTAATCATAGCTTAAATTTTCTTTAAGCTAGCATGAAAAAGTTGATATCATTAATTACAATACGAGCATATGTATTATCTAATCGAGTCTATTCTTTTTATGTGCTTATATCACATTCATTAGCAAAATGGTGCAAAAATATTAAAGTCTAGATCATATAACGTATTATGTGTAATATCTGCTATTGTAAACTCTGGAACGAATTTGGTTCTACCGCGACCATTGAGTTCTGTATAGTCTAATTAGGAAACCTACAGTAGTTATGGCTTTTAATATAAACGCTAACGAATATTCTTTCCATAAGATGAGCAAACCTGTTGTTATCAAGTTCCTGCCTGTTTTACTACTAATCTGTTGAAAGTTTGCAAAATCAGTACTGTACCTTTCCTGGTTTAGCCCATTTTTATATTAAAAATTAATGACAGCGAGTCTTAGGAAGCCTATATTGCGTATTTTTTAATTATTTAAGCAATAGCTGAATTAATGGCATTAACATGAGCTAACATTTACTGAACCTTTATTAAGTCTTTTATCGAAATCTTATAATTAAATTGCTAATATCTTGCTTCGTATATAATGTATTCAACTATATATCGTATGTATTTTCAGTGATTTATACTTAACCAGTTTCTCAAGTATTTTAAAACCGTAGAAGTATTATTCTTGGTGTAAGTTGGATAATAATTGACGTATAAGTACTTTATTGCCAAATGATTCAAATAGTCTTACACTTACATTTTAAATTATAGTTTCCCGTCAACCATGGCAAAAATTACAATACTTTTGGTTTTATTCGTTTTTTTTCTTACCTTGATCGACGCCCATCAATCTGACGGTACGAAAAGATCTAACGTGGAAACTATTCTTCAATCTCTTATCTCAATTTTAAAATTTTGTGACTTAATTATGTGGCAGTTATCAGTATCTTAATTGTGCTGTTCTTGTTTAACGTTTATTATAGATTTTCCACCGAGTAAGAAGTAGCCAACTTTGAGAATTTTTACTTGTATTGAATTTATATTATCAGTTTATTTTCAAGAATTATAATATTAGATTATTTTTAGTAAAAATTAACCATTATCATTTGAGTCTCAAACAATTATAAGCTAGCAGATGAAGGGCATGCAGATAGTAGTCGAGTCTATAATAGATGAAATTTAAATACAATTCATAAAAACTTAATCCAATTTTTCATCGTTAACTCATTTGCTTCTTATAAACTTTAGAAATTTTAAGCGGTTGATTAGTTTAAATTCAAAGCTAACTTTAAATAAATTGATAACGTTAATCTTAACGACATTCCTTACTAAATTGATTACGTGATTATAGTTAATCTTTTACCATTGGAGTCGAAAAGAAATGTTGAACGATCGTTTGAGAGGATTCTGAGAGCAAAATTAGGTATAATAATTTCTTATGCAATTTGTTTGATGGCCTTTAATTTTGAATTCCTTGGTCTAAGTTGAGAGTGATAGAACAAATCTATGTTGGCTAATCTGATTAAGATCATTATATTGTGTGTACATATATGTATTGTTACCAATTTTGTAGTCAGATTGGTTTTAGCCTGAAATACGTTTATCAGATATAAGATATTATTAGTTATGATTTTGCATTTTGTTTTGTAGTAGAGTCAACGCTGAAATAAAGAATCTAAAACTTTATAGATAATCCGAACTTTGTACTTCAGTTGTTATCAAAATACTGTACTTCTCAAATTATTAGTAATGGAAGTTTCACTGCTTTTAGTTAGACAGAGTTTACGACTCGTTCTGTAAATTCTTTCTTACTTAACTTTCCTATATCGTATACTAGGAGCCGCTGCACGATTTGTTCGCACTGAAGGTGGGCGTGTATAATTATTTGATTTGGATTATTTGGCAGATATTAAATATTGAATTTATATTTTAATTGATAGAAATTGCCTCTGCTCTAGCTTCTAAATTTACTGTTGACTTGATGACTCGCGATGACAATCAGCTCAGTAAGTTGTTTTTTAGATAAAATTTTGATATCGATTATATGGTAAATAAGCCAATTACAAGTGTGGTAATCAATTTCATTTCAGTATTAATTGTTCATAGTTGATGGCTTAACGAAAATCGATCTAAAATGTTCTGTTTGAGCATCTTTCGCTTGCATGGGCTTTAACTTCTATTACTCTCGTCTTTACTATTATGTACGTTTTTTCGAAAATCTTTATTGTAGGTGTTTCAAAGATGCCATTCAAAAGATATTCCTAAGTGATACTAATAGGTTAGGGATGAGTTTTATAATAATACTAAAGTATTAAACATAACTTAGATTATAATCATAGTAGGCCTGAGATAATTCAACTTGACAAATTAGAAGTTGGTGATTTGCTAAGTTCTTGCTCGGCTTTTCTTATTAATAATAGAAGCACCTAGGACAAATGACTCATCGAAGAGAATAAATTCTTTCCTACTGACCAATCATAATCATTGTATCTCGTATAAATGTTACTAGATTAGTCTTTCTAGAATTCTGTAGAAGCAAATATCCATTTAAAGGAATTTAGTAGACATAGAAGGGTAGATGATACTCTAATAGTCGTTCCATTGTGCTTTAATATCGATAAACTTTAGTAGAAATATTTACGTATTGTAATTCTTGAAACAGTTAGAATAGTTCAGCCACTAGAAAGAAATCATGTTACTAGTGCACTGCAATTCTTACGTGTATCATCTAGAAGACTATGCTAAGGAGTCTTCAAACAGTAATAACCATTAACTACAATTGTTATCTTTGTTTCGGTCTAATTCTACAAAACCTACAGTAAATGAAATAAATTTTCTTCTACCACGAATTTTATCTACTTTCTTTACGTCCAAATATAAAAGTTTTGCTTCGGAGCGATTTTATTTAGCTCCATAACTACTAATAGAATAGTATGATTATGTCAGTGATTGAAATATCAGATGACATTACTGCGTAATGTATAATTTAGAAACTTGAAATTTGAGTTGCAAAAATAGAGTAATTCTCTAAAGTAACATCACCATAGAGTTCTTCTGAACATAGTACTCAACTTCGATGCCATTTTCAGTTACAATGATTTATAATTACGAGAACCATATGACCTGAAATTTATAATTGTAGAGTTATAAGCGTAATACTGTAGTTTTGTTTATAATTTTCAATAAAATAGTAGAACAATAGACGCTGGTGCAATATTGAAATTTAACTGCAATAAATTAAAGTATTTTGATTTCCTTGATGAAGACTACTGATTTCTAGGACTTATAATAGTGAACGTTTGTTATGAAGTAATTTACATTTAGAGCTTTATAATCTATCACAACTATAATACAGCTGTACCTAATCGAACAAGAGATAGACCCTATTTGGTCGTATCATACGGTCATCCATATGACCTTTATGGTTTAGTGAACATGTGCACTCATCATTTCCTTATGCGTTTGCAATCCAGCCAATTCGTACATTTAGCCAGACATTGTTGCTGATAAATTGTGTAGCATATCTGTCATCCAATTAATTGAGCTCTATGATCAGAAGCTTGTATAGCCATACCTACCGATATTATAGCATTCACAGTAGCCATAGTCACTAGTCAGTCATCATCGTATTAGCAAGCGCTTATATATCCGTGATCGTCGTGTTAGTTGGTTATCAATTTGACCATCTAGTGACTAACTAATTCAGTGACTCTAGACAATTATTCTACATCATGAAAGCTGATTCTTTGCAGTCTTTGCATTTAGCGTATAACAACAAGATTTCATTTTAACTACAGTATATATCTAGTATAAACTGCATTACGTAACGCTATCTTCAATTTGTCCGCTTTAGAAAAGTTTTATAAAAAGTTCCATATTACTAATTTGCAATACATCCATATCATTAAGTGTCGCATTCTACACTATAATTTTTTCCTTATGTTTGATAAGATCCGTATAATAAGTTACACTACATAAATAATCGGAGTCTACTTAGTATTTCGTCGATGCAATAATTTTAGGATTTCGATATCGTTATCGGATGTAGTCATATGACAGGCGCTTGACACTCTAGTTCGGTATAACATTGTTGGGTGAACTTATTTGGAGGCTACTTTAAATCACGTTCCAACTAGAAATTAGTTTATACTAATGTTAATTACTCCTAATAATATGATTCCAATTACCTTTTAATTTCCATACGCACAAACTTATATGCATTATACTATTATAATTATAATAGTATAATCTTACAATTTTGAAAGCATTGCTTAACTTCGTAACAATCAGTAAGAAAGTAAGAAATGACGCAATTAAGCCTTCATTTTCTCATTCTTCATTAATAGTCAATTAAGACTTGCTCACCATGAAAACCATGGAATTTATAAAATGTAAACAATAGGCTAAATAAATTTAGCCGTAATTTGGCTTTAATTTAAGAAATTTCTAGACTAAAGATAAAGCTAAACAGTAGGTTATATTACTACTACAGCATTATATTTGTTATCATATCGTTTTAACAAATATCCCTTCTTGCTTTGATTAGTATATTATAATTATTAACACTCTAATTTAAATATAACACAGTTATCGTAATCGGGCATTAACAGTAATTAGGTCAATTTTACAATTGAATCCGCGATATGATCCTAAGCAATAATATCACATGGTAGATAGATATATCGACTGTATATTAAGTAAACGGACATACAGTTAACGAGTAAAAATTGTTAGCTAAATTTAAAACTTACAAGGCCTCAGCGATATCAAAGAAATTACATCAAACTCACTTCGGCGGGACTCTTCCGGACTGCGTTTTTGCCGAAATTTAAATTATACCTTATATCTGAGCATCAACATGACCGTCAATTTTAGTTGATGTCAAAGCAGTATCATAAATCTACCAGTATTGGATGTCATTACTATTAATATTATGGCACAAGGGATGCTGTGCAGGAATTATATTATTGGAACTATTGGTACTACTTGAAAGAATGCAGTTTCTCCTTTGTAAAGTGCCACTTGTTGGAGTTATAGCTGATACGGATGTGCCAATCAGATCAGTGTAATTGGTAGCATGGATAGTAGCGATGTTCGTATGCACAGTTTGAGTAATTGGGGTATTTATATCCGATAATAGATAGGTTGACGAACAATTATTGTTATCATGTTGTTGCTGCATTTGTTGAGATAGTTGTGAGGTTTGATGAGAGTTACACAATATATCTTGATGAGGAGATTGCATTACATTGGTAACAATGTTACTACACTGATATCCTAGCGATTGAAGATTGCACGATATCACCGGATTTCCGTGGTTAATGTCATATGATGAACAGTAAGTATTCGAAGGATCGCTAGCATGATTGAACTCATCATTCCACGGTGGAGTCATTATATTTGCCATCATATTGCTGCCATTACTACACAAGCTACTATTACTACCATTAATGCTGCAGTTACTACTGCTACTATCATTTACTGAAGCATTGTAACTTCCAAAGTTGCTACCGTTAATGTTAATCGGAAACGAAGTATTGTAATCTAAGGGCAGTGAATTATCATAAAAATAAGATCCATTATTACTACCATACAATTCTACATTGTTGCAAATAGGTGTTATTTTGGCTTCTTTGGGCTGCTTATCGCTGGAAGATATGATGAAGCTGCTATCATCTAAACAAATGAAAATAAATTGATAGTTGATAACGACAATAATTATAAAGTCAAATTTTACTAGCAGTGAACAATTGTTTGTGAGTAATAATAAATGGTAAGAATCTTTTGACTGTAGCGTTCTGTAGTATATTTTTTTCTATACGGTACATTTTATTGCATGATCGTAAAATTCTTAAATTTTGATACGACAATTGTTTTCTATTTAGATCTATTATATCCAATCGCGAAAATTTGGCCGATATGCATACTCTCTAAGAAGCTAGCTTCAGATTATCGTTTTCATTAGAACAGCCGGTATCGTGAGTAAGTATTTATATATAGCTACACGTGCATATTACCTGATGAATGCAGGTGATCCACAGGAATACGATAGATGGGATTATCACTGTTTTCTCCGTTCCCAAAGATGCTTGTCATTTCTTTTTCAAGATGGAAAGAGTGCGCCGGTTGCAGGTGATGTTCGTGGTGTATCATTTCTCCGTTGCTTACCTCTTCCATATCTTCTTTACTAGAACTTGAGCTTGGTGTAGGGTTATAGCTGCTAAGATCAGATGCGCATGCCGGTATTTTCTTACGACTATTTTAGTGAACAGTTATACATTTTAAAATTATCAAATTGTAGCGTATATAAGTGTTTAACAGCATTTGCACTCGGTTAATATAAGTATTAGTGATCGCCTACTAATATTTACGCTTTATTAGAAAGAATTATAACGATTTTTTTCAATAAATCTATCTGTGCTGTTTTTCAAGAATTTTAATTTGTTATCATCCAAGTATTTGTGATTAACTAACCGCCTTGGGCGACGTTCACTGGTTTTACCGCATCGAAATCCTTTGGCGAAGGGGTTATACTGAATTTTTAAATCTGTAATCTGATTGTATTATCGAAAATATTACATAAATTTTAAAGCAAATATTTGATATACGGTAATATGCGGAAGTATAACGATCATAAAATGTAGAGTACGCTATTAGGGAAATTTATTAGGTTCTCTAACACAGAAATTTTTGACCATTTAATTGATAAATAACGTGCGTAAAATTCCTGTTTTACCTGTGAATTCTGATAAGCCGTCACGGCAATAAATTGGGTCTCGCTAAAGACGAAAACACTGGCTTTGCTAACGCAAGGAGAGAATTTATCTTGACCGCAAACTTGTATAATATGAATTCTCGGTTGATATTTATGCATAGAATTTAAAATGATCTATAGAACGAGAAATAAAGTAATCATTGAACGTTAATCATGTCGGTTTAATCTAATTAATTATTTATTACTTAAAATTAAAATTAGTAAAATGATTCCGTAAGAATCCTACGTGTCCGAAGGGATCCATTTGATTGTTTGTTATTTTTAATTTTTGAAATGAAATTACTTGACGCATCCATTGTGTTCCAGTGCTCGGTGAGTCAGGATGAAAGTAATAGCGATTAGGAATAGCTGGTTCTGCCTTGCCTGCGACTGTCCATTGATTGTGCTGATATTTATAGCGATTTTCATCAACAGCTATGACGTCCATTAATACTAGATACTTTGCTTTTGTATCCATTCCACTTACGCTTACTTTAATAGTTGGAAACATGCGTCTGTCCAGTATCAGTTATAATACATGAAATAGAATCAGTATCAATATTGTAAAATTAATAAAATCGCATCTTATTTTAAATCTTTGTACTATTTATTCACGAAACAGTACTCGCAGCTCTAAATGTAGTACGATATAAAATTTGCATGGCTTTTTGGGCAGATACTATATATTGTAGTTTCTATTTATTTTCACAAGATGGACACACCAAGATGCATTCATCAGTTAGATCATTGAACGTGATGTAATATAAAGTTTTTATGGGTATAAAGATACACATAAGGTAATTTTAACTTTTTCTATACGAAACGCTATAGTGAAGCTACATCCTGAACTAATTGAAAGACTAGAAAGTTGAAGAAATTAGCTTAAATAGGTTTTAAGCTGTCTTATATACAGTACAGTATGTCAACTCTTTTGCAGCTTCGTGTTAAACTTAATGGCTACGTACGAATTTGCTCAAGCTTTTCTAATTCACTATCTGTATTACTCTGCAGAGTGATTTTACGATATTGATTAATTTAGTGTACGTATAGTATGTTATAAAGGACAGCAACGTAATGCCCAAACTCGAGATGTGAAGGTATTGAACTGATAGATTTCGATGACGTATTACGGTACCACTGTGCAATACATGACCACATAGTAAAGATAAATACTAGAGTAAACCGGCAATTATATTATTTAATAATAATGTAATCGGTAAACAAAACGACGGTCAATACAGTACTGTACAGTATATAAGAATATACTGTAAGTATATTAAAATCGGTTCACTGTGTACCTTCCTTGCTTGGTAATAATCATTTCCGTTTTACACTCGTTGAATTTTTGCCACAAATCTCTACTTTCTAATGAGAGTTTGATGGCAGAATGATCACGATGTGTAGTGGTGGTCAGATTTGTACAATTCGGTCCGGTAGAAGCTACGGTCAGAGAATGGGCATCAATGTGGCCATCTTTAAAACAATTCGAATTTGATTCCGAGCGCTTTGCAGATTTCATGACCTGTTTCAGTTAAATAATGCATTAAATGTCGAAAGAAAAACTGAGAAACAGGCAAAATCGAAGATCGTAGAGAAAAACAGTAATATGAAATCGAAAATTGATAAGTGAAACGGCACAATATGTTCAGCAATGTACTCTGATACATCATGACTACCGTACGCGAAAAGCGGAGCGTCGCTTCGAACAACAATAATTTTAATATGAGGGCCCAGCTAGTATCTTATCGATAGAAACAGACTAGCAGACATTTGTTTGAATGACATCATTCACATGTTGCCTTTCATTACGTCACTGCATCATTTATTATCACACTATAATTAAAAATATACTGTAATAATTTTGTTTGCTTCAATTTGCTTAGAATGTCGTGCAAAATATTACTGTGCCATATATTTACAGTCGAAACAACTAAAATTGGTATTTTGACTTTAAATTAAAGTAATAATTTCATAAATGATGGGCTATTATAACAATAGAATGATACTGGTTTTACTTTAGTTACAAACGTAAAACATCGTATAAAACTAGTGTAAGTTGATGATATCAAATAGTTATTATCATACCATGATATTAGTAGATTAAGTAATTTTATAAAGTTATTCAAGTGAGAATATGTTGTTGCTCCATAGATGCTTACACGTACATTTATGTTATACTATGGGATTGCTGTAGGATTGACATTACTATAGATAGTTTTACTATAAGCTAAAAGAAAATTACAGGAACACAAAGTACAGCATAGCGTCGAATTAATACCGTTTCGAGAATTTGATATAGCACATATTGTATCATGATTGGTATAGCAGTCAAACAACCATAACATATACTGGAAAGTAAAGCAGCGGCTTAACAAGACAAGTATAATATTGTACATTAGCTATAATTTGATGGCATCAAGGCGTAAATGGTCATTGAGATTAGATTTAGCTTTACTGATATTGGTATATAATTAATATACGAAGTTAATCTAGAATTGGAGAATGTACGAGTATGTCGTCATTTCATTAATTCAGTAATGCCTCATCCCATATACAGTACAAACATCGGATCTATCTATATCCCAACTGTCGAAAAGAGTAAAACAGCTTTCTAGTCATATTATAATTATCCGATCGTTAATAATTTTTTCCGGTTCCAATTTCTGAAATGACTGCAGCGCTACCTTTGGCAATATGTTCACAGTAAACCCATACACTAATATTTTGATTACTCTTTTACCTTTAGCTCTTAACTATGGAACAGTCTAAAAACATACAGCAATATCAGAAACTATAGTATACCTTAATTTAGCACGCGAATATAATATAATCTTAGGCGATTGCTATATGGTATTACAATTTATGCTATCGGACAGGAGTGAAGATATCAATGGAATACTGTATAAAATTTTAATCTATCTTTAACTTAACTGTGTATGATGTAATGTAACAATAATATGCGTTTATGTTCATCCAAGACAATTCATAGAATATATTATATAACAGGTTGAAGGTCCAGTTCAAATAATTATTATAAATCGTTCTCGGTGATCTATCTATTAGACAATTGGTTAAATTTTTGACGACATTCGCATACAATCAAGTAATTATCGCTCAACTATGATTACTGCGTTTTCATTGATGCTTTGCTATTAATATTGTCACAATTGTATATTTGTAACTTAGGTTGAATTTTTTTGTCACCACTACAATTTCTTTGCTTTCATTTATTAATTCTCTGCGCTGCACGTAATCTAATTTCAATCCCTACGACCGAATTTTGCTTACCACTTCGACGGCGTTTTCTTCGATGGTGTTAGACACGATCCGACTGATCACACTTCGCCAAATGTCTAATAGTTTGTATCCGAATTTTTTGACAGGGCAAAGTCTTAATTAAAAATCATCCGTGCCATTACAACGGTAAGGTGTTATAGTACATGTTGTCTGTATTGTAAGAAAGTCTTGTAGCCAATAAGCTGTAAGATGTAAATTACGTATGTGGATATTAACACCTCTGGTATTATTCACCAGCTGAAACATGGTTTTTTTCGTTCCACAGAAGTGTCTGGCTACAGTGCCATTAAGCGAACTACGACCAATTATCTCTAGGTAGTAAGCGCATATACTGCATTGTACATACAACTGATTGAATTACAGCAGCCCAAAAACGTTCCCTGATCTTCTTACTATGTAGTGACTAGTGAAGACAAAAATCGCAGCAATGATAAATGCTGGATAAGTAGTAATAGTTTAATTTTAGAAATCTTTCGCAATAATTGCTATGTAAATTACTCCATATTAAATATCATCAATTTAGTGAACAGCTGAGCACGTATGCAGACATATTATTTCATAGGGGTGAAAGGGCAATATTCTCTATTGAGAACAAATGAAACGTAAAAATGCATTTACCATAACTTATCTACTAAAGCTTTGTGAAATTCCTTGCTAATATGGTATCTCCTCACAATAATTTAGAGTATACTGATAACTAACTCTGGTGATACAACTATTATTAGCAACAGATTATATTTTATTCTAATAATAAAGGAGTATTAAAGTAAAAGTCATCGTTATGATTGAGAGCGTTGAGCGAAATGGTAAATGCCCTTACCCTACGAACTTTAGTTTACCATAAGCTACAGTTTAATACGTAAGTTGGATAAGATGAACATTAGGTATGATCTACTTTATCATGTAAATTTATTGGTGAAACGCCTCTTTATTAATATACAGGTAATAGGATTCGAAATAAAACAGTTATTTACATTTTTATTTCATCGCATACTCATAATTTTTCAAATAATTTTTTAGTATAAAATGGTATAAATAATTCGTTAAAGAATTAATTTAATGATAAATATTCTAGCATATTGAAATTAAAACTTTTCTGATTTATTACAGAAAAGAGTAATTTTCTATTAGTATAACATAAACGTTATAATGTAGCTATGATAAACGAAAATTATGCCGACTTCTAAATGTGCCAATAATATATAATGATAAATAATAATTTACGTGCCTTTTCGTCTTTAAAATATTCACTTTGGTTATGCAGGTAAATCAATTTTTGAATCTATATTATTATCGCAGTAATCATTATAAGTACAATTCTAATATACTTTACAGTTCTTATCCTCTGGTACTAGTACTATATCTACTTTTTAAAGTCTGTTAAGCATACTAGAATCAAATGTGTTTTATACACTTATTATCACTCTGCATCTACATGTACTCTTTAGTTGCTGTACGTATATTACATATAGATATTATGTTGTTCATAATTTGCGTGCTCATTACAGGGTTCAAGAAACGAACTAACATTAAATAAATACTTTACAGTATTACCTACGGGAACAATCCCACTACTGGTAGTGTACACGTAATTTATCGTTGAGAACATTGAAATACGATATACGAGTTCGTAAGAGCACGAATTCCCGCGGTTAGAATATTACAAAGCCGGTACAACGTCACAAAAGTTTCTTCAATTAGAACACGTTCATAGGGACACTGTATTGCTTAATCTACCACGTTATTTGTATAATATGCCATTACACCATCACGAATGTTGCAGGATCATAATGATTTCTATTATGCACTATATCCGTCTGAAGCTCTGCTTTAATTAATTAATTACTATTATTGTTAACACAGCTATTTGCCTCAATATGTTTTATTAGTATATACGTGTATATACAGTACGCATACACTGCATAATGTACATATAGACATAATATACGCATATATATATATTTTTACCGTAAATAGACATACATGTACAGATACGTATTATATCATATTATAATTCTGCTTGTACATATTGATACAACATAATGGTACAACATAGTCATTAATTTCAAGTAAAACAATAATTATAGTCATGCGGTAATTTCTATAACAGGTACCATTATGTAGAAAATGTGTTTAATTAACAGGATCTACGTAGCACATACAGTGCCATATAATTACACACCTTCAATTTTTGTAATTCTTACATTATACGATTCATTCATTACTGCAAAGAGCACAGTCTAGAGAATGTTTTACATAATTGCAGCAGCCATTGTAATAAAGGATACAACAGTACAGTATAGCAAAACCGATGGACAGCAAGTATAGTTCATAACTTCATTTTATCACTTCTACGATATCACTGCTGTTTCAGTATTGAAATATTACCGATAGAGCCTTACTAGTTGTCATAATCTGCGAACGTAGTTTTTGCATTACAGTCGAAGCAAATGAAATGAGGTCGAGAACAGTACACAAAATATTAAACGTCTATGAGATCAATCGTTACTAGTAAAGCAACATGAAAGATGTATATAATCGAAATAATTGCATGTAACGCAACTTCTAAAGATGAATTACAATAGCTAATTTAGGCGTAAGTTGCTTAAATTAAAAATAAGTAGACTGTATAAAGGGCGATTGATACTGCGCCTTGTACTGCAAAATAGTATAAGGTGACAGAAGCGATCTTTCCGAATGATTGAAAATTGTACTTTAAATGCTACTATACATTTCTATTATACATTATCGATCGAAAGTCACATAGTAGTTACTTAATTTTAACAGTGGCCGCTCCATAAGGACGTTGAAAGCTATAGTGAAAACGTCACTACTATACTATACACCAACGACACGAGTGTGAACCAGTTAATGTAACCAAAATTTGAACTACTTTCTTGAGTACGGAATTTTCTCGATTTTAACTTACATTACAGTGCTATTGGATTACTATGGCAGTAATAGTATTATCCTTCCAGTTTCTCTACATCATTTACCACGAAGAGGCGTGAGTGGCGACAAGTAAATTTAATATCTACTAAATTGACGTCGTTTTCAATACGGGTGATACTTTCTTTCGTGCCTATGGTTACTCGGCTTTTCTACTAGCTCTCTCTTGACGCTTTTGATAGATTTTGGATCATCTTGGTATTCTTTACTAATTTTTATTCTTGCAGAGTTTGTTTCACCTTTAGTTACTTCTGCACATGTCGTAACGTCACAAGCATCATCTAAATTTTTTGAGGCATTGACAAAAATTAGTACATTAATATCTCAACATCATATCAGAATAAAGGAAATATGCATTACCTTTATACGATACATTTTCAAGCGAGCTTTCTTTGCAGGTACTAGATTCAATTAAGTTGTCTTCATCACTACCCTCTTCTTCATCTTTCCTAAAGTAGAAAAGATATATTAAAAATCTATTCTGCTATGAAAGGATATGTTAACACGCATAAGTTATCGTTTATATGATATACAGTACGTATAGTAGTACAGCGATAAAGACGAGTGCCAACCTTGTATGGTTATGATCAGAAGTTTTAGAACCTGTGGTTCCCGAATCTCGGAAACCCTTGGCGAAGGGGTTGTTGTAGATTTTTAAATGGGTTATCTAATTATAGTGAGAAGGGTAAATACGGAAAACAATCATCATTTACTACCACAAGCGATGATTAGATCAAAGAAAATCGCAAATAAGCGAAACATATGTATATAGTGTATTCGTAAGGGCAGTTTATAGTACCTTCTCATTTTGGTAGGCTGTTACTGCAATGAATTCAGTTTCTTTGAAGACAAACGTTTTCATGGTGTTATGAGGGTACTGAAACAAATCGTTGGCATGAATAATATGAATCCTCGGTTGGTATTTATGCATGGAGTTAAGGATAGTCTGAAAAAGTAAATGAAAGGCAACTGAGTTCGATATCGCTGTATAGGACATCATACGATATCTAGGAACTACTATAAAAGCTATAAAAATAGTTAATTAGTTAATAAGTAGATCTAAGAATTGCAAACGTACATATCCATGCTTGTCGTCCGCATTGTTCGTTAGTTTAATCTTATGAAAAGAAATCGGTTTCTGCATCCACTGATAACCTGTAGATGGTGAGTCTGGGTGAATGTACATCCTTGGGACAATTTCTGTATCTGCTTTTCCTCCAACCGTCCAGGCACAATTATGAAATTTGTATCTGTAGTCATCAGCCGGAACAATATCCATCATCATGATATACTTTTCTCGGCTGTCTAGTCCGGTAACGTTGACCTTTATTACTGGAAACATTCGCCTGTAAATAACATTTACGGTAAGAAATGATCGACTTCGTACGTATTTAGTATTGATTAAATTGCATTTTTATAAATAAATTTTTTAAACGTAATGTTTACTCTAAGCATGGAAGATCGTACTGCCATTGAAAAAATTCTTAATTAACTCTTAAATTTAATATTTGACTCTTACGACGTTTAAATGTACTGTACTATACAGTACTGCACGGTCAGGCCAAAACATGACGTTACAGCATAGTTTCCGATTATGTAAAGTACAGTACTGTATTAAAGCAATCTTGCTGCAGTAACACATTACAGTATTTTAATTCACATTTTTGGCATTTTACTGCTGAATATAATACTGTACAAGTACTGTACTGTACAGTAGGCCCAGCCATAATAACCCCGATTACTCAGATACTCAGCGTAAATAGCTTAAACGATGATACATTACTGTACAGTCATTGCAGCAATAAAAAGTTGGCTTCGCTGCAGCATCGTACGGCAGGGTAAGTCTTTGTGCAATACTGTAGCATACAGCACTGTAACTGTCCGCGTATTTTATCGTCCACTACACCGTAGTACAAGCACTATTAATATTGCATAGTGCACTGTACCGAATGGTAAGCTTATTTACGATCTACTGATGATCTTAATCTGAATAGTGATTCACTGTTTGGTATTAATAAAGTAATAAACTATGTACGCCATTAATGCGTCAAAGTTCCGCTTGTCAATCAAATGGTAATAAATTATTCACCATTGTATATAAAATTGTAGACAGACATTACCAATGACAATAATTTCGGTGTTTTGTATTGTCGTCATCCTTAACAACAACAAAATCAATGAATGGTAATGGCTGTGACAAAACATGTATGCGAACAAAAAAGAAGTAAATAGGAAACAGCTTCAAATAAAAATGCTGTTTCACAACTCATAAGGCAATAAATAAGATTGACATCTGGAGAAACAATAAAAATATCTACTTATTATCCTTATGTGCAATTTTAACTCAATTTAGCTCACAACACAGTACTGTGCTATTTTAGCAAGTGAGAAGGAATCAAATGACTGAGTACTCGCGGCTAGCTCTATAAGCTGTAAGTACCATAAATCGGTCACGAAATCTTAATAATTTAGTCAGTTTGATCTATATGGTAAGTACGTACAGGGCTAATTGTAGTAACTTTTTTCACGACCTTTGTACAGTACAGCCAGCGGTCACTGTAACCTTAGCATTAAGGTCAGCTGCAAGATACCTTACTATACATACTGTACTGTACAGTACTGTACTTGGCATACTGTATAGTATACGGTAATTTACTGGTCGCTTGGAAAATGAAGATAATGCAACGACGGCAGAGCTAATAATAATTACAATAATATTGTCGTTATTTCGTTGTGAATGATTCATTCAGGAATTTCATTGTGCTGACGCCACTGCTTGTAATATTGCTTGTTATTATTATTGGTCAATAAACAACATATTGAAGAAGGTATGATGAAATCATTTTGACACAATAGGATTATAACACAACAACTTTGTTTGTTCTATCGACTTTTCAAAGGACACCCTACTAAGAAAATGACTGGAAAGCGACTATGTGTCGAGTCAGGCAAGATTATTAATTTGAGTCGAAATAACAACCGTAGGCTACTTCTCTAACATAATAACAAAAAAGGATTAGATAAAAATTTATTGCCACAATCACTAAAACGATAAAAGATGTATATAAAATATATTTTAGGATACTGCATATACTGTACAGTACAAACAGTAGAAAGAAAATAACGATGAAATCAGATCTGAATATTAGTGGTCTGTTGTACAGTAGTTTGAAACTGTAAAATGTGTGTGATTCAAATACTGTAGTAAATTTATATACCGTATTAGTTTTCTCAGGTGAATCGCTGTGGCTTAATAAGGTACAGTACTCACGATGTACAGTATTTGATCATACTGTAGTTATTGATCCGGTCAGATTAGAAGTACACATTTCGTGCGTTCATTTCATTTTAATTAAGCAGTAGATTAGATAAAAATTTGGGAAATCAGATCTAAATTCTGAGATTGCAATAGTACAGTATTTCGTATATTGATACTACAGTACCGACTATAGCCAATAAATACTACTTAAAATTGTACGTTCTTATCCGGGAAATACTGGTTATTACTGTGTCAAACTAAAATCGATAAACATATCGCACTGTACTCGTATGTACAGTAGATTAAGTACAGTACTGTGTACAGTATCATTTAGTAAAATTACAGGTATAAACTTCAGGGTACAGTACTGTAGTTAAACCTCTAGATTTCAATCTAACGCTAACTACATTATAGTGGCATTTTGACTGCCTATACTGTACCGTAGCACAGATACTGTAGTCATTCTGTAGTCTACAGTATAATAGTTATAAATAATTACCATAACACACTCAAGTTCATCCTAGAAAAATATCTTATCTTAAAATGCTGTAACATAAACATTAATGACAGTTTTGCCTTTTATCCTCGAACGAGTGGGTATTTGAATATTGAAATTAAGGTTACGCTACACCTTAAGTGAAGTAGCGTGATAAATAAGAAGTAACTTTTTGTTAGGTGTAAACCTAAAATACACGCAAATTTTCCAGGATACCAATTTCGAAAAAGTAATCACTTATAATTATCTGAAAAGGCAGGAGCAAGTAGAGAATACTGTACTGTACAGAATGAATAAAGATTTTTTAATGAGTGTGCACTGCCGTTCATACGCGTATATCGTATCTACCGTCTCAATAGGCATAAATCAGCCTTCCCGCTACATACTATACAGTACTGTGCCTTAATCATGTACTATACGGTACGAATATATTACAATCCATATTGTCCGAATAATTTCTACGGACTTTAGTCTATTATACTTCTTCTTACCTTCCCGATCTCGTTATGACCATTTCAGTACCCAAGTTATGAAACTTGTCCCATAAATCTTTGTTTTCAAGCGTTACTTTGATATCTTCGTTTCCTTTCGATTTAGCGTCGCAATTAATTGTTGAAGGTGGTGGTGGCAAATACGTCGGGAAAGGAATGGAGTATGGTGATGGTCCAGCCTGTGAAGATGGCATCACGTATCCTTTATATTGATTGTAACCGATTGGATAATTGCTATAATATGGCAGCGCGTTATGAAAAGCGCCCGAAGCCGTTGGATTTGCGTAATTTGGGTAGGAACTCGGAGCGGGTTGAGGGGCTGTAATATATGGTGGATGTGCTAATAGAGCATTAACCGAGAAATCTCTCATGTTAGAGTTAGCGCCAGTAGCAAATGGGTGATACTGGAAAGTTTGTAAGTTCGGCGGTGTAGTGTAAGACGGCAGCATACTTGATCAACGTGAGTACTGTAAATGTGAAATCAGCAAGATATAAAGAATCCAAATGGATAATGATCAGCTAAGAGAATTATTGTAGAATTCACTGAAAAATTTTTTCGAATCCGTCAGAAGAGTTGTGAATATTAGGTTCTCAGGTTAATTATACGTATGTGAGATCTAGTAGTTAGATCTCAACTAGCGGTGGTCTGATGCCGTTTTCTTTGACAATTATGTCTGTTGCGGATAGAGGATACGGGTAAAAAGCCTTCTTTATCTGTTGATAAATTTATGTAGTGAAAAATGTTAACGAATTGAGTTATACGAGTACTAAATTGACGTTCTAAACATTTTAAAAATACCGTATAAGGTGAATTTATCAACTAATTATTACACTATGTAGCGTTATCCAGTACATATCCATTTAAGGTTAGCCTATGAGCCTTTTTCGACAATTTTAGTACTTGAGAATGGCAGTAAAGTTAACACCCTAATAACACTGCCATTTTGAAAAAGGTGATACCGTAGTGTTCAGCTTTTAACATTACCTTTTTTCAGCCACAGATTGGAAAGGCCGTGAACGCGAAATGTTTAATTTTCGTCGTCTTTGTAGGTAGTTTCTTTCTGTCGTCTAAAATTATGCACCTTTGAATTTATACCTGGTACTTGTAAAAAAAAACAGCGTATTGTACACGATAAATTTTCCCTTCAGTTGTTAGCTTTCAGTTCAGTGATCCTTTTAGTACTGTATGATGTGGAAGTGAGCAAAACTCGGTCACCGGCCAACTGTAATATAGCGTCAGTTGTACCGTACAAACAATTTTAAGTATTAATGAAAAATTGAGGAGGTTCCTAATGCCGTTTCTATTGATAGTTATTCTCAGCAACTAGCCAGTTAAACGATAATAATGGTGACATATGGGGTGTAAAGTAATAGCTCTTAACATATTTTGCTATTGATGAGGTGTCATCGCTTTGTAATGCCCTCGACACTTCTCGCTTTATACTACTGTAAACAATAAATAGGAACCAATCAACCGTACATATCTTCTGAATTAGATGACATGTAAAGTTATTTACTAATACTGTATGTAGCTGTCATTCAGAACAAAAAGAAGAATGATAGGCCAAGAGAAGAAAAAGAAAAATAGACTCATCGATGTTTTTGCAGTATGTTTCTATTGTTTTTCTTCATTTTTAATTCGTTAGTATCGTCTCTTTCTACAATTCGCATTCAAATAGCTTTGTATAGAAATTGTATACAGTGATATTGTTGTTATACATTATGCTTCGGAATTACAAAGGTACAGAACAGTACGTCATTGTGCGATTCTGTATTATGTTATTTGACAATGTTGTCAATTATCGTCGTCACTCATCACTAGTCATCTAGTCATCAGTCGTCATTCATCAATCATCACTTCATCCATTGCTTCTTACTCTTCCTGGCACTGAATGGACAATATGGAGATTCATGGTGATTTAAAATAATACCGGTAATATGATTTATGTTACATTGGACCATCTTTTAATTTACGCGTATATTTTAATGAAGAGACTGAATTTTTAGCTAACCCGAAAATCAGGTGAAGGTGCAAACTAAAGTAGATATATTAGGGTGAAATGAATACGTTTGCGACGAAAGAGGTGATAAAAGTAGGATGTCAAGATTAAGAATCTGGGAGGAGGGAAATTGAAAGAAATAACTAAATCTACACTTTACAGTATTATTTTATTTTACGGCGACAGTTTTATAATAATGTACAGTACTGTACAGTGTGCTGCACAGCATACTGTAGATGTTGACTAGAAGAAATTACAAGTATTCGATCGAAAGCCAATCTAAACCGTCTGTATGACAAATTAATTATACAAAAAATAAGCATAAAGTATTTTTTGCTTTTCTAAAGTTTATTTTTAAACTTGCGTTATTCTTTTAGTTAATTCTCGTCATATACTATTATCTCTCTTTTTATACAGTAATCAGGTTTAAGTAAATAAATACGCAGAGTAACCATAAAAATTGCACTCAAGCAAATAAAGAACATGAACAATCTCATTACTGTAATACAGCATACATACTGTACACTGTACTGCACTGTACTGTACTGTACAGTATACAATAGTACTTTTTCATCAAGATAGAGGAGTCATGTTCACGACTTGATGTTGACAAATGAAAAGTCTTTGACACAATACGGTACTGTACAGTGTACAGTACAGTACAGTGAAAGGTCATTCTGCTGTACTGTACAGTACAGTACAATGTGCTGTGTTACTACTGCACTGTACGGTACAGTACAGTACAGTATTGTACAGTACTGTGTACAGTCATGGTAATAAATTACTGTATTAGATGAGTACATAGTAATATCATAACATAACTGTACTGTATGTAAGTGGAATCAACACTAAAGATGAGATTATGAATTTACAAATTAGCGAGAAAAAATAAGATAACAACCTTCCCCTTCTTTATATTTTTGTTTGTATTCTGTATGTTTCACTAGATGTTCCTATTCTTCTGTTTTTATTGGTGATGATGTTACATAAAAAACAAGGTAGCAATTGTTATTCAACGTTGTAGTCATACGCGTAAATAGTTGGTGAACAAAAGCAGGCGGTACTTTTTCGATGTTAATTGCAAATAGATAAAATGAAGTGGGCGTCGGTAATACTGTTCAAGGTGGGTTGTTGTTTGTTCCTTAGATAAGACATAATATATGAACAACAAGTTTTTGTACGATGCGTCGTATCATTTTAAAACACTTACGGGAATGATTACCGGATTACTAGATACGGCGCCGAGATGACGCAGTCCTGGTTACGTAATAATGGACAGTGATTTGTTGGCAATAATTAACGTTCATTTATTTAACAATCTACTGTACTACTGTAGTCTGTACTGTAGCATTCGCAATCAATGTTTTGTTGGTATAATACTGCAAATTTTAATCTGTTGTACTGTACGCTGTACTATACAGTGTAGTGTACTGTACAGTACAGTACAGTACTATTTTTGGCACTGCTCATAAACAAATTTACGGATTATTTTTCTAAGTTTTATGGTGCAATTGTGAATAGAAAGGAATAAAATACTAAAATACAAGTATTTTCCTGTTATTGGTGGGCTGCATGCTGAACGTATCGGGAAAACTCTCTATCTAGGATATCATACCTAATTCTTATTAATTAATTTCAGTTGCTAAAAACGATCCGTGTAGCTGAATATTCATCAAATCTAATCTACACTACAGTACAGTACTGTACATTCAGCCTCCATCTCTGACTCTCTCTTTCACTACAGTATACTGTACTTTACTGTACTGTACGTACAGTACTGTACACTTTGCATGCTCAGGTGCAAATACTGTACTGTACAGTATTTCACATCTTATTACTGTACACGTAAGATGAAAGTACTGTATTGGCGTTGATTGTGTTATCACTATTTCATTTAACTTAACTTAATATATACTGCATATTAAAAAAAAGTTATTCTAATTTTGTGGCTGTATCGAATCACACAGTAATCAGCTGGATTAATAATAAATAAAATTCTTTTTGTTCAATCCTTATATCAATCTTACAGTACAGTCTCTCCGCCATGCCGATGCCGGTACATTTCAGTACAGTACCTATAAATAAATAATAATAATAAAAGGGTGTAACATCGGTACGTACTGCACATACAGTACAGTACCGAACAAAGAAGACCAAAAGATACCTTTAATAATGCTTTAGTATGGGGATAAAATAATTATGATGATTATAGATCACGTCAATCATTGAAATTGATCACTCAATTACCGTCATGTTCAGTAATTATGCAAATCTCTCAAAGCTGTTCTTACAGATTCAACGCCAATTATTGAAAAAAATAATCTATATATAGCTTTGAAATAATACTTTATAAAGTTGCTTTGAAAATGATTTTGTTGCCTAAAAATACATGTATTTTTGTCTACATTTCAATACTACAATCAGTTTCAGATGATTTATTCGCATCAAATATTTATTACTTATTCTTAAACAAATACCTATTGTATAGTATAAACATATCAAGGTAAATGAATAAAATTTTGCGAACTATATACAGTATTATGAAAATTGACGATAGTATCTTTAGGGTCATTATATAATTATTATTAGACAAGCAATCGTTATTTATCCCTCAAGTATATCGTACGTTACGCCAGATATTGAGCTATCTACTAATTTTTATTCCTTCATAGCGTACAAAAGTTTTTATTGATGTTTACTGCTCCAAAGTTATATGTTGTGAGAAACAGTGGAACCGGGATCTAATACTATATTTTCTATTAAAGAAAAACAGAGTATTATTCAAAACTAATCAGCAATAAATATTGTCCTTTTATTCTAGTATCATTGACAATCTTGATTATTGTTACCTTCCTTATAGATTAATGTCTCTTGAAGCTCGGTTTTATTTATGCAATTGATTACATAATAACCGCTTTCGTTGGATTTCTAGGAATTGTTACCCTACAAATTCATTCCTGATAGATTATTTATTTATGATCAAATTAGTAATAGAATCTTTTAAAAAAATAATATATTCTCCTAGTGAGGGCAATGGAGTGAGTCACAACATATTTTTGTCTCTTATTCTTGTCCTAGAATAATTATTTTCCGTGAAATTTTCACTTTCATCTTATGAAAACATCTACTTTCTAATAATTAACTCCCCCACTTTTGAACATTACATCCAATTTTCCTACTTATATGTCTCTAACGCTATTTTGAATGGATTGTAAATATATAATTTACAAATTATCTTAGCTAAGAAAACGTACTATTTCGTGTCGAGACGTTACGACCACATTAATATCGGACTGGAGTGTGCGTAACACTAGGTTAAGGACCGTAGGAAGAAAAATAGTAAATCTGTATTCGAGAAAGGGTAATATGGGGAATGCACTAATAAATAATACTACTGCCATTATTAATACGAGGATATATTATCACATATATCTTTCAATACTGTACATATATGAATATGACATGAGCACGATTCCAACGAAGTCACCGTACTTTAAAATATAGGTATTGTTAAGGTATCAGGTAACACTGGTCCTGTTTGCTACTGGACAGAGTTTAAATATCAGTAACAAATCAAAATTGTATTATTACTGCAAGGATCATAATTATTGTTTATATAAATTGCGGTACAGTACAATGTGATCATGATATATATAAACTACGATATTGTACAGTACTACACATAACATTAAAACAGTATCAGTTATCCGTAACTGATCATTTGATTTGTACCAGTTGTTACTTACGTTTATTTGCGACGCTTAATACTTTGGGATTGGACTATAAAATTTAGAGAAATTTGCTCAAGACTAGAAAATAGTACACTGGTTAACACTTGTTATTAGGATTTCATATGATTCGGATACTAATTTAACTAGTATTATAGTGCTATTAGCAGAAGTCTGCTCGTAGTCTTAGTTTCCTATAGTATTCTGCGTAATCGCTCTTCGTATAGAAAATCGTCATTGTTAACTTTTAACAGGTCTAATGCAGTGTATGATACTCATATGTACTATTGCGCTACGGTAGCATCATGAAAATGCGTATCATGATATTTTGTGAGGAAGACAGGCAAGTTTAATATCGGAGTACGAGCCTAAAACTCAACTATGAATTATGTAGAATATACAAAAATAATATGTATCATTAATTTGTTTCAATCTTTAAAAACGAAATGTTATTTCTAAGTTCGCCTTAATTCCTAGCTATGTAAAATCCTAAATGGTACAGTAGTTCTTTCCTTTTTTAATGATAAAGCAATTTCTCCACATTTGACATGCATCGCTACTAATGACACCATGAAGCTTAATTAAGCTGGGATGAGCTTATCCAAGATCTTTACATACAAAAGAGGATCAGCTACAGTCTTTTTCGATGTTGTAGGTGAGGACTGCTAGTGGCAAAGTGACTTAAATTACATTTAAAAAGATATGGTACCTGCAATATGGCACTTTATTGGTTAGCAACGTGTTACAACATAAAGAATGCTATAACACTATAATTGTAGCATTCTGTAACACTGGAAGTGACATTACTAAGTGTAAGGACTTTTACAGTATGATAATAAGAAAATTAGATACAGACTGATCCTGTACTGTACTCGTATGCAATAGATGATAACTAAAAGTATCCATACTTTGCACAATATAGTAGAGTGAATAAAATTTATTTAGTGTACGCTACAATAAATAAGTAAAACTGATATTTTGGAATAGGAAATGAGCTGTGTTTGGACTTGCATCCATCGTACTGCTGTATAAGAGCAGTTCATGCACCACGGAGGACAACGGGTGCCAAAGCTTATGTATTTCATTCTTAGTTACGTTCTTAATTATTTTGCTAATCATGACAATAAAATTGGCACACATTGATAGTTTAACCATGTTTATGTGCACAGACATTCATAAATATGTGATCATTATGGTATGAAGTATAATTGTACGTTATAGTACCGAAGTAGATTAGATTTTAATTTAAGCTAAGGCAGTAACAGACTTGCAGGTGTCCGATAAAATTTTAGATTTATTAATTAAAATATGTATAAAGCCTTAATGATTTGGAAGTCCTCATTCTAGAACTACAGTACAATAGTTTACAATATTTCTTCGTGATCAAAATTTATTAAAAAAGATAAAAATTTTATCATCTCTAGTCTTTCATACCTAAGCAGGTCGCATAAGTTTCGGGTATGATTTAAATAAATTAATCAGTGTTAAGTAAGATAATTATCATATAATAGCAACTTCAATTGTTAAAATGTTCTATGATGATAGTAGGATGGACAAGTATTGCTATAATTTCCATTTATATGATAGCGAAAAGGAAGTCTTAATTTTGAAAGCCCCAGACTTTAGATGAACTCTAGAGATCAGAGCTATATAGCCAATTGATATCAAATTAGATGCAAAGCAATGTCTACACAACATTGAAAATTTTCTAACAAGCTTGCTCTATAGACTATACTTATGATTGTATTATCATCTGTTCCAGATCTGTCTGATTAATTGATTTATTCAATTATTATTTATAATATACCAAAAAAGATTCTCTTTGACAGTATTGTAATAGAAAAAGAAAATAAGCTATTCTATTTATGCTATTAAAGGCAATTTTTTTAGTGATTCTAGGTACTTTATAGATAGCTTCTATTTAGCATGGCTGTATATTGCATAAAGTTTAATTGTATTTAAGGCAAGAAAATGATAGACTGTTAAAGTTTAGCATTAATACTGTATATTAATTGGGCTAGTATCATTGTGGTAATAATGGTTCGTGATTGACATTTTTGAAATAGAGGATGTGATCATAAGTTCTACCCATAACCTTCCACTAAATATACGAGGCAGCATTATTCTTGTTTAAGGTACATATGATCAGTAAAACAAGTGCAGGCTAACTACGACATGTATTAGAATTAGCAAGAGTAGTCGTAATGAAATTTTATATTTATGTAACGTGTTGATAGTTTGATACTATGTAGCGCCAGTGATAGTTATACTCTTCATCTAGATTTTAATGAAGACTTCATTATTGGGAGAGGGAACATTATCATTTATAATTATATATAATTGCTTAAATTGCGTAATTTATCTTGATGTAAATTTGCACAGTAGCTGATATACTATACATTAGATTGAACTATCATTACTGAAATACGCGATTTCACCTGGTCTTTCTTCATTACTGTAAACATCATGATTACATGTTTATAGTATGTTCATAAATCTACAGGCTGCAAAAGCCTGAATAAATCGTAATTTTACTAATTTATCAGCTCTGTTATACATAATTTTTCACTCATTTTACTAATACTGAGTAAATTAAATAGCGATTTTCAAATTTTTGTTGTACGTGTTTAGAATGGGATCATTTATCTCTAGCTAACTTTCGTGAGATGGCCATCATCTATACTTGCTGCATCGCTGTGCAATTATCTTATTCAGTACAACCTCTTCATTTGAATGGCATGTAGCCGCTATTTATTAAGTCTGCCTCATTCTCTGTAATGATATGTAAATATTTTTATTCATGGGCTATAACCTCTCTATTTAAAGTTGTTAAGTCTGCAATGACAGATTTTTTTAGATATACTAAAACGGTTTATCTTATTAGATTATTTAGTGATAATTTAAGATATAGTGTCACTGTGCCCTAACGCAATTTGAATGCATCAGGGCTATTCAAATATTTAATTAAATGCGTATGGCGACAGATTATCTAGTAACGTCACTTGCCGTAGTCTACTTGTTTCACTGAAGGCGCTTTTTGACTTTCAATTAGCGTTATTTTAGCGATATTCTATCTATTTAAGGACAATACTATTTTTTGATTGTCAATTATTTTTGTTATAATAATTAAATAATTACTTAGTCCTTCAATATCCTAAAGAATTACTGAAGATATTCAAATTATTGTTTCAACTTTTACTTATTCACGTTATTAACCATTCCTACTTATTATCAAACTTAATGTATTTGTGTTATCTCTTTGGTGTTATCAATAGTAACTTCAAATTACGTACAAGGCTAATATCATTTAGCCAATATTGATATGATATAATCATCAATCCACAATTAATCTATATATAATGCACTGAATTTCATATAGTTTTCTGTTTTACATAGAGCATAGCTGAGCAAAGTTTGTAATTTGTGAAGGCATGATGATGTTAATTTTGTATACTAATTTGAAGTAAAGGTACAGTATCACCCTAATTTTACTAAGACAACTCAACCCCTATTGCTTAATAGGAAATTTTAGTGGAGTTCATAACACGAACATGAAGAAGATGTATTACAATCGAAACTATCGCTTAACAACCACTGATACATTTTGCTACCCTAAAATTATAATACGATCTACAGCGATAGATAACCCCTTTAAGAAATGGTCGTATCGTAATCACTATTACCTACGCTAATCAAAATTGGCTAATACTACGAAAATATTTTCTATAGATGAAGAGCTGCAGCTTCTAATTAAGTGAACTAATATTTCTGAATTGAACTGTAGCTTCTAAAACATAAAGATTTCCCTGTTTCAAGCCAACCCATGCTTTTTGAATATACTCATAAATTATTTTGGTATTATTCTTTAATAAATTTATTTACAATCTACATGCATAGGTTAGTACAAATTAAAATTCTCACTGTTAAGAGAGTACAATATCGTAACTTGGCTATTGTACGCTACGATCTGATACTACGATGCCATAGAAGCAGGCAAATAAGCCACCTTTATGCTTGAGCGTTTGGTGTATGCTCTTTCCATCTATTGTTTGTCATTATAATTTCAGAAAAATACTTGAGAAAGGCGTAATAACCTTACTCTGACAATTATATGAAAATGGTTGTTTTACGAACAGGAAACAATGAAGTTGTTATTTATTATTTACAATGAACGATAGTATTCACTACGGCTAGTTTTTAAAAGTATTATTACACTAAGAGAGGGGCGTTCTTTGTGCTAATGTCAAATAATGGCGTTATTTATAGCTAGCTTTAAGATGTCATATCTAATGCAGATAAATCCTAAAAATGAAAAATTTGTACTCGTTTCTGTCCGCAAAAAACGTATTACACTACTATATTTACAATCGCAGACATTAAATCCTGTTCTACGGCCAAGTTTAACAAGACCACTGGTTTAAAGTGTAATCATTTACTTTTATTAGGGGTTCGACAGGTATTAAAGTGTTAAAATCAATTTTCCAGCAGAATATGCCCTTTTGTATTTACAGAATTGGATGAAATAGATTCCGAACATTTTACTCTGTTTCGAGTGACTGCACCTCTATTTACTTTACTCAATGTAGTCATTCTTTATAGTAATTGATTAAATTTCTCTTCGCAATTCTTGAATAGATGTGATTATTGAAAATTTTGGATTTTAAATAATAAATTTTCTATAGTAAATTAATCATAATATGCCCGGTATTAGTCTATTGTGTCGTCAAAGCTGTCTTTATTTGGTGATTAGGCATAGTCAACGGGTTCCTTTAATCATGTCTTAGTGGATCACGTTCGCTATATTAAATTAATTAGAAGCAATACCGAGCTAAATATGCGATATCAGGTAGTATGCCTGTACTTTACACGGCATCTCTTATGTATGATAGACTTGTAATGTCTAGTATTGCGTGATCGACCTAGCGTCGCCCGAGAGAACATAACGGTATCTATATATAGAATCGACAGATAAAGAGACACAAGGGATGCTTTGAAGCAATAAGACTTTTGAAAGCTTCCTCCCTTTTTATATTGGCCATTTTAAATATAATTTAATGACTTTTTTACCTTTTTTGTGGACAACTAATGACCTTTGAGTATTTGATTATTATTATTAGCGTACTGAATTTTACTTCTTGGTTGAAAGTTAAAAAGTATGGTTTTTAAATTATCACCAGTTAATATGTAGAGATCAGCATCTCAGTTTAGCCAAATTCTTTTCTCTTTTTAATTAAAATTAATGATTAATAGATGCCGAGTAGAAATGACAATTATTGATACAGTATATGCATTGTCAACTGATTGTAAAAATGAATACGAGTATATAGTACGTATACTCGTTGGCGATGGACTACGTAGTACAGAGGCGGTCTATAGAGCCCAGGAAGATGGTTAAAGTGATTTCAAGCGAAGTGTAGTTATTAAAATACAGTAACGGATATCAATTAATTATATATATATATATGTTATATATAATTATAATTATTAATGGCTATCCAAAAGGTGTGATTTAAAAAATTTAGATTTTATTAGATATACATTGTACAGTTACTACTGTATTTATTTCTTCTGTTTTTCTAATTTTCCTTTTATGCTGATACTCTCGTGACAACAATTTAAAGTCTTTAAAAATAGTTGGAATCAAAGTAGATTTGACTGGCAAAGAACCTGTCAATGATTGAGTTATAAGTAATTTTCAATTTCTTTGTTCCTTGAGAAACAAACAGTACTTCACAATATCTTCAATAGCAATCACAGATTTACTTGACACTGCAGATAAAGTACAAATATAAGAGTTATAATTTATTTACGTAATCAAAGAAAGGCTGTGCGCGGATATGAATTCATTTTGCTCAAATGTACTATTCTGTACTGTGCGATATATGCTAAGATTTACTATACTGAATTAAGTACTTACTACACGAAAAGGATTTATATGAAAGTTTTCATCAGGAATCATCAAATTGTAATTTATATTTAGAACTTTACTATATTTTCTCGTAACTTGCATCCTTTTTTATATAAAAATAGTAATAATATACGCTGCGTATACTGTAGGAATGTAATAAAACATTATATACTGTATTGCTAGTACGGGGAGTGTCAGGGACTTCTAAAAGTAAGAGACATTACAGGAAACGGTTGTTCGCTATGCAAATAATGTTGAGGCTGATTGTTTTACTGGTCATTTCAACTGTATCGCACGTCTGTAACGATACACTATACTGTCTACGACTGACGTCCAAATTAGCTGCTATTAGCCAGCTAAGTTATTAAACATTATATTATCAACAACGCTAGTTTCATCGGTAGCATATAGTAGAATGACCGAAAAAATAATAAGCCTCTACATTATTTTTACACCGTGGTAGTTTCCTGTCCCGTCTCATCTCTTTCTTTTTAGTAGTCCCTGGGAGTGTCCACTGTCTAGTATCCACCATGAATATTTGGACCACTATTATAAGGGCGTGGTGAGAAAGCTAAAATGGTTGAGAGATATTCAGCTATATGTGTTGCCTTAAAGTATGTCTTTAAATTTTGAAGAAATGTACTTTAAATTTGGCTCCAATTCCACACAGACAGATCACTACAACCTTGAGCAATTGGCTCTTGATGTTTTTATTACCTTTTATCGCAGTATTGATTAATTAAATTTCTTTAAAGTTTCTTATACAAACTATAAGTCGCTGTTATATGTACGGTCGCTCCAACCGTTTTATAAGTCATGTCGTAATACCAGTTATTGTAGTTTTGCCACTCGAATTCACAGTAATTGCTATACGGTACAGTACTTTGTATTATATAGTACACTGTACTGTACTGTACTGTACTTAGTGTACTGTATACAGTACTGTACTTTTTTAAAAGTTATTTAATTTAAATTTGAATGGACTCCCGCCATTGCATTGCGGTACAGTATAGTACTGTACAGTACAGTGCAGACTCTTGCATGGACTGTAACATAGAGACTTGGAATGTGAACACTGCCCAACAGGCGTGTTTGCAACTTCACTTTCTTTCTCAGCTATCTCGGCGCTGAAGTTCCCTGAAAAGTGAATTTAATTTGATTTAAATTAAATTCTTTACTGTACTGTACAGCAGAAGGGCGGTTGTAGACTGTACAGTACAATATATATGCATGGGAGTTACTGTAGGATTTGATGGTTGCATTTGACTTATAAACGTTTCGATGTGTTAATTAGGCACTGATCATTAAGTAAAATTTCGACAATTTCGATATGAACAATTTAAACGATGTCAAAACATCCGTCACTAATATCGATAATAATCGATCTTACACCATTAGCGGAGTACAGGTAGAATTTCCGTACAAAGCATATCCTTCACAACTCTCCATGATGTCAAAGGTAAGTGATAAAAAAATAAAAATTGTTAAAGTTAATAATTGAATTGCAGTACAGTACAGTGTAAGTAGTAATTTAAATATCTGGATGTGAAACTTTGCATCAAATTTGATTGGCTACATTGTGCTATATAACTTTCTAATGGCAGATGAGCAGTGGTAATTATTTATGAGGCCTTTGCTGTTAGCTTATAATTATGTACCGTTGATTAATTATTGTGGATGATAAATACATACCGTATACGAATGCAAAATGTACCATCTGTGCGAAATGAGCAACTTACACTTATGTAGATCACTAAATTTCCTATAAATAAATTCATAATTTACACTGTAATAACTTTATAATTACCGTAGAAAGTGAAATTATACATGATATAATTGCATTAATATACTACACTAGGTGATGAGATATTAGTTTAGTTAATGAGGGTAATCCAGAAACTTTATGAATATTGTATTTTGTATAAATTCTTACAGATAATCCAAGGATTGCAGCAGAGAAAACATTGTTTGCTGGAAAGCCCTACTGGCAGTGGTAAAAGCTTAGCTTTACTATGCTCTGCTTTGGCATGGCAGGCCCATGAATATGGTCTATAATTACGTAGATATAATCATAAATTTTTAGTTCCTGACTGTTTTAACCTGATTTAGGAAAAATAATATCCGCATATTTATTAAGTTATTTCATCTTATGCTTTTTCAGAAAAGTGTCGTCAGGAATACCTACTAGAAATGCTTGAAGAGAAAGAAGAATTAAAGGCCTTCGATGCTAGCACTACAGAAGGTAAAGGCAATTATTTCAAGATATTTGCTTTATGTAACTCAGTACAGTTATGATTCTAAAGGTCTGCAAATCGTTGTTGGATTTACTATGATTAGTCTAATTTTATACGTTTAACTATTGATTATCGATATATATAGAGTATATAGCATTAATTGCCTATTTAACAGTTGGTAATATATGTAATTTAAGAAGTTCGTTAGCTTTGCATTTATTCTTCACGGTGTATCAGAGGCTATTGTGCTGTACTATCACAATTCTCTTGACCACCGTTTTGATGTCTTTCATGTTATTTTACATCTTTCCTTCACACTACACAAAGAAATCACATCCCTAGTCACCTCTTGCAATACTGAATCTAATACTACGTCAAATACTGCTGAACTGGAAAATAAAAATTTATCTAAAAGTAAAGAAAGGAAAACATCGAGTACTTGTATTTCTGATAAGATTGGTCATGGTATTGAAAACTTTAGTGGAGGTACGTACATTAATAGTTTTAGGATTGTTAGATTTAGATTAATTGACCATTGAAAATTATTAAATACGGTACACAAGTATACATATATACAGATATATATCACCAACTCAATATTACTAAAATATATATTAGTGCAAAAGCACATTCAATTAGATCTGACTCGTGATATCGACGATGAAGACGATTTTATGCCTGATAAGAAAAGATTTCGCCCACCGACTGATTCTAGGGTAGGTCGATGTACCTCTGTGCATTCTAAGCATACTCCTAATGCTTAAATTTCAGATTAATTACTATGATATTAAGGTATATTGATAGTATATATTTCATTAAGCCAAAGCTTATTGAGTGCTTTTTGACATGATTTTTTTGTGTAATACAATTTGAAAATTAGAAGGGGAGAAAAGCTAAGAAGAATAGCAATAAAGATCCATCGACTCAAGCTATCACGTCAGTATTCGAGCGTGTTCCAACTTGTAGCCAGAATTTGCTCGATGACAAAGCGCAATCACAAGTGGAGGCTTCTACTGCCACGGAAATCACATCGAGCTCGAAGAAATCAATTCCGAAAAGTTACACGCCTAGGTACATGGTCGAGATATAGTGTAAAATACAGTAGTTATGAGAGGACATATTTCATTTCATTTTAATAACTTTTAAACGTTGTGACTTTGCTGGTAACGTCCTCGTATTGTTACGCAGTGTTCCAAAGATTTTCTTTGGCACAAGAACACATAAGCAAATAGCTCAAATTATCAGAGAGCTTAAGAAAACGGCATACAGAAATGTCAAGTTAGGACTAGTATAATGTGTTTTGGTGTTGATACTTTGCAATATTGACTGTAGTGAAAAAACATTTCGTTAAAAATAGAATGACAATATTATCAAGTCGTGATTTTACTTGCATCCATCCGAAGATATCCAAATCTTCATCAAAAAATGACGATTGCCGTTTAGCTATTGAGGTATTTAAGAAATTTTTAATTCAAGCCATGACTTTAAACGTCCTATATTTAATTTAGTATCAGCAACACTTTTTTGAATAATATGGTTTACTTCCAGGTAGGATCTTGTGTTTACCACCATAACGTACCCAGACTCAAAAGCCATCAAGCACTGGAAGCTAGAGGTATTAATTCCGCTTGGGATATAGAAGAGTTTGTGCAAGTATGCAACAAGTCAAAGGTAACACGTTATTTATATCTTATGAATAAAGATATATTTATCTGATTTTAGACAAGTATGTATGCTGGCATATTTGTAATCCGAAACAGTACAATCATGTATTTTTTATTTTAGGCTTGTCCTTATTACGCTGCACGGGGCTTAATAGATCAATCAGAAATTATATTTTGTCCATATAATTACTTAATTGAATCTTCGATTCGGGATCTAGTAATATACGTATTGTCTAGTATTATTTCACATCAAATGATTGAATATCGGTATAGATAACTGTATAATATACTCTAATTTAATTAGATGGATATAACACTAAGAAATCAAATTGTAATATTGGATGAAGCTCATAATATTGAAGATAGTGCAAGAGAGGCTACTAGCTTTGAAATTACGGCATTAACTCTCAAAGAGATGATTGATGATTTAAATTTTTTAAGTAAGATACGGAAATAGGGAAAGCAAACTACCATTTACAGATACAAAATGACAGGGGCCCTAATGTTGTTAATTTTGTTACATTTCTAGTCGAACGGGATATACTTACGGGTCACCATGGACCTATACACGCAATGGTATAAACTGTATTCGATTTTCTATTCTATAGTTATAAAAATATTAAGTTACAAACAGTTAGATTCATATTGATTTCATAGTGTCACAAGTTATGGTTATGGATAAATGATGAATCGCATTCTCTAAAAAATACCGGGTTTGAACAAGCATCAAAAGTTTGGTCTGCGATCGAGATTTTGGCTATATTTGAACGTATGGATATATCTGTTGAAACATACCCAACCATACAAGTATATAGATATAATAAAGGATTAAATGTTGGGATAATGATGATATCATAAAAACTTTTAATAAAATTTAAATGTTTGTGCTATTTATCATTTAGCATCACGTTAATAAGATTGCTGAATATGAACACGCTGAGTATTCTAAAAAGTAAGCTTGGCAATCTATTACATTTGAGAATACTTAAGAATTGTTCAAGACATCTGTTACCTTTATAAGCTCACAGTAATGCATATACCTATTTTAAGAATTGAAACAGGCGTTGTCCTGGCGGCTTCTGGAAAGACTCTTCTCTATTTAAAGGGTATGATGCTTGTCTTTGGATATCTTTTACGGACCGACAAAAAATACTGTACGGATTACAAGTTAGTCACTATCAATGATTTTGTTTTGATACTATAGATGCTGCAAATTATTCAATCACTGATCTTCGGTTACATGATCATTTTTTACAGAATCACCCTCGTTAAAAGCGTCGTAAATATTCCTGTAGAAGCGGTTAGTGTATAATTTAGTTTATATATTATTTCATAGTAACTTGCAGTATCACATTATTTTATGCCTACGCCTACAGACTCAAGGGAGAAGGAGATGGCGGACTGGCCGTAAGTTATGAAACTTTGCTGAATTTCCTGTGATTTAAACTTTTGTTACCCTTCCTTAAGCTGAAACTTGCTACGTCTGCTTTAGAGACGAGGAAACAGTGGACATATTCCCTGAACTTCTGGTGTATGAATCCAGCCGTAGTATGTGATGAGAATTTAAATTTCTAAATTCATTATTGCGACCATTCCATCTTTGCGCATTCTCAGCGATGATTTGCATATGTACTCGTATATCAATGAATTGATTGCACTTCTATTGTCCAGGCGTTCGACGACATTGGACCTGCTGCTCATTCCGTTATATTAACTTCCGGCACTTTATCACCGATGAATTCGTTCTCGAGCGAACTTGGCCTAGCTTTTTCGATTCGTCTGGAAGCTGCACATATAATAAATTATTCTCAAGCTTTAGTGGCTACATTGTCGGAGGGAATTAATGGTGTATCCCTAAATGCCTCGTACAGATCAGCAGAGGTAACGCTACACTCTAACGTACTTTGAACAATCAATAGAGTTAATTACTTAAATTGAAATAAGATGCACTATCAGGTAGCATTCATTGTTATTTGAACTTATCTGTTAGACATTTGCATTTCAAGATGAACTCGGCAATATCATTTTGGAAGCGTGCAGGGTATTGAGAATTTCGATTTTGAAACTGTTAGATTACAGCCTAATAGTTACGTCCCTCCTAACAGATTATTCCAGGTGGGATACTATGCTTTTTTCCCTCATACAACTTGTTGGACAAAGTGGTTAAGAGATGGCAGGTTAGTCTACAATATTTTCTTTAATAATGTCTATTTAGTAACTTTAGCGTAAATTTCAGAATACGGATACTTGGAATTCATTAAATGCCGTAAAAATAGTAATTGCTGAGCCTAGAGGCGGTAACAAATCAGGTATTATTTATGTCTTGTAAATTTAAAGAGCGTGCAAATTTTACTTACTTAGTACGACAAAGTAATCCGAGAATGTTTAATCACATTAGATTTTGACGATCTCTTACAAAAATTTTACGATTCAGTTAGTAATTCAAATGGTGAGTTTACATTTTTCAAACCATGATACGCATATTCAGTGAATCTTCTTCCTCTGTGACTTATTAGTTTTTAATCCGCAGCTGCTTTAAATATGATGTCTGGTCCATCCGGAGGACTGTTTTTAGCTGTCTGTAGAGGAAAAGTTAGCGAAGGATTAGATTTTGCTGATGATAACGCTAGAGCAGTAATAACAGTCGGGATTCCATATCCCAATATCAAAGACTTAAAAATTGAATTAAAAAAAAAATATAATGACAAGTTCAGTGCGCAAAGAAATTTATTAACTGGTAAGGAATGGTATGAAATTCAAGCATATCGAGCTCTTAATCAGGTAAGCTTGAAGTCCTCATGCTCGAGCTAGTTTTTATCTTGTTGAACTCATTATTACGTCTTTTTTAGGCGTTAGGTCGTTGTATAAGAAATCGGTAAGATTATTATCAAGCCTTTTGCTAGTTACCCAGTTCTCATCTTTCTACATAACTTTTTGTGGATAGGAACGATTGGGGAGCATTGTTATTGTTGGATGACCGCTTTGGAAAATCAACAAAATATACCGCTGGTATACAGTAGTATCTGTCTCGAACACTTAATGGCAATATACATTTCTTCAAGTAACTCTTGATATAAATTTTGCATTTCATTTTAGGATTAGCCAAGTGGGTGCGGCAGAGAGTCCAACATTTCAGTCTTGCTTCGGATACTTTAGCAACTTTATCGTCATTTGTTTCTGGGAGGATTGAAAGTTGCGAAACTCCTTTATCATCTAAGTTTGTTGTAGTTAAGGTTTTATTCGTCTATATATATATTAGTAAAGCCATAAATATAACTTATTGGCGTTACGCTTACTTTATCAGTACTCAAGAATCAGTCTCGAAATACCTTACACCTGAAAAGAAAATGTCAATACTAACTTCTCCTGAGTGCACCAAAAGCCCCTTAATGGTAGACTTAAGCTCTCCCGTAAGCAAGCCAAATTTAAATTTATGCACAGGATTTGTCTCTGCTAGGAAGCTGGTCGCCGGTATGAACTTAATTTTGAACTAACACGTGCGTTTATTTCTCGCGTACGTTCGCGGATTGAGGATTTAAGGTTATTCTACTTCATTATTCGCTAGAAACTATATGTAGTAACACATGCAAATCTAGACAAGATGATGATATTCACTTGCTTTCAAGCCCCAATTCCGAAAAGTATCACTCTCAGACCATGATAACGACTGATAAGATTATAAACGACGATGACAATGTCATAAATGTAATCGATAGTAGTTTCCACGTTGGCGCAAATATCAGTATTAATAATAAAGAATTGTGTTTGGCACCTGCCAATGACATATCTAGTCAAGCTTCAGGATCTTCATCGCTGTTTTCATGTAATAGTTCTAGCACTGGTACTATGACACCGGAATCTGAAAATGTTAACATTGAGCAATTTTCTGATTCCGAAAACGAATTAATTCTTGAGACTGCTGGACCGGGTATTAATCTCAATAGCCTAACTGAGCACATCATACATCATTTAATAGCTAGTACAATCGGAAGGTAATTGTTAATTTATGATCGACCTGTAAGTAATTTTCTTCTGCAGTATCTAGGACATCTCAGACGTTAATGAATGAGAAGCATAAAATTAATAAATGTTGCATTACTTGTGGATCTTTATTACTTAAAGAAAGTGATAGTGGAGGTAAGACATGATGTATTGTTACTTTACACTTCTATAGCTGCTTTGAGCTTTTCTGCTCTAATTTTAGGCATTCGACTAAATACTGATACTCTGAATGTTACCTGTTCATTTAATAAATACTATTTCATGGTAGAAGACATACAGGAATGCTCGTGTGAATTAGTTTTTATCGAAGTAGTTAGAAAAATGCACCTTGAGTTTCTTTGCTCAATTGGTCGTAAGATTGATAAAGATCTTAGGATTTTATCCACAAATGTATACAAATGTGGAAAAGAATGTATTGCTGCTAATGGCAAGCTACTATCACAGAATACAGAGCCAGGTCGTATAGAATCGCTCATGGAATAAATGTTGATATAATCTCATTTCTCCGTAAATTTATAGACTTTCATAATATAATTATTAACTATTTTAAATCTCTATGCAATAAATATTATACTATAGGAATGTATTGGCTAAATAGTTATTATTCAGAAGTCGATAATAAAGTTTACGTACCAATCTACTGTATTATATGCAAACAAAATTATTCCAGTACTTGCTGTCCCACTATTGGATTTATGGAAGTAAATGTGACAGGAAACGAATACCAGGTACTTTCCTTTCTTTTTGCTTTATAAACATGTTAGTGAAGCTATTTCAATTAGTGATTTATTTGCCATTGTGTTATAGGCCTATCTTCTTCAAGAAGCACTTCAATAGTAAGTTTGAGATCTGGTACTATGAAATTTCAGTTGGTCACATTTTCTACACCTTTATGTATTATCATTATGGTAAAGATTTTTAGTACCGTTTTAGTTATTTTACACCGTCACGATAATTAAAGTTTTAATAGCGTTACTTAAGTTGATGCGAACAATGCAATTTTATTCAAAGAATGTTGTGCTGTATGATACATGTAAGTCGGACGGTTATAATCATTTTCGCCTTTATGAGCAAAACAGCTTGATTAGTATGACTCTTAACGTTAAGATTTATACGGAAGCTTTCAAATCTGATATTATAGAATGGTATATTATTTCATATACGGAATATTATCATCCGGAAAGTGCTGGTAGTTATCAATACATGTTACAAATCTGATATACCAATTCTTCTGTATTTTGGATTTTAGCTCTCGTATGTCTATCGTGAAATTCATATCTAATTTTCTTACTGTACTATATAAATTTACTCGTATATATGACTACTAGATGGTAACGCTGCCGTATTACTAGTTTTTTTATGATCGGGTTACCCAATAGCAGCTACAATTCGTTATAAGATTGGACTTGATAAAAACTTTCTGCATTGTGTGCTTGCCGTATGTGTTTGTATTATGGATCCTTGGTCAGTTCCCTAGTGGTTCTTAAGTGCTGTGATGTTTCTTTTTACGAATAATTATATCATCTGCAGTAATAATAAGTATTAATTATTACGGTATTACAGCCTATTTGATGCAGTAAAATCAATATTGTTTTAATTCACGTCCTGATTAATTTGATACACACCAGATTCTTATAGTTATTTGTATCTCCATAATACGACTATAAGTAATAACTCTGCATCCGTAATAGATATTGGATGCCATATAAGGCAGCGTACAGTACTTACTAGAACAGTAATACCAGCGCAGGTTGTACTATAAAATTAATTATTAAGAATGTGCAAGATTCTTACGGACATACGTATATTTTAATGTTTAAAATTTGTTGAAAACTAGATGAAAGCAGAGTATATTTGTAGCATTTTGGATTTCCTTTGAGGATCAAGATAAGCAATTTGCAATAGATAACTTGATATAATAATATCTCACGTTTTAATAAATTTGTGTTACTACCAGTAAATATCTGCTACGGAGAATATGGTTACATGACAATGAGAAACGTTTGCTCATTCATCTGACTCCTACAATTTTCCTAGTTTTTTCTTGTTTGAGTGAGGATCAGGTGAATGAGCAAACGTTTCTTGTTAGGATGTAACTACTGGTCTGGGCATCATCACAATGAAACCATATACCACACTACATAAAATCAGCCTAGCAGTTAGAATTCAGAATATTAAAGGAACATTATAAGACCTGCATGTCTTATGCTATGTCCTATGCGTGTGTATGGAAGTGTTTATTAATTTTTGAGTTAGATGACACTTGCTTTGGGCCTCATCATAACGCAACTATATACCATACTACACAAAATCAACCTAGCAGTTAGAATTCAGAAATATTAGAAGAATATCATAAGCCCAGTGTGTCTTTATGTCCTATGTATGGAAGTGTTTGTTAAATATTGATTTAAATGACCCTTATTAATTAATTCAAGTAGCGTTATTTAACATTTTATTAATAATGAAAACCGTTTTCAAATGACTTCATTCGAACTTGAGATCAGATTGAGTGAGTACTGAAGAGAAAACAGTAAGCGCTACCAGATCCTCCGAATATACAGTACTGTATATTGTTCCCGCCCACTTTACTAGCCAGACCCGCACACCATATCGTGCCAATGACAGCTTCTTTTTTTCTCCACTGAGCTATTACAGTAATTAATTTTTTGAATACTGTCAAATCCAAAGTATAGAAACGACAGGGATAGTTGTGAGTCAGTGATAAATTGTACTATGTACAGTAAAGTTTAAGTACGCGAAGTATAAGGAGCGATCAATGAACTACTCGTTCGCGGTGTCAATTAATTATTACTAGTACAATCATCCGTCGCGTTGCTGACGGATTACTATACTATATGATTACGCTACTGTCATCCCCACCCTTATAAAGTGCTTGACTTTTGAATACCATCGGAGAAGCAATTTAATAGCATAGTTGTGAATATACTCACTGTTATATAACAAGTGACTGTGATACAGAATCTTTGACGCACGTCTGCACCATACTGTCGATTTTATTTTATTTATAGAACTGTACACTACTGTACAGTACTGTACTGTACGTACAGTACAGTTACAGAACTGTGAATGTACCGTACAGTACAGTACAGTACGCTTGTTGGTCCACCGTTTGCATGTGTTGTCACTCTTTATGACAACGTCAGCACTTTTTGGCTTTCTATCGATGAAATATTTTAGTCCTTCGAGTTATGCACAGGACGTCGAAATTTATTACTTACGGCTACAAGTGAAAAATTATTACTTGAGGTATTGGATACGAGATATAATTTATTTTACCCACGGCGTAAATGTAACGTGAATCTGTCAGGCTCAAGTACTAATTCGTTACTGTACTGTATGACCAGGCTGACTATAATTAATTAGCGTGTAGTTTACTACTTTGTAAAGTTTAAGCGTTATCATTTATTACACGGTTGATGCAGAGCTGCGAAGTTTTAGCATACTGTATATTGTATCAACTAAGAAATTTGTAATTTTGGTACTACTGTACGACTTATTAATAAATAATTCCTAACAATCATTCATAGTACTGTACGACTTATTAATAATTATTACTAACAATCATTCATAGTACAGTACTACTGTACGACTTATTAATAATTACTAACAATCATTCATAGTTCAGTACTAACTATTGCGAAATAACAATAAAAATTTCCAGTCTGTAGATTTTAGTCGAACCTAAATGAAAATCAGTTGCGAAATTTTAAGTAAGAATATCAGGTGAGATGAAATCTTTGAGGCTGCATTAGGGTATAGTAACTGCAACTAAATCATGTGTCCGTTAAGAATATAATCAATTACAGTTAAATCGAATTTTCGGGTTCCTTGATCTGTGGATTCGATGCAGCCCAACCTTTCAAACCACAGTGACAAAATGGAAGTAAAGGAAGAGACTGAGCACTGCGTTAATTGGTAAGGATACAGCTGAATGATTATGATGTTGGAGTTACCGTACGATATTTTATTAACTGATCGCTATGATTATTAAATTATTATGGATTGCTAAACGTATTCAATCTATGAGTTATATCATGAAAAATTTCTTCTAAAAAACTTCGTTTCCTAATGCTAGTGTTGTTTATTTTCGATTTCGCTGGATAAGTTAATTAGAATCATTTACATCATATTATTTGTAAGGTATTCAATTTCCTTCAAGTTTGAATCCTAAATGATAACTTCATCTCTTTTCTACTGCAATTTGATTAGTCAAATATGACATTAAATTTCGACTCCATCAGATAACGTTGTCTACAAAGACCATACCGTTGATTTTCGTTGTGATACTGATAGGGTACTGTACCTCGCGCTGTTCGCATTGGATCTAGCACGGTACAGTACCTTGATTCAGAATTGATGAAACCACTACTGCCAAACGATAACGCATTTTATAGGAATTAAAAGAATGCGCGTGGTTAGCTATGACTAGGCACTTTAATATTAATATTTCAATAGTCATAGTAATTGCTTAACCAAAAACAGCTTTTGCAATTTGATTAAACTTATGTATAGTAGTAATGTTTATTGCTTACCGCCTTACGATAATTCTTCATCTTATTATAATGAATTCTGTAGTAATGCGTATTTGTCTTTTGCAAGATCGCTTCCGAAAATTAACAATTTATGCGTCAACAGTACTTCATCATCAATATTTTCATTTCTATTTCATCCATTTCCTCATATTATGTTAGTCTTAAGAACCGGTGAAGTTCATCTTAGGATAGTTTTGCATGCGTAAATTTCTGATTGGAAAATCTAAATCATTTTTTGTACGATGTCTACTAACCTGCATTCGTTGATTGCAAAATTCTTATGATTGCAGCGCTCGGGATATCCCTGCGAGAAATTTTCAAATGCATCACCTACATTGTGTCCGTAATATCATTAACTGTAAATTATGTCACGAACCCATTGCAAAAACTCAAGAAGAAAGTCACTTTGAAGAATATCACATCAAAGTAAGAAATTAGCTTAACCGTTATTACTAACTAAGTACAGCATGTTTATCTTAAAATAATTTATAAGAGATAGACAAAGGGTTGAAATAGTGAACTGCTCGTAAAATTACGATACACTATACGCAGTTACGATTGTCACTCGTTACTGTTATCAATCTAACCATAATATAATTCCCAAGTTTGTATGTGTAAATCTGTAAGTCCGTATGAATTGATTCATAATCATAAGAGCAGAGTAATTCATTTCATTATTATCAGGTACTTTTAATGAAAGTAATAATCCATTCAATATCCCAATTTAAATCTAGGTAAAATGCAGTAAATGTGATCAAATTATGGAAAAATATGAAATGGAAGATCACCAGGT